>NW_024412467.1:4845930-4878086 GCF_014898765.1 Herpailurus yagouaroundi
AGTAGGAGGGAGACAAATCTCGAGTGAGACATGCCCCTCTCGCGCTGCCGCGGGGAAGTCTCCTCACAAGAACAATGAGAAGAAGGCATCTCGGAAGAAACGCTCGTGAATGCATGTGTACTTCATACACGCACGCTTGCACAGACCACAGAGGCCAGGGATGCTTGAAGACATTTGCAGGATGCTGTACCACAGACACTAGCTGGATGGCAGCAATATTATTTCGAGTTTGTATTAGTCAAAGCTGATTCCACTTAAGTGGATTCCTGAAAAGCACACACCATATCTTCATAGCATGATCAGGCTTGGGAAACCAATTCTATTATCTCTCCCTGCAATCTGTATCTGAACCTGCATTCTGAATAATTTATTTTTAGACTAATAAGATGCTTGCCAAGACCGCTGCTTTTCTTCGGCGAGTGGCGCGGGCAATATTCACCCATGTGGGAAAAGCCTGTCCCTTTGTAGGGAGAAGAGGCGAGACGGTTTCCATCATTCCCCCCCCCAAAAAAATGCAATTTCTTCTTTAAAGGCACACAGACACGTAACCATCAAGCTCTCCCACAAGTAATCATTAAAAACAAGGGAAATGTTTCTGCTTCATTGAATTGACATGCCTCTTACTTGCAGTTTGGCATCTCATGCTGGCAAATGGTGGTGATATTTTTCTAACGCTGTTCATGGCTACAGCTAGAGCCCTTAAGCCACACGGATATTGCTACTTCTCAGCAGGGCGAGAGCAAACAATTGCTTTCTAGAGAAGGGCTGCACTGCCAGGTATGTTTTAATAGTTACAATATGGCATGGAGGAAGGAGATGGCCTCAGGGTCTTGCAGATTCCCTCACTTATGAAAAAAGTTGCCTATTTGGGACATCGTGCCGATGATGTGGAGAAGTAGGTCTGTTTAGAAAAACTGATCACGCCGGCTAACTAGCACCACAGAATCCTCCAATGAGTGGCAAGAGTGTCTACAACAGGACTTAGTCGATAGTGCAGATATCAAGGAAAGAGACCGTTCAAGCTGCCCTTCCCAGGCTCCAATTGTGTGAGGGTGTCAGGGACCGTTCCAAACACCGAGAGGCCAGGGGTGAGCCATAGGGGCATGGTCCCTGCCATCACGGGCTCAACGTCTAGTAACTACAAATATTCCAAAGTTACCAGGAAGACAGACAGGGGCACTTTTGCACTCGTCCCTCATCATCATTCTCTAAGAACTCCCAAGTCCTGTGGATTCTTTCCTTACAGACTCCCCCTGAATTTAAGATTTCCTCTCCATTCCCCATTTCCAGAGTGTAAGCTCAGGCACTCATGCCCTCACATTCAACAAGCTTCTGTCTGGTCTCTTTTTGCATTCCAGAACGTTTGGCGGCCTGTCACCCAACGGATCCTACTCAGCCACCATATCGGTGACATCCAGAACCCTTCCGCACATGGTCTGTGCATGGCCCCTTTGTATCACCACCTTCCTCTGCTACGAGTGAAGACACCTTGTTACCCGACTATACATTATCTGTTTTGTATAGACTACTCTGTTCCTGAGCATCCAAACACGTCACCCATTGAATCAGGGAAAATGTACTAATTTGGGTCTACCGCTGTTAATAACGAGGCAAAAGGCACTGGAAAGGAAGCCAAAGCCCCATGAGGCACTCCCCTTGCCCTCAGAGAACGTATCATCTATGGAATCTGTGGTATATATTCCATGGGTCCTAACCATGCACTATCTTGAACTGCTAGCTACCTGTTCAAATTTTAGTTTCTTTAAAAAAATAATAAAAATAGTGTAAATCTGCCCACTAAATGAGCATGAGGTAAGTAGGGCCAGAGAAGGGAAAGATGACTTCTACCCAGATGCTGGGAAGGGACCGCAGAGAACCCCGAGATGTGCCGTGAGCCGTGAGATGTCTGGAGGGGTGTGGTTGAGGCGTGGGTCCAGACAGACACTGCAAGACTGAACACGCAAGCGCGTCTCCTCCACACGTTTTACATACGTGAACCCACTTCATCTTAACGGTCCTAGGAGGGATGTGTTGCTCTTTTCAGTGATCTAGAACAGAAACACCAAAGAGAAAGGAAGGAAGTCGTCCAGGACCGCACAGGGAGGGAGTGGCTGGTCTGGGCCCTGAGCACACCGTCTTCGCCCCCTTGCCGGACTCGGCACTGGATGAACGGTGGGAGGGAAACCAGCCCGGTGAGAAGACACAGCCAAGGCGCAGGGTGCCCGAAAGGATCGATTCGGTGCAAGGAGGCTGTTAGTTTTCGTAGCAGTGGGACTGTCCTGAGAACAAGCCAAGAGAACAACCCAGTCGTAGGACACGGGGCCGGGTATAGCCACAGGTGAGACGGAAAGGGGACGGGGGAGCTTGGGTAGAAAGAGAATAATAAAGAGTTTCCCGCAATAGAATCACTATCTGGGGACAGTGCCCCAACTCTGACAGCGGCCAAAGAAAAATCGAGATGGATTCTGGAGGCTTTACGGAGAAAGAAATGACGTTGCCGAAGTGCTCGCAGAGAACGATGGTGGCCACGCTGACTGCACGTGTTTTTAAGCCTGGACAGAGAAAGAAGCAGGTCCCTGTGTGCAGGAGCCGTGTCATTAATCTGTTTCCCCAGTAGCGAGCACAACGCTGGATGCATTTTTACAAAATGATGAATGAGCAAATGAAAGTCACAGAGGTAGAAATGGGAAAATCAGAAGCGGTGCTCCGTATGGGGAAAAACTACAGAGAACTCCGTGTTTCATAGGACATGCAAGGGGCAAGGTCCATCATGAGATTCCATACAGAGAAGTGGACTTTATTTTCTCCTACCCCCATTGGCCCAGATTTTCGAGGGCATGTTCCCCCACCACACGCCTCAGATCTACTTTTTGGGCCCCCTTAGATGAGGCGGTGCTCCCTCCGGCCTCTCCGGCCACCCCCATCTTTGCCCACCAGCCACACACCGATGTCATCCACGGCTAGCCTGTGATACAGATGCCACACGCACCAAGGCAAGAAAATACGTGTGTGAACATATTTTACCATTCTCTTATTTATTTTTTTTTTTATGTAGCGAAGGGAAAAAACAAAGGGAAGTTGATCAGCCTTCTCACACAATCTTAGCTAACCAGAATACTAAATTAACGAACGTACCTCATTTCGTAGGCAGTTAATGGAGGTTAATATGACATACTGCCTCTGGCTCTGCAAGTAAAAAAGGGTGTTATTGCCTCATATTATAGCTGGGGAAAAAAAAGTGTTAATAATCTTTCTCATCAGCAGTAAAGAATTGGGCTTTTAATACCTAGATATATTTTAGTAAAAGGCTAGTATATCATCTCTAAGTGGAGTTCAAGAGCAATGTTAGATAGAACTAGGGCATTTCAAGAGCCTGCTTACACTAGAGACAAAAAAAAAAAAAAAAAAAAAAAGAAAGGAAAAAAAAGAGAAGAAAAGAAAAGAAAAATAAATTACATCCAACGTCAAATTTATTGCTGCATTCTTGAAGGAAAAATATTTTTAAAAAATGGCGAATTTATGCGGGACATGTTTTTATTTGTATTGCTTCAGATCACTTCTAATAATTAATCTTTAAATGTTAAAAAAAAAACACCTTGGATCTTGCAAATAAGTGATTTTGAGTAAACGGGGAATATGTGAGAAGGTCACTGTGTTATTCAGTGACAGTCACACATGTGTTATGTGCACCTACTAATACTAATGTAAGATGGCGTGTAAAGAACAGGAGTGGTGTAAAATGAATGAAGTCTAGGTGCGGAAAGAGCTTACCAGTAACTTTACCCTGGAAGACACTTCCCATCCCTTGACAAAGGGGACCTATTGCTTTGGATGACAGTAAACAATAGCAGAGGTTAGTAAAAAAATAAATAACATAAATAATAATTATTATTATCATGATTATAGAGTTGCCTTCTTGAGCGGTAATCAACCCCACCAGGCCACTTTGAGGTCTCAGCATAACAAAAAAGAAAGAAAGGAAAAGAAATAGCTTGGACGATATGAATATTCAATTAGTGTTACTCATAAGTCCCATAAGTGAATAAGAACATTAGGCTTTAGCTTTGCAATCCTGGGACATATAAATGATGCAGTCATGATAATGTAGAGAAAGGAAGGATCTTGCAGGCTTACTTAGTAGTGTGCTAGAGGGCGGAAAATTGCATGCCATGTTTTCGAACTTCCCCCAAATGGATACTGAATTAAGATGAGCTCTTCACAAAGCAGAATGACAAAGTGACTAATTGCTGGCTGCTGGCAGACCACGGATTTCCCCTCCTTCTGTTACCCGGTGTCATTACCCTGCCCCATTTTACAGGGGCCAAGTGGCAATTTTAAGGTGGAAGGGACTGTTTGTTCACCTGTGAGTGGTTTGACCTTAGACTCTGCAGAGCACTGTCAGGAAGTCGGTCTTTCCATGCTCTTTACAGTAAACAAAGACAGTGTGGCCGGGCTCCAAATGTTACAGAAGGTCAGGGACCAAACTGCCTCAAAGACAAAGACCGCTTCCAGAAATTGAAACACAAAATAGATGTAAAGCACCAGCAACATTCCAAACCGCGCTCCTGTCCATTCTCAGTGTTTGGTTCAGACAATGTGACACATACCCAGCATCGGGGCATAATAGAAACAGAATCATAAAACCCCAGGTGCTGGAAAGCACCTTAAAGGTCATCGGGTCCAACTGCAGCTCTGAATTGTGAATGTTGCCCTTTAAAAATATCTCCTCCACGTAACCATCCTGGCTCCCACGGGCACCTCCAGGGACTGAAAAATGCAGTGCCCTGGGAGGGAGGCAGACCATCCCATCTCCTGACTGCAACAGCCTGATTATTTAAAAGCCCTGAGCCAAAAGGTCTGATTCCATGTTAGGGGAACCCTGGCTGTAGCTCCTGTTTCCTGGCCCTCGAATGAGAAGTTGGAGGGCTCGAGTCTCAAAAGTTTTCCACGTGATGGTCCTGCAAATATTAGAGGCAATCTATCATCGCCCGCTCAGACTCTCCTTTTCTACAAAGAATATATACGGTTTCTTTAACCACTGCTCTGTGACTACTACTCGATTCAAAATCCCCTTCCCAGCCTATGAATTCAGTTTCTTGGCAGCTCTGGGAATGATGCACACGTGGAGCAGAACACCGAATCCCAGGATGTGGACACACAACGTAAACGATACCGTCACCTCCCTTATTCTTGAAGAACAGATCCAGCAGAGCATAACCTGCCTTCGCTTTCCTGGCGGACACATCAAACTGGTGACTCTCTGGGCTCCCCTGTGCCTTCGTGCATATGGGTTCCACGTAAATCACAATGTTGCCATCGCCGGATGCAGACTTTGTGAATTATTTGACCTTTTATGTTGTTTGGGGTGAGTACATATAAGAATCTATAGTATTAAAACAAACAAACAAACGTACAAAGCTAAGGTGGAGTAGCAAACCAGCCCTGAAGGACACAGGAATGTATGTATAAATATAGAGACCTCTTCCAGGGGAAGACAGAACCCCCAGGGAAGGCATCAATTCCGAGAAGGCGGTGGGTACACCTGTCTTTCCTCTATCACAACAGCGCCGCATTGAGGGAACTGCCTCCGTGGTATGGAACAGCTCGGCCTGGCAGGAAGAACACCGCACCGGCTGTCAAAAGCTCTGGACTGTGGTGTCCATGTTGTAGTCAGGGATCTCTTTGCTGTATGACCACAGGTGAGCAGTCAGCGGTTTTCCAATCCCGGTTTCTTCCGATGCAAAGGACGAACCCCGACAATATGCACCCTGAGCTGCCCAGCATCACAACAGCTAATGGTCGTGTGGAATTTTAATTAAATGTCTAAAATATGTGAATACATTGGCATAAATAAAATGCTGACCCTTGGATAACGTTGCCCATAGACTTTCACGTTTAATGGTTTCAAAACATGTGAACGGCGCACGGACGCATCTAAAAGGTCCTCTGTTCACAGTTGTTTTTAGAAGATATGCCAATTAGTTACGTGAGGGAAGCCAGAATGGGGGCCCTCATTTTTTTAGCCTCTGATAAAAATAATGGTTTTCAATAGGTGAGCCAATTACGGAGATTCTTAGGGTAGGGAACGAAATAAATGTCATAATGTGATATCATCACTTTTCCATAATCCAAATGTCTTCGTAAAATGTCTTTAATTAACTCTACAGAGAGAACCTTTAGGTTGAAAAGATCCACTTTCTTTCTCATTTTTTTAACTAGAAGCCACGACAACACTGTTGCTCGATGTCAATCAGCAGCTGTCACAATGGGAACACAGTCCACATCCTTAGTTAGGAGAGAGATGGATGGCAAACGGTGACAAGAGAAGACCCGCTCATCACCTGGAGAGCTCACGCAGGGTAGAAGGAACTCCACCGCAAGGTTCTAAGACGCATCCAACCCTCCTAACGTTAACGTCAGAATAGCTGACCTTTTTGCTACGTAGGTGATTAGACTATGCAATTTTTCTCTTAGATCAAAGAACTAAAACTAAAAAATGAGAGAGGTGGGCTTGATTTTCTCAAAAGTGGAGCCCACGGTGGACCCAGCCTTTCTCTGTGCCTGCCTCTTCACTGCCCCCGGCCCCAGGTCACCGTCAGGGAGTCAGCAGAGTTCTCTGGACCCCGGCCTTACGAGGCGAGGGTCACGCAGCACACCGGGGAGCCGGAATGAGAAGTCCGGGCTGTGCCACGCACCTGTCGTCCAGACCCAGGCAGCGCTGGGGGCGGGGACCGACGCCCTTTGATATTATCTGCTTGCAAAATATCCCTAGGTGGCAAACTGTTAGGAAATTAAGTGCCTAACAGCATCGGATCTGAACACAAGTTGTAAACACGTCAGCTTACCGTCACCAACAGCGACTCTACGACGAAATGACCTAGGTCACAGGTGACCACATCTCCATCCCAGCAGTGAAGCAGCCCTTCTAGAGGACGCTTTAAAGTCAGAAAATGGCCACGCTGAGGATGCCAAATGCACACAGGTGTCTCGCTGGCCGCGACAGTCATGAAGCTCTCAAGCGACAGAGGAAGCAGGAATCCGCCCCAGACGTTCAGTTAGACCGAGCGCCTCGCCAGAGCGCGCTTCCCTGCGCGTGATGGCCTTTTCTGCAGGTCAGCGACACAGCCTCACGGGGTCTGCACAAAAGTAAAAACACCGACGGGGAGAAAAGAGCACCGGGACCAGAAAGACGAGATGCTGGTTTGTTCCTCCGTTTGCCTGAATGCGAGGTTTATGTAGACTCTATCCCCTAAGGGAAAAACTTCAATTATGCTTTTAAAAAATACTCTTGAAATGTGAGAGACGTTCTGTGGGGTTTTCTTTAAGCGAACCGAAGCTCGATGTTTCACTTTTCCGTGAAAATGATTCCGTTTACATTAAACACTGGTTCCCAATACTCTCCCTCTCCAGTACCCCCACGTTTTATATGTAGGTGGATATTGTGTGTATATATTTTATGAAGATTATCAAGTTACCAAATTTACATAATTATGCAAGTATATGAAATTATATAAATATATAGAAAGATGGCCTTAAGTTTAACAGAGTTGGCTCTCATTTTTGAGGCTCTAAAAAACAAAGATTTGCTATTATTGAGAATATTCAAAAGCATAATTTTCACAGAATATGAAGACAATAACGAAATAGTTTTTCAACGTTTATAAATTGATACAAGTGTAGCAATTCTCAGGACTCCTTTCAGGGGACAAATTTAGTTATATGGGTATATTAAAAAGATAATTTTGGGGCATCTGGGTGGCTCATAGTCAGCTGAGCACCGGATTTTGGCTCAGGTCATGATCTCGCGGTCCGTGAGTTTGAGCCCCACGTCAGGCTTTGTGCCGACAGCTCAGAACCTGGAGCCCGCTCTGGATTCTCTGTCTCCCTCTCTCTCTCTGCCCCTCCCCTGCTCCCGCTCTGTCTCTCTTTCGCTCTCAAAACTAAACATTAAAAAAAATTTTCAACGTTAAAAAAAAAAAGATAATCTTATTAGTTTGAAGTTACTGAGGTTGAAACGGGCCTCATCTATCGGTAAGATTACCTCACGCAGTAAATGTTGTGGAACTTTTGGAAAAGAAGAATTCTAATAATACTGAACACTTAATTATTACTCAATACATGGCAGGCGGTGCCGTGAGCACTCTACACTTAACCCTCACTAGGAAACTTAGGAATCAGGCACTAATCTTCTCTCCATGTTACAGATGAGGAAACAGCAGTAAGTGAGAAGTTAAGTAACTCGGCCAGGGCCACACAGCTAATAGACGGGAAAGTAGGCTACACATTCAGGCAGTCGGGCCCCAGAGTCCATTCCTCTGCCTGTAGGTCTTCCTTCTCTCTCCTACTTGACTCCAAACATACCCAATACAAAACCAGGGCAGAGCCCACTCTTGGGTCTGCACAGCACTTCGTGTTATTAGGAAATCATCATATGTCAAAATGCAAGGAAGAAAATGTAACACTTCTAATGACATGTTTATGCTGGTGAAAACTATCCCAATGACATTCTATAGAGTTTTTAAAGTGATTAAAGGGGCGCCTGGGTCGCTCAGTCGGTCAAGCGTCCAAGTCTTGGTTTTAGCTCAGGTCGTGATCTCACAGTTCACGGGATTGGGCCGTGCGTCGCATTCTGGGCCGGCAGTGCGGGGCTGACTTGAGATTCTCTCTCTCCCTGTGTCTGCCCCTCCCCTGTGCACACGCTCACTCTCTCTCTCACACAAAATAAACAAACTTAAAAACACCAATTAAAGCAGGGCACAGAAGGTGCGAAGCCTACTCCTACCACACAGGGACTACAGACACGTGTGAATGGATAAACCAGCGCGTCGAGCGGAGACATGGCGGGCAGCAGTCCAGAGCCTGCCAGAAAGGGCCAAAGAGAAGGTGAGGCAGTTCAGCCCAATTAATAAGCATTCTGATGACAGCGAGCCTCTATTAAGCATTCGTCACATGGAACCAGGCACTCCAGAGGAGCTCTAGAAAAACTGTAACCTGACTTTTACAACTCTACCAGTCTACTATTATTCTCATTTTACAGATGACAAACCTGAGCCCCACAGAGATTAAGTAACTTCCTCAAAATGAAATAGCTGACAACTGAGGTAAGATTTGCACCTTGCTCTATGGGACTCTAAAGCTTGTACTCGAGACTAGTCATCCTACTGACAGATCAAGCTCAAAGCGTCATCTAAAGGAAAACAAATCGGCAACGATGTCTGAGCCAACAGCTCACACCCCAGGTCTCTGCGTCCCGGAGAATGACACCTTTGAGAGCACTGGGTTCATAGGATCGCGGATCTCTGCTCCTTGCTCTGTGGTTATGAGTTTCAGCCCTGTGCCTGCTGAGCAGAGTTGCAATCAGAATTGCCTGGGTCATTTTGGAGCCAAACAAAATTAGCCGCTGCAAAGACCTCTGGGAATTAATCAGCGTAAATAAACCCATGACCGTATAGCATGAGCCCTGATAAAGTCTGAAAACAGGGAACTTGGACCATCAGAGAAAAATGACCAAGACGTATACGGGAAGTGAAATAAACAAGGACAAGCTGTAGGATAGAGCCACATCTGCGAGGGGGTAGGTCTGACGGGCCACAGACAACAAGATGGCAAATTCTAGGTAATAAGAAACGTTGATGCAATGGAAGAACCACCTGTTTTATGTAAAGCTCCAAATAACCAGATCACAGTGGACAGCCACTCAAATAATGCCTTCATAATACAGAGTATGATTGAGAATAACTCAATTCACAGGGAGCTTACGGCAGCGGGTACTAGATAGCCTGTCAGGAAAAACAGAACGATAATTACAGAAAAGAATCATCTCCTCAGAAAAACAAAAACTCATCAAACGAAGTTTGTAAAGCCTGTCTTACAGACACGTCTGGACTCATGCTCTCAAAAATGCTGCTGTTTCTTTTTTTTCCATTTTATGCCAATTCGTTTAGTTAATTTAGTGGTTTTATCCTGTTATTTCTAAGATGGGTATACCCATAGCATCTCACAACCTTTACAATTTCTTAAAGAACCATAGGAGATTCAGAATCCAAAAGGGCATAATTATTTCCCCCAAACAAAACGACGACGAAATGATTTCTGTGTCTGTTGTAGAAAATTCACCTTTATGACAGTCACATTAAAAAATCTAAACTCAGGATGGCTGGGTGGCTCAGTCGGTTAACTGTCCGACTTTGACTCCGGTCATGATCTCATGGGTCGTGAGTTTGAGCCCCGCGTCGGGCTCTGTACTGACATCTCAGAGCCTGGAGCCTGCTTTGGATTCTGTGTCTCCCCCTCTCTCTGCCCATCCCCTGCTCATGCTCTGTCTCTCTCTTAAAAATAAAACTTAAAAATTTTTTTTTTTAAATAAGAAAAAATAAACTCCAGTCAACTGGAATTCTTGATCAAACACGAATAAAATTGATAAGCAAATTTCATTAAAATATCACGGAGATTAAATCAAAAGACTTTATCACAGAATAAAATTTTTTAATTTTTTAAATTTTAGGATAGTTTTGGATGTATTTGAAAAGTGCAAAAGGTCATACAGAGTCCACGATTATCAACATCTTGTGTTTGTCACAAATGAACAACAGATGTAGTATTAGTAACTGAAGTCATATGTTATTTGAATTTCCTCAGTTTTCACGTAATATCCTTTTTCTGTTCCAGTATCCCATCCAGGATATTTCATTACATTTGTCATGTGTCCTTACATGCCTCTGGGTTACAAGCTTCTCAGACTGGCCCCGTTGTTTATGATCTCGTGTACTGCTCAGGCATCACCTAGATTCCCTTCAATTTTGGTCGACTGGGCCTCTTTGCCTTGCAGTCTGATTGGGGTTTGCGGGTTTTGGGGAGGAAACCCACAGAGGTGAAGTGTCACTGCAGTCCTCGCCAGATTACATCAAGGCTGCATGCCACCAACATGCCTTGACCTACGGACATGAAGCTTGGTCATCGGGCTGTGGTAGTGTCCACCATGTTTTTCCACCATAAAGCTTCTCTTCCTCCACCCCACCCCCCGGCCCCGCGGCCCACACTGTGCTTTCCGGAAGGAAGGAAGTCACTACGTGCATCCTGAACTAAGAGGTAGGGAGTTAGACCCCACCTTTTTGTGGACAGAATATCAACACCAGTTGTTGGTTTGTGTTTTTTTTTGTTTTTTTTTTTAATTTTTTTTTTCAACATTTATTTATTTTTGGGACAGAGAGAGACAGAGCATGAACGGGGGAGGGGCAGAGAGAGAGAGGGAGACACAGAATCGGAAACAGGCTCCAGGCTCCGAGCCATCAGCCCAGAGCCCGACGCGGGGCTCGAACTCACGGACCACGAGATCGTGACCTGGCTGAAGTCGGACGCTTAACCGACTGCGCCACCCAGGCGCCCCAACACCAGTTGTTTAGAATTCTTCTGCAGGGGATAACAGTCTCTTCTCTCCCAGTGACTTACTTATTCAATCATTTTCCTATTAATATAAACTCATGGATACTTATTTTATAGCTAGAGTTATAAGGCAACACTATCACAACCAAGAAATTTTGAGGGGTGCCTCAGTCAGGTAAGTGTCCATCTCTCAGTTTCAGCTCAGGTTGTGATCTCACACTTCAGGAAATCAAGCCCCACTTCGGGCTCTGCTTGCTGGCAGCAAAGAGCCTGCTTGGGATTTTCCCTCATTCCTCTCTCTCTGCCCCTCCCCCATTTGCTCACCCTCTCGCCCTCTCAAAATAAATAAACCTTAACACAAGTTTTGAAAGGAGATTTACCGAAGTTCACTGACAAAGATGGGCCTGTCACTTTTGGTCTCCGGGCCAGGGAAAGGTGGTAGGTAGAGGCAACTATTTGGAGGTCATGAGCACCTTGAAGATTAAGATGCCGGGGATTTGCAGGAAGAAAAAAAAGGGATGTACCCCTTTGTTCCAGGGGACTTTCTCACTTTATTTCTGATACAGGCAGAACAAAATTCATTACATAGTCAGTGTCTTCAAAGTTCACGTGACTTGGTTATTGAAATTCTTCAGACAGATGCAGACTCAACACCCCTCTCCCTTAGAAATAACTTTGGTGATACAAGTAGGCATCACACAATCCAACACACGGACCCTATTTGTCTCCCTACATATTTAAAACTGTAGGGGCGCCTGGGTGGCGCAGTCGGTTAAGCGTCCGACTTCAGCCAGGTCACGATCTCGCGGTCCGGGAGTTCGAGCCCCGCGTCGGGCTCTGGGCTGATGGCTCGGAGCCTGGAGCCTGTTTCCGATTCTGTGTCTCCCTCTCTCTCTGCCCCTCCCCCGTTCATGCTCTGTCTCTCTCTGTCCCAAAAATAAATAAACGTTGAAAAAAAAAATTTTAAACTGTAAAAAACACCTGCATTTTGAGAACTATTTAGGGTCCCGGGTAGCTCAGTGCACTGAGTGCCCAACTCTTGATTTTGGCTGAGATCATGATCCCAAGGTTGTAGGATCAAGCCTTGCATCAGGCTTTGTGCTGAGTGTGGAACCTGCTTAGGATTCTCTCTCTCTCTCCTGCCCCTCTCCCACACTCTCACGGAGTCTCTCTAAAAAATTAAAAAAGCACAAAATTTTTAAATACTAAAATAAAAACCTTAAAATATTGGTAGTATAACAACTGGAGGTACAGAATATAATTGGAAGGTAGAAGAACGTAGTACATATTTTCTTTGAGAGAGAGAGAGACAGCTCACGAGCAGAGAGGGACAGGGGGAGAGAGAGACTCCCAAGCAGGCTCCCTGCCCAGCACAGAGCCCGACGCGGGGCTTGATCTGACAACTGTGAGATCATGACCTCGACCAAAATCAAGAGTCAGACAATTAACAAAATGAGCCACTCAGGCGCCCCTCAGATACTTACTACATACCATTCATCAGCACTAAGTAACTTCAGGCATAAAACACAGGACAAAACTCCATAATAAAGAAAAAGTACACGAAAGCTGTCGCACAGAAGGACAAAGAACACCATGTAGACTAGAAGGAAATCAAGACGACAGACGTAGGTTTCATTCTTTCCATAAATACAGAGCACCTGCAATCAGTCAGGAAAGTGGGTGCCCAATGCTGGGAAAAAGCAGTTGCCAATTTGGGCCTCACGTAGTCTGTTGGGAAATAATGTGCGCAGGAAAGGGTAACACAGAAGTCCTGGCTCTCAAACCTGCACATTTTCCCAATCTTCAGGAGCGGTCCTTGGCCTGGCATCTGAGACATGACCTCGGAGTCCTTGGTGCGTCACATCAGGGGAGTGTCTTGGTACGCCTGAGGCCTCGGGCCACACCAAACAACTTATGGTGTTGTTTATGTTAAACAACTTATGGTCCTAACAATAGGACTTATGGTGAGCGATCACCTGGTCTGGTAAGCCTGAAGCTCTGGACCACACTATAAATCTGACCTCCGGGGGCTGCAAATGAAGTAGATCAGGTTCCGAATGCCTATGCAGCTGACCACCCCCCCCCCCCCCCCACCCACAAAAAGACCTGCACGCCAAGGCTCAAGTGAACTTCCCTTGTTGGCAACACAGCGTTTTGTTGCGGAGAGAACAGTGTGTTGCTGACGGAAGGAAGTGTTGCGCGTGTGTCCATTGGGAAGGGGCAACTGGCAGCTGGTGCCCCGTCTCTCCTGGATTCCATCTAGCCACCTTTTCCCTTTGTGGATTTTCAGCCGTGACCTTTTACTGTAATAACCGGAACCACTAGTAGAACAGCTTTCTTAAGTCCTGTCCTCGTGACAAATCCTTGGGCCTAAAGGGGGTCTTGGGAACCCCCAACTTTCGACTCTAATGACAAATTGATGCACATACTCTGAAGGTGAATAGCCGAAGATATGGGAGCTTCTCACATAGTCTGAATTAGATCAGGAGGTCAGAGAAGGCTTCCCGAAGAAGTGACGTCTGAGTGGAGATTCAAGGGATGCACAGAAACGTATTAGGAAACGGGGCAGGAGTGGGAAGAGCTTTCTGGCAGGGGAAACTGCGTGCACAAAACCTTCTGGCGGGAGAGAGTAAACTGTGTGGAAGCAGCTGAAAGTGGATGGGTGTGACAGGAGCACAGGGAACAGAAGGCATGGGTGAAGGACTAGCGAGGCCTCAGAGGCAGGGACTGGTCGACCATGCAAAGGAATTGGGTCATTATCCTAAGAGTAATGAGAAGCTATGTAAAGGCTTGAAACACAGGGGAGATCAACCGGGCGGCCTTCTGAAGTCATAATTCTTCCAACAGGGTGGAGAATTTACCAGAGGTGATGAGCAGACAGAGTGAAAACACGGAGATCTCTTACTATAATAGTCAAGATGAGAAATGGTAGGATCTCCACCTGGGGTGGCAGCTTTAATAGGAATCTGGTAGGTCAAATTGACAAGGCTTCGTGATAAGTTGGCAAGAGAGACGAGAGAGACGAGAGAGACCCGGGGGGTGAAATCTCCTATTCTGGCTTGTGTAAATGAGGGATGGTTGAGCTACGCACTGAGGCAGGAAACACTAGGAGTGCTCACACATTTCTGTCTGTGGAGGAAGCACCAGAATAATTATGCAGTTGATCATGGATACATGGAGTCTGATGGGTCTTTAAAGCTGAAAGTGGACACCTTTATAAACAACTGAATACATAAGTATGTGGAGGATATAAAATTGGGTTTTATTCACAAATTATAACTGCAGCTGTGCATCCAAGAGGCATCTACTATTTGCCAGGCACAGCTTTAAGCACTTTATATGCGTGGACTCATTTTACCTTCCCAACCACCACATGAAGCAGATATTCTAAAGATCCTTATTTGACATATGAAGAAACTGTCAGACAGTTAAAGCTGTTTGCCTAAGTCACACAACTGGGACATAACCCCAGGGACTCTTGCCCCGTCATACTAAGCCACCTCTCATAGTAAGCCAAGGAAGGGGATGAGACTAATTTTGGAGGTAGTCGGCTGTACAACAGAAGAGAGGTTTTGAGGGTACCATTATCTAAAACCTGATTAATTGCAGAGGCAACTGAAAATGTAAATGTGAAGAAAAAGAGGACATTAAAGTACCCTAGAAGTTCGTGTTCCAAGGGAGCTCTTAAAGAGTTTACTAAGATGACGACCATGGGATCAACAAGAGAAGGTCATTGTAAACTTAGGAGAAGCTGTTTTCATGGAAGAATGAAGGTAGAGCTACACTAGGTTGGTCCTAGAAGGTAAGGAAATGAAGAGCCATGATTTCAACCAATCCAGCCGTAAAGAGGAAGCAAGCAAGCAATACCTATAGGCTATGGAGTCCAGGAAGGGTGGGTTGTTTGTGTATGAAATGAGAGCACTTTAAGATTGAAAAGTCAACGGAAAGGACCCAGTTGAGAGGGAGTCCTTGACTATACAGGCCAGAAAAGGGTACAATGACAGTGTAAGCTCCTTCTGTACTCAGGATGGGACAGATGCAAAACAAACATATTCACGTACATGGAGGCAGAGCCAGGCAGTGAAAGGATACCTTCATAGAATGTTACAGAAACTAGTAACAGATCCAGGCCCAGTTTGCTCTCATACAATTCATGTTGGTCTCTTCATCTTTCTTTTGCTATCTCCACCTTCTTTCAGTACTCCATGCACTATATTCTTCTCACTGGAGATACTTCACACATGCTGCTCTTTTAACTGAGAATGTTCTATCCTGTGCCCAATGCCCCATCTCTTCATCCAGTTTCTAGCCTGGTAAAGAGGATCAATAAATACTTGTTGAAGGGATGCAGTGTGTTCAAAACACTGTCTGAAACAGCGAGCCCTCTGAAACACATGATTTGGGATATTTGTTTAAGTGGGATTCTGCCTTTGATTACCAATATAGTATTTTTACAAACACACATTTGAATCATATTTCAGATTCCACTCACGAATAGAATCTAGAAAAAATGAACAAACAAAACCAGAATCAGAGCTACAAATATAGACCATAAACTGATGGTTGCCAGAGGGGAGCAGGCTGGAGGACTGGGCAAATGGGTGATGGGGAGTAAGTGATACAGGCCTCCAGTTATGGAATGAGTAAGTCATGGAAATAAAAAGCAGAGCTTCAAGAATACAGTCCATGATACGTACTAGTGATGTAAGGGGACAGATGGTAGCTATACTTGCGGTGAACACAGCATAATGGATAAAGTTGGCAAATCACTAAATTGTAAACTTGAAACTAGCCTAACATTGTGTGTTATCTATACTCAAATCATAAAAAATTTTTAATCATATTTTAAGAACATATTGAAGCGTACTAGGCATCCTGACTTTATACCTTTAGCCATATATATGCAATATAGGTTTTTAAATATATATTTTAAAGTATATATATAAAATAAAAAATGTATACACACACACACACATTTTTTAAGTAATCTCTACACCCAACGTGGGACTCAAACTCATAACCTGGGGATCAAGAGTCACATGATCTGACTGAACCAGTCAACCCCCCCTTTAGCTATATGTTTAGATCCAGACTCCTATTCATCACTCCCACAAATACAGAAACATATACCTATGCCATTTTATTAATAAAGTATTTTCAAACACATACAGGCCTCTACTCAGCATGTCAATGAATTCTCTACTAAGCAAGCAATGTAGCAAGCCAAATTCTAACCACAATGTCTATCTGTTAACTTTTAATGAGATGTGCAACGGTCAATTCACAAAGATCTTGTCAATCTGACCAATATGCTGTGGCTACCTGCTGGTGAACCTCACATAAAAATGGAAGCCAGACCAGAAAACAGACCAATGGCTTCTAGAGGGGCTTGGGGAGGACATAGGGATTATTTTCAAAGTGGTGGCGGAGAATTTTGAGGGATGAAAAACATTCCTGTAACTTGTCTTGATGGCTACATGACTATATGTATAATGTAATTACTTAGAAGATCTTAAGAAATTTATTTGTGGGAAATAGTTTTGGTACAAGAAAATCACACCACACAGTTGGTGAGTCTATGGGCTGGTGTGGAGCCCGAGTCTGGGTTCAAATCCCAGCTCTCTAACTGAATTACTCAATAATATGCCAATTACTAGAACGAATCTTGCCTCTTTCATTTTCCTGATCAATAAAATGTAGGTACTTCAAAATGCAAGAGTAGCTTTCAAAAATCATTGTGAACATGAGGACAGTGTAAAGTTTTTAGCACACACCTGGCACATAATAAATGCTCAATTTATCAGTAGTTTTTTCTGGTAACGTTCAAGTCCTTTATTCAGGAATTCCTCTCCACCAGACTATGCTTAAATGGGCATCAACAAATTTTCTTTGAGGCTTTTCTTGACTTTCTTAGTCACATAAATATAACTTGGTTATATTTATACAGCCTTTCTCAAAACAGGATACAATACACTGATTGTTTCTGATTAGCAAATTATAACTGTTTTCCAGGCCTGCCTCTGAGATTTTTTCCCAGGGACCACCTTGATTAGAATCTACAAGCTTTGTAATCTCTCGAGCCCTATATTTATAGAAAATTTTTGGTTAGCATTTACTCATAATAAATCACATCCATTTTGGGGAAATTTATTCAGTGTAACTCTTAACATGCAACTTTGTATCCGAGTTATTAGAGTGTACTTTCTCATCATACCACATATTAAAAACATTATTTAGGGGCGCCTGGGTGGCGCAGTCGGTTAAGCGTCCGACTTCAGCCAGGTCACGATCTCGCGGTCCGGGAGTTCGAGCCCCGCGTCGGGCTCTGGGCTGATGGCTCAGAGCCTGGAGCCTGTTTCCGATTCTGTGTCTCCCTCTCTCTCTGCCCCTCCCCCGTTCATGCTCTGTCTCTCTCTGTCCCAAAAATAAATAAACGTTGAAAAAAAAAACAACAAAAACATTATTTAAATACCTTCAAAGAACGAATGTGGAACCAGGCAGTAGCACCTTTGACTAGATCTACAGGAATCAAGACCCAAAATAAAATACTCTTGCACAAATATTACTTAGAGCAACAATCTTCGATCTGCCAGGATTGTCATTACTATATCAGGATGTGACGGGGGCAAAAAAATGGATGACTCATCTATATATCAACATATATAGATAGGTAGTCGTCTGTTCTGGAATGCAGCAAGCAGGTGGTAGGCTCTTCCTATAATCTAATCACTAGCATCAAGAAGGCAGAAAATGTAAGATATTGAAAGTTCACAAGATACCTGTGAGCAGAAACCAAGATGGACGTAAATGCCAGAAACAGCAGTCTGAGTAAAACAGGGGGAGTGATCGTCTACAGCTAAAGGATATGCCTGCTTTTCAGGACAGTCGCAAGAGTGCTTTGATTAATCTGTCTTGTAATGAAGCAGTGTTAAAGTAAGTATTCCCATCAGTCGATGCTCACAACTTGTCAAATGGACCAGTCAGCCCTAGCCACAGAGAGGATTAATAACCATACAACATACTTTACATTATGACACGTGATATCCAATAATCTAGGATACGTAGGAGTTTTAGGGATATGGTCAGACATCTCGAGAAGTACCTATATTCTAACGTACTCCACAAAACAACGGTTCAAATCTTCAAAAATTCTTCCAGGAACGCAGCCGCTCTGGAAAACAGTGTGGAGTTTCCTCAAAAAATTAAAAATAGAACTATCCTATGACCGAGCAATAGCACTGCTAGGAATTTACCCAAGGGATACAGGAGTGCTGATGCATAGGGGCACTTGTACCCCAATGTTTACAGCAGAGCTTTCAACAATAGCCAAATTATGGAAAAAGCCTAAATGTCCATCAACTGATGAAGATGTGGTTTATATATATAATGGAATACTACATGACAAGGTGAAAGAATAAAATATGGTCATTTGCAGCAACGTGGATGGAACTGGAGGGTGTTATGCTAAGCGAAATAAGTCAGTCAGAGAAGGACAGATATCAGATGTTTTCACTCATATGTGGATCTTGAGAAACCTAACAGAAGACCATGGGGGAAGTCAAGGGGGGGGAAAAGTTACAAACAGAGAAGGAGGGAGGCAAACCATAAGAGACTCTTAAATACAGAGAACAAACTGAGGGTTGATGTGGGGGTGGGGGAGAGGGGAAAGTGGGTGATGGGCATCGAGGAGGGCACTTGTTGGGATGAGCACTGGGTATTGTATGGAAGCCAGTTTGACAATAAAATATATGAAAAAAAAAATCCTTCCAAGAAGAAAAAGAAAAATCCAGTTTCTAGCCTCATAAATAGCATTCATAAAGCTACATTCCATTTTTTTTTTTTTTTTTTACAAAAGAGAATACATAGGAGGTGGCCAAACAAACATGAGTCAGTTTGAGAGAGTGAAGCATAGACTCATGACAAGACTGAATAGCTGGTAACGAGATACAAAGACAGAATTTTGATTTGGATGTTTTGTAACAGGACTCTTTGTAGGATGAAAAGAAGTGTGAGCAAAGACGCCAGTAAGAGAGAATGGCTTAGAGTTCAATTCTAGTTGAGCCCAAATACTAAACTATCCGAAAGGAAAAGGAAGTCTCTAAGTACTCAGGAAAGGTAATAAAAATCACGAATGCACATCCCCCAATTAATCCACCTATCATAACCAAAGAAGTACTTGCCTTCGATTTTTGTGGGGTTTTTTTGTAATTTTTTATTTATTTGAGAGACACACACACACAGAGACAGAGAGACAGAGACAGAGAGAGAGAGAGAGAGAGAGAGAGAGAGAGAGAGAATCCCCACAGGTTCCATACTGTCAGCGCAGAAACCAACACAGGGCTTGAACTCACAAACCGTGAGATCACGACCTGAGCGGAAGTCGGATACTTAAGCGACTGAGCCACCCAGCTGCCCCGTCCCTTTGTATTTTAAGAGCCTTTAGAAACAAAGAGACTATAACTGGAAGAGATGTGAGAGAAAATTAACTTTCTATTCCTGTTTTCATCTTCTTTCCTGTTGAGAATTTTCATAAAAATCTGGTTAAGAATCCCTATTACTTCTTTTTCTACCTAGATATGAAGAGCAAAAGGACACAGAGAGCTTCATAGGTCAAAGAGTAACAAAATACCATGACTTAGTGCCGGCTTCAGGGTATCTAGAAACTATTTACCAGGTTGACTGAGAATTAAAGGATTCCTATAGATTATAAAGCACTACAACTTTTTTTAGAAGAAATTTTTGTGACTTTTAATGATACAACACTTGTGGTTCTCTAGAAAAAAACAAACAAACAAAAAAACTCCACAGATAGTAATTTAAACTCCCTGTGATCCAGTTTACTCATTGGCAAAAAAAAAAATGTTACTGAGATAATACTAGATTAAAAATATATTTCCCTGGGACACATCGTGTTAATAAATTACCTAACAAATCTCAGAAAAGAGGAAAAAATCCATCATTTTTATTAAAGCACGGCACTGTGAAATTCAAGCATAGAGAGATATCAATTACTTTCGTCTGATGATTGTCTTAACCATTAGCAAGAAGGGCAGAAGACCTTGGGGGAAGGGGGACGGAAGAGGTCTCTGTTTGAACAGTATGCCAAGTTGCTGGTAGGTTTCAAAATACCAAATATCCATTGCAAACTTGAGGAAGTCACAGATCAACAAACGCAAAGCCTCTGTCAGCATACTCAGAATTTGCTTAAAAAAATTTTTTTTGTTAGTGTTTATTGTTGAGAGAGAGAGAGAGAGAGAGAGAGAGACAGAGCACGAGCAGTGGAGGGGTGGAGAGAGAGGGAGACACAGAATCTAAAGCAGGCTCCAGGCTCTGAGCTGTCGGCACAGAGTCAGACATGGAACCTGAACTCAAGAACGGTGAAATCACAACCTGAGCCAAAGTCGGATGCTTTGACTCAGTCGATGACTGAGCCACCCAGGTGCCCTTAGAATTTACTTTAAGGGGCATGTCAGAGAAAATAAATTTGTGCTTGTATGTGCTCTTCATATACATCACAATATATATTACATGTGATGAGCATGTGTGCAGAAAGCATCATGCTGGGAAATTCAGAGAGGGTAGCTATTTTAAATCACAGGAGTTGGAGTCTCTCCCAAAAAGGAGTTCAGACAAGACTGATTTGTTTGCTTAATCCAGCAATTGAACCATACAGTGTCCAATTTTTATACCTTAATGTCCAGCTCCAGTGGAGAGCTAGTGGTCCCTCACAAAGTATGTTTTGAAGCACTGTGCTGGGCACTGAGCATGCTCAGATAAGAGGACTAGCCTCCAAAGTTCCTGGCCTATCCTGTTATTGGGGAGAGGAATTAAAAAAAAAAAAAAAAAGGTTGGGACACCTTGGTGGCTTAGTCGGCTAAGCATCCGACTTCAGCTTAGGTCACGATCTCCCGGTTCATGGTTTTGAACCCCGTGTCGGGCTCTGGACTGACAGCCCAGAGCTCACCTCTGATCCTCTGTCCCCCCTCTCTCTGCCCCTCCCCTGCACGCACTCTCTCTCTCTCAAAAATAAACATTAAAATAAGGTTAAGATACAGAAGAGTCAATGCAATGACAGAATCCAGTACAAAGAGGAAGCCATGCCTGATTTACTTAGGGCTAGGGAAGACTTCACGGACGGCGTAACAGCCAAGATGGATCGTAAAAGATAAAGAGAAATCTTTTATTACCCAGGCAAACCAGAGTAGTTCCTTGTTTCAAGGAGAGAAAACAGCACCATAATATATCTGGGTAATTGCAAAAGGTTCAGAGGGCTGTTACAAGTAAGGGAAATCCCATTGGAGGGTTTCATAATCCAAGTGACTTGGAATTTAACCTGAATGGGAGGGAGGAGGAATGGGAGGAGTCTGCTATAGAATATCAAGCGAAGGTGAATGGTAGGAGCAAGCTTTTTATTTTAGGACATATCAAAAGATATTTCTAGCAATCCTACGCAGGTTGGACGGGGCTGAGGAGAAATAGGTGACAGAAAATCTAATTAGAACAAAATTGTGATGGACCAATTACAGCTGTGAGTCATAATTGAGAGAACCTGGCATCTAACCGAACGTGGTAAGAGAAGACGCATGAGGACCACGTAAGAACCTTGGTCAAGAGCAACCCCCCCTTCCTGAGACAAAGGACAGCAGAGAACCAGGGGTGGTCTGGAACGAGATGCCACAGGAAATGATGCAATCACTCAAGAAGTGAGGTTCTAACCATTTTGTAAGTCTCTGGCGCCCTTGAGAATCACACAAATGCTATAAATCCTTCTCTTGGAAAGATGCACATACTGAAACCTATACTCTATACGTAAGGCGTGATCTCAGGACATTCACGGTTCACTTTCGAAGCATCTTCTTTTAAGAACCTCCTAACACACTAAGAAGAAAACCAAGGCAGAAACCCTGAGAGTGACTGTCACTAAAAAGACGGGCAAAGAAGGACAGTTCAGCCAAAGGAAGGATGAATAATCAATCAGACGGTTGGATGGGAAGCCAGGAGACAATGACGTCATGGCTTCAAGAAGGTTGGCAATTTCCCGAAGTAGGAAACAGGCAGCAAGAGCAAATGCTATTACGAGGTTATATGGAATGAGAATTAATCATAGGCCACTGGTGCTCACTGGTCTGTAGATGTGCTGTTCCAGAAGCCAGACAGTTGCAATAAGATGACAAAAAAGAAACAGAATCTATGGAGACACACTTTCAAGAAAACTGGCATCCAGGAAGCTTGAATGAGTAACAGAGAGGCGAGACAACAGGTTATATATTATTTATTGTTTATGCTTAGGGTAGGGGCCAAACTTAAGCATGTATGTTTTTTGGTTTTTCGTTTGTTTTTTTAGTTGAAGGGAAGGAGTGGACAAGGGACAAAGACTGAGATAAAGAAGGAAGAAAATGAATGCAGAAACTTCTTAATTTTTTTTAACATTTATTTATTGTTGAAACAGAGAGAGACAGACAGACAGACAGAATATGAGCAGGGGAGGGGCAGAGAGAGAGGGAGACACAGAAACTGAAGCAGGCTCCAGGCCCCGAGCTGTCAGCACAGAGCCTGACGCGGGGCTCACTCACAAACTGTGAGAGCATGACCTGCACCCAAATCGGACGCCTAACCTACTGAGCCCCCAGGCGCCCCTTAATGCAGAAACTTCTCCAAATTAAAGAGGTCATTTTATGGAGGAGACCAGGCATTTTGTATCAGGTGGAACAGAAAGGACAAAACCTTTCGTTGGTAGATAGTCGTAGGTACAGAGCAGAGAGAGAACATGGAAGCGATTGTACCAGTTGGCGTTTCTCTGGAAATTAGAAGGAAGGGTCACCTGGCCGAGAGGGGATGCGGTGTGGTTCACGGCGGCGAGGAGAAAGGCAGGCCCGTGTCATAGAGACCAGCACGCTATCTTTCAGTCACCACCATGTGCGGAATACCAAGTGCGACCCAATGCATGCAACGGAAACCCAAGCAATACACACACGTTGGACGAATGACTGCAATTTGAGGAATTTAGGCACAGGCCACAATAGACAACAGCTGACAGGCCAAAGGAGCATAAAAGGCAAGCAGGGGGAAACAAATGCGCTCCAGATATTTTTAAGGTGTCCGGGAAAAGAAAGCCCAGAAGGGCTGTCATTTATTTGTACGGCCTCACGCGGAGCCCCGGAGGACCCGGAGCGTTCACAGGAGGAAACGATCCACAGCCTCCTCGGGAGCTACTCAACCCGGCCATCCTCGCCCCTTAGAAATCAGGTATCCATTTAATGAATAAGTAATCACTGCCAGCTGGCAGATAAGACGAGGCGTGTTCTTACCCAGCATCCTTCAGCAGAGAGGCCCAACGCAGAGAAATTAGCTAATTACACTGTCAGTTGGTCACCTGGCTCTGCAGACCACACAAAAGGAAAAAAAGCAAGCGAGCAGGACGCAGCAGTCCTCTCTGCAGCACCGTCCGTCTAGATAAATGGGAGGACTGGGTAATCTGCACTTCGTATTCCACCAATGCCTTGCTCGGGTCTAAAAGCATTCAAATTTGAAGACAAAAAACCACTCTTCAAGTCCAAAACAATGGCCACTGAACAATGGGGGGAATGGAAGGCATGGTAGTAAATCCCTTCTGACGAAAGGCCGTTGAACTGGATTCCCAGTGACTTGGGCACATGATGGGTTACAGATGCTGTGTTCAGGTGTCATTTGAATTCACATTATATCTAATAAATCACAGTATGTTCACTTGTCCTATTAAAACTGTATTCTACCTTACCAGGTCTGAATAATTTGTATAAAATTGATTGCTACAGTTCTCACTAGAAGCTCTAATTGCATTCCTGGTATAACTTAAAATGATAACCTTATCTTAATTAGTAGCATGATGCAGAAATGCTTTTGAAAGCCTCTGAGAATTAACCTGCATTTTTAAAAAGGAGCCCTGGGGCTTTAAAAAAAAAAAAAAAAACCTTAAAAAAATATTTCTGTTGAGTACGTGAGGCAATGTTAATTTATCAAAACTACAAAAGGAAATAATCACACAGTGAGAGACTAAGCAAAGCAGCTAACGCCTCCCCTGATCAAACAGTCCGCATTTCTCTTTCCAAAATCACACACAATGGAATTCTATGGCCGAGATCTCCTCGGCTCCCACCGATTCTTGTTGGCCACAGGAGTCTCTCGTTATTCTGATGAGACTCACCACCCATAAGGAGGTGGGGGGGGGCGCGCTACGATCGTGTACATGAGAGGGACAGGTCGGGGCATGTACTGACCTCACAGGGGATTCCTCACCATGAAGGTCAGCTCTAGCATTCTCGTACGTTCCCATCCCTGGCCAGTCCTTGTTCAATCAATCCTGGACTTCTTTGTCCATCCCACACTGTCTAACACCCCTTTCTGGCCCACCCATATCTGCAATGTCTAAGCAAAGCTCCAGCAGAAGCAAAGGTTCCCTGTGCACGAGGTTAGACTGTGTGTATGTTTTCCATATTATCGCTCTGGTAAAGAAATGTACAAAAAAAGATGTACAGAAAAAGAAAGAAAAAAATGTGCATTGGCTCACTGAGGATAATCATTACCTAACAGAGAGCCCCAGGATGTAGGACAATGACCATTTCCACCACCTTAAGCTATATAATGGCAAGATAAAAAGACGTCGTAGTGAAGTCATCATTGTAAAAACCCAAAGTAGATGCTAGATATTCTCCAAAACACTGCTTGCGATTTGAGAGTCCTTCTTAAAAAACAAAAACAAACAAACAAACAAAAACACTACGCAGCTTGGCATATATTCTCAAAAGTCCACCCAAAGAAATATATTGGGTAGATCTTATTATCATCCCAAACTACAGCCACCTCCAGAAATGTTAAATACATGTTATTATAAGACGACTACCCTCTCAAGATTGTTCTCTGGGGTCTGTGCTTTCTTTCCCTAAGCTGGTACCACTTGGGGGAATAATTATCTTCCTATAATGCACTTTGGCATCTCCCTATGTGAAAATGAGTATGGTTCAAAAAACTTTTTTTAAACTATATTCTTCTTACTAGAAGTTAAGGCACAGTTTCGTGCAGACAGGTTAGGGCTGGCAGAGAACATTATACTTGAATATTATCACTGGAGCAGAATAGAAAATTAGCAGAAAGTGGAGAGATATGAACACTTCTCACATTTTGGACCAAGGCAGAATGAAGTTCCATCTACCTTAATTTATATGCATAAAAAAAGTAAAATTAAACAGGAGAAAACAGGCGGATACTATTATTAGTTAAAAAGCAACTTTTCTTAAAGTTGTTGGTACCTTCTTCCATAGTGTTAAAACACTGTGTTAAAATGTCTACTATATGCAAGGAGCTATGTGTTGTAACTGATGCGAACGTAAACCGCTCTTATAAAATAATAAAGCATTGTTCAAATTTATGTGCAGCTTCTCTTCGGTAAGATACGGCATTTCAGAGAAGTATAATCATGGGACACAAATGGGCAGAAATTCCTAAGCAAATTACCCACATCCGGAAAGTCTTGTGAGCATATATAGGACTGGGCTCATTTTCTGTTATTTAAAACTATCTCCAGGCTTGAGAGAAAGGAGATTCAACTAAACATTTATTAGCACTGTGAAAATTCAGCCTGAAAAACCCCAGTGGAAAAGACATTTTAATCAAGAGATATTTCAAATTGAGCGACCCCAAATCTGTTTAACAAGGCTGTTTGCTCTAAGAAGGAAAGCCCTCAGATAATTTAACTTGCTTTTAGTTTCACTGGTGTGACAACCACATACTGATAGCATCTTCAGGTTGCAACACCTACGTCTTTTTGCCACCGGAGCTATAGTCTCATTCACAACATTAATGTGCTGAACAGGGAGTGTAGGAAAAACCCTCCATTATTCTCCGACAGCCTCTGTACCATTGCTG
Organism: Herpailurus yagouaroundi; assembly: GCF_014898765.1. NCBI lineage: Eukaryota > Metazoa > Chordata > Mammalia > Carnivora > Felidae > Herpailurus > Herpailurus yagouaroundi. The sequence goes on from NW_024412467.1 coordinate 4,872,214, forward strand.
CTAATGCTAATGCCCAGCAAGCATAATCATCATAACCTCTGCTGTGATCCCAACAAGGATTCTTCAAACTCCTTATAAATGCATTAATCACCCCTATGAAAGTCACTGCTTGCTTTTCACGAACAAAGATAATGTATGTTACTGGGATTATACCACTGCATATGCAGAATCATTAGAGAAAGATAGACCAGAATTTATGATTAAGCCTTTGGACAGCAGGGCACTATTTTAACCATAAAAATCACAACCCGCAAGGATAGCGGCCAAAGCAGAGGAACCATTAAAGACTTATAATTAGCATCAATCAAGGTGACACTGCTGTTGACATCTTTATTACTTTAAATACACTAATCAAATACTTCTGCATCGAGATAGAAAGATTGATAGGCAGCTAGACATAGAAAACATCCCTACAGAGAACAATTTAAAGGGATCTGCTCGAAAGGTAACAGAAAAAGCATTGGTATCAGTCAAGTGGGATCCAAACACGCAGCTCTGCAGTGGAAAACGTCAGGATGCACCTACTGAGTTCGCGGGGTTCTCACGTGGATGTTATCACCAAGCAGTCCTCCAAGTTGACACATACTTGTATGTCCCTTCTGTGCAACCCCCTGGAATTGTTTGATTTGGATGAAAAAATAACTCAGGGGAATACGAGCTTCAGGCTACCCCGTCAGGCAAATAAATAGCTGAGCATTCCTGCCCGGCATTCACCCACTTCCTAGCCCTCTTCTTACGTGTGCACGTGGAAACGAAAGACACAGGGAAAGCGGAACTTGCTGTTATTTACATAATTACAGCAGGGCTGTCGATATTCTCTAATCTCATCGGTGCTCAACTTCATACCACACGGATTCTCAAAGACACTCTTGTTATTACTGTTGACATAAATATTTCGATCTTAACAAATAAGCCGCTCAGCACCTTTGCCACCCTTGAGCCCCATATGGCATTATTCCTTAATGACTCTAATTTTGACAAAGGGGCTCCTCTCCAGTTTCTGGCTGTTTCAGCGCTCACAAACTGAATCCTTGAGGTTAAGGGAATAGACAAGAAACAATGTGACATTGTTTTCAGGTAACCGTCCGGCTTGGAATCGATTCAGGATTATGGATGACGGTTTGGCAAGGCATCTCCCAAGGGAACAATTTCAGCTTTGCCAAATGAGATTATAATGGAGAATGTTCATTAGGAAGACTTTGAAGCCCAGCAATCACTGTGGCCCCAAAGTCCAACTTTACTGGTAGGTTCCTGAATTGGTGTATCCACCCCGAGGTTTAAAATATAGATTACATTTGCTCAAGATTAAACATGGGCTCCTGAAAGAAACACACACACACACGCGCACACACATACATTGTGCGTGTCCATCAAAAACCAGGCAGACACAGTTGAAGGAAATTCCCCCATTGCTTCCTTCCAAGAAATGAAGACAATGACTTGAGGAGAGAGGATGGGGACAGAGCTAAAATAGTTAGGAGGAGCGTATTACTCAAACTACGTCACTCGCAAGTCGCAGCCATCCTCAAGCCCACTTCCGTTTTTAATTTCATGGTTAAGGGGAAGAAGAAGATTTTCCAAAATAGCATGATAGCCTCACAGAGACAAGGTGATTATAAAAGGTAGCAACTGAGCTCCTGAAAATCCCACTAGTTTAAGCCAATATTTATCAAATCGCCCCTTCGACAACATTCTGCTACAGTTTCTAAAAGGTTCCAAGACTCTGACCTCCTCTCAAAGGATAATAGCAAACTCTTCTGGCTCTTAAAAGCATAGTAGCCTATTTCATTTGAATAGGTTTTTGCAATCTACAAAGTTACTTTATACACATTAAATTATGCATTAACTGCGAGGTAGATAGGATTATTGCCATTGTACAGACGAGGTCAGAGACTAAGAGATGGTAAGGAACCTTTTAATGGGCACCTTGAGGGAAGGTCTGCTGACTCAGGACCCTCCTTCACTATACTCTGCTGATCCGGAGTTACTTTCAAATGTTCCATAACCTAATTAATTAAGGAGAGAAATCACAAATTATAGATGCTGATTACCTATAGGAAAGACGAACTGTAAAGAGTACTTTAGCAAGAGAAAGCTGTTTCACAGAAAACCAGGAAGATGCATAACAAACGAGAGAGAATCTGAACATTGGTTTGCTTTGTTCAGAGACTGGTCATCTTTTTACCCTACTCCAAGATTTTGTTTTTCACTGTGAAGAGTCATTTGATTCTCACTGACGCACAAGGAATGGGGAAGGTTGTGTAATATCGTATGAGGCTGACCTTACCACTCATGGAAAAATTGCCAGCCAGACACAAAGTGTCGGCTAATAATGAGTCAGGGATGGGCTCGAGAGTATCAAAGACCTTTATGTCGAAGCCTTAACAAAGAAGCTTGCTATAAACAAGACTTCAGGGCTGGGAAATGACACAAGAAGGGGACAGTCACTTCCTCATCAGAGGACACGGCTTTTGCCAAAATGTGCTGAAATGTGCACACAACACTTCCAAATAGACATGAGTTAGAGAACTCATATCAATATGTGCTATGTTCTAGATCCAGATGCGGAAATACTTGAGGCCTGGCAAATTGTGTCTCCTCCCCTACTTGAATAGCTCAAGGCTATTTATACACTTTCCAGTTAGTACCCTTTATATATATAAAAAGAGGACAGAAAAGATAAATATTGGAAGGGCTATGTAGAAATGCAAGAACCAAAGAGAAAATATAATTGCAAGTAAGATGCCTAACCGATAATCCAAAAACGCCCATGAAATGATAATGCCAAGAGTTCATCATAAGCACAGCATCACAACATTACACTGTCTTTCACAAAGCTTTAATGCCTCTCTCACGTTGGTGCCCTGGCTTTAACCCAAGTCATGTAACTTCAGTGCTCAACTGACTACATAATAAATCTATGTAAATGAAATGGAGTTTTTTTCCAATGTTTTTAAAACAGGTAGGGATCGTTTCCATTTACGTGTTGCACAATGGAGCCGTTACGAATAGGAAAAGTAGCTGTGGATATTAAGGACATTGAGTTAATTCCTAGTATGCAAAACTCTGATGACTAAATGGACTTATTATCAGAAAATGTCCTCCAATGTAGCCGAAAACATCCCAACAAGTCCTTTTAAATTATATACATGTTGTCATTTTCCTAAAGGGATGGGTAAGGAGATTCATTTACCCTGAGCATTTTTTGTAATGTGTTGTCCACTATATTAGATAATAATGCATATAAATTGCATAACAAAGAGGCTCACCATGGTAGGCACTAAAACATGGGTTTGCTCATCTCATGGTCGTTTGTCAGTGGTAATCAGTAAAGATGGGCTGGAAAATTCTGTGTAAAGACTCTACAAATAAGAATATAGAAAGAATCCCAGGGGCGCCTGAGGGGCTCAGTCGGTTGAACATCCGGCTTCGGCTCAGGTCATGATCTCGCAGTCTGTGAGTTCGAGCCCCGCGTCGGGCTCTGTGCTGACAGCTCAGAGCCTGGAGCCTGCTTTGGATTCTGTGTCTCCCTCTCTCTCTGCTCCTCCCCCACTCATGTGCTGTCTCTCTCTCTCCCCTTCAAAAAAAAAAAAAAAAAAATTAAAAAAAATTTAAAAAACAAAAAGAAAAGAATCCCAAAGAATTTAAGATGTGAATTTACAGTACTCTAATGGAAAATCTGATCTGACTTTGAAAATAAAAATTATATACAAAGGACCAGCACACACTCTTAATATGTTAAAAGAAATTGCTTAAATGATAAGATTAAGTTGTGTGACTGAAGAAGGTTCTGAGAGGCCCACTGAACTCTGATGCAAAATAAAACTTCCTATGCACGGAGGAAAAACATTCTTTGATGTGTGTATCTCAGGGAAACACACAAATTGGGGTTTCCATAAACCTGGCTAGTTACAAAATACATTAGCAATGAAAAATATTATTGGAGAAAGCCCTACAGGTCTATTTCTGTAGTCAGGAACCATAACTCAACAAATTCCACTGGGCTTAATATTGAGAATAAAAAAGTGTACAGGGAAAGATGACACACAAGACTCAAACATATACAAAAGTAGGAAGTCCTTGAACATCACATTTAAGCCTCCCTCCCAATTTCTAATAGCCCCCTTCTGTCTAAGATCTGGGTTATAGGTATGTAGGACTCACTCTCCTGAATTGAACCTGATGATGCAGGGCTAAGACATGCAGCCCATCAGGGCCCTAGGTCAAGGCCAAGAATCCAAGCCATAAATTCAGTGATGCTAAAGATGAATGAATATCCAAAAAGACAAGATGGTCTCTCTTGCTTTGCGTGGAAGCTCATAAGATGTTTCCAATTATCTTACAAAATACGTTTGCTCTCTATCCTTTCTATTCTGTTTGTTTCTGTCCATTATATGGCTAAATCTACTAGACATCAAATAAGAGTGAATCATTTCTAATTTAATAGTGACACAAATCCTTTGGAACTCATACACTATTGACATTGACATAGAATATTGACCTTGAATTTATAAAATATTGACTTTCATTGCTCTCTGCCTTTCTCCTAGGATAAGAAATGATCAGAATGCGTTTTCCATAGGCTGTTTTGTTTTGCCTAGGTGTGCTCATAAACTTCCGTATAGACGATTTTACATAAAATTTTGAATAACACCACCAAATCAAAAAGGTGAGTTGCATGCTGCTAACAGGAGAATATTTCCATTTTAAATACATCCTGATAAAGCTTTGCAGGAATATTTCTTTCAATAAGAAGAAAAAGTGTCTAAGAGATCCTAACCAACAACCATACTGTTGTAAACACAGACTACGGTTCCAGAGAGAAGCAAAGTGGGTCCTAGAGGAGCATTTGTGGTAACTCCTCAGCACGGAAAGAAGACCTGGACCATAAGCTGTCCTTGTTCTTCTCTCATCAGCTATACGCCCTTGGACAAATCCTCAATCTCTTCACATGAACGTAAGCATAGTAATACTGACATCACCTCATCGTGTGACGGGAAGAAACAGATGACAGGGCGTATGGGAAAGCTTTCCCTACACTGTAAAACGTTCCAAAAACATAAATTATAAATGAGACCACCAAGAGGAGGGCGGACTTGTGCGGTTGATTTGAAATTTACTCTTATAACACAGATGTACAAAAACTAATTTTGTGAAAAACAAAATGGTTTTCCCGTCCCGTGACTGCCCTCATCTTGCTCACACACTTTCCTTCTCACACGATGGTAAAACAAGCAAAACGACAACTTACAGCTTATTCACTTGATGTGACTCAGATTTTTCAGCAGATAGTCAATTTGGAGTAAATTTTTACTCTTCCGGGTTCACCCCCCCCCCACCCTCTTGTGCCCCTTTCTCCTGAAATGTCGGTCTTTCCTTGAGAAGTCATTTAAGTAATGTTGCCATGGCGGAGTGGAGTGTCTACTCTGCTTACTGCCCTTCCCGGGTGGGCTGCTCCATCCTGAGAGGGGAGGGGCTACTCTGGCCTGGTCTTTGGCTTCGGGTCTCTACCTTCTCTGTGTCTGTTTCCGAAGTGTCTGGGGTGGTTCTCTCAGCGTAGGCATGGGACGACGACGGCTTGTGGCCATCTCCCCCAGTGGACCAGACCCTTCATCTTGGCTCTCACGCCTCACCTCAGAGGCTTGGGGGTGTCCGCTGTCAGGACCCCAGGTGGAGAGGGGCACACCACACCCTCTGCCACAGATTCCTCTTGCTCTACAATGCCCGCGGGCTGTGCCCACGCCGACTTACATGCCAGCTCCTCATGTCTGGTCAATACGTGGGCCAGTTGTCAGACAGGAGTTACCTGGAGGAGAGGAGAGGAGAGAGGCCTCTTCTGAACAGGACATGTTTCCATCCTCCTGCACATGGCA
>NW_024412467.1:4878186-4884503 GCF_014898765.1 Herpailurus yagouaroundi
GGGGGGGTTAAGTCCCTAAGAGGACTTTCCCAGGGTTCTAGAGGGGAAGGAAGACACAGTCTCCTTTGTCTTCATCTCCTCCTGCAACCTTCTTGTCTTCTCTGGGGCCACGCGCCTTGCCCCAGCCCCAAGTCCCCGATTTCATCGAGCATCATGTTGTACCACTATAGGGGGCCTTCCCTTCCTATGTGTTTGGGGCGTACTTTTTTAAGATTTATTCTTAGACCTCTAGATGTTCTTCTCAATATGTAAAGGGAAGCCTTAGCATTTTCAACAAATCCTGGCTTCTAGAAGAACTCCTCTGACAAGCGAACGATGATACATTTGTTCTAGAATCGACGCTGTACCTGCCCTACTCCTAAAGCAAGAAAGGCCATTGATTTGATGAGTGTGGCAGCTGGAGGGCCACAAGATTTACAGGGAATTTTTTTTTAAAGAATCATTAAATATTTCAAAAATTTTATCCTTGGTATCTAAGCTGAGCAGAGATTTCAAGGGCTTCGTGGATAAATAAAAGTAACTAGGAAATAACTGTATGGAGTTGAGGTTATTAACCCATTTTATAGACGAAGACACGAAGGCTCGAGGAAGAGAATTTTCCCAGTGAGGCACAGCAGGTAAGCAATGACGCCAAAGATTAAACTCCACTTACTTGTACTAAAACTCCAGGGTTCTTCCTTCTACTACTACACAGGTTCCTTGACAGTATCCATCAACTCCAGAAGGGAAAATATGGATATGAATCCCTGCCACTTACCTAAGCAAAAAAGACATGACTTTGGTGAAGACGACAAAAGAGAGAAATCCTGGTAAGTTATTAAGTTCTTCACTCAACTACCATTTGTTGGATGCTTCCTGATATAACCAATACTGTACAAGGGATGGGAAACCTAAAATGATAATTCTGATAAAGATCTTCTACAACTCAGCATCAAAATAAATAAATAAACCCAATGAAAAAATGGACAGAGGACCTGAATAGGTATTTTTTCAAAGAAGACACACAAATGGCCGACACAAGAAAATATGCTGAACGCCACTCATCATGGAAATACCAATCAAAACCACAGTGAGGTATCACTTCTGTCGGAATAAAATCAAAAAGGCAAGAAATTACAAGTGTTGGTGAAGATGTGGAGAAAAAGGAATCCTTCTGCACTGTTGGTGGGAATGTAATTTGGTTGCAGCCACTGTGGAAAAATTATGGAGGTTACTCGAAATATTCATTGAATTACCATATGATCCAGTAATTACACTACTCGCTATTTACCCAAGCCAAGCAAAAACTCTAATTTAAAAAGATATATGCACCCCTATGTTTATTGCAGCATTATTTGCAATAGCCAAGATATGGAAGCAACCTAAGTGTCCATCAATACACAAGAGGATAAGGAAGTCATGGTATGTGTGCATATGTATACACACATATACACAAAATGGAATATTACACGGCCATATAAAAGTGAGATCCTGCCATTTGCAACAACATGGATGGACATAGATGGTATTATGCTTGGTGAGTAAGCAGGAGAACGAAAAAACCACATGACTTCACTTGTATTTGAAATCTAAAAAAATCAAACGAATAAAGGAACAAAAAGCAAAAACAGACCCATGAATACAGAACTGATGGTTGCCAGAGGGGAAGCAGGAGAGTCTAAGTATGGGCAAAATGCACAAAGGGGAAATGGTAGATATAGGCTGCCAAGTATAGAATAAGTCACAGGAAGAAAAGGCACAACACAGGGAATATAGTCAGTGATACTGTAATAGCATCTTATGGTGACAGGTAATAGGTACCCTTGTGGAGAGCACAGCATCATGTACAGACTTGTTGAATCACTACACTGTGATTTTACACCAACCAGCAACACAAACCAAAAAAAAAAAAAAAAAAAGTCCCCGTTCTTAATTAAACCAAAATATAGCAGAGGAGATGGACAGATGTAATTATAATACAACCAAGCATGTTTAGCACCGTATGATCGTTAAGTATCACAGGGCTCTGAGGGTTTCCAAATCAATTTTTTTTCATGACTCAAATGGTTACTGGAGTTTTACAGTAATTCTACAGAGAGAAGTTATGTTATATGTTGGGATGTGAGGCATTACTTCAACGGTAGAAAATTCGTGCCCCAGTAAATCTTAATCTCAAAGGGAAAGACAGAAATGGAGAGTGTTTGGCACCCTGGAGGTCATGAGAGCCACCCGTGTTCACTTGTCACCCATTTATCACTGGTCATTTCATATTTCAACAGCCTCAATACACTACAAACAGCTCCTCCGGAACAACGCAGCTGTCTGCGTGGGCACGCGCATGCACACACACACACACCATTAAAAAATGGATTTGGTAAATTTCATCGAAACATCTTCCTTAAATACGACATTTTTTGGTGATGTGAGCAGAGTTACAGGGAGCCTCCCTCCAGAGGTTTCCAGGTAGTGTCCGCTTATGTGGTTTTATGAGAATAATGCAAGATTCCCTTTGTGAGCTGAAGAGCGACTATAGCATTCACAGGTAAAATGGAGCGAAGAGGAAAAGTGCCACAAATGGGTCAGAATCCTGTTTTTCCAAATTGCGAAACCCAGACGTGTGCCCTAAAATCTTAGGGTCCTTGCTGAAAAAAAAAAAAAGAACCTTAATAGACTGTTGCATCACTTAAGAACATTAATTTTAATTTAAAGAAAGGGCAGTTATCCCCCCAAATCCCAAATAGTCTAGAGAGATTTCAATAAGAGAAATTAAAACCCAGACCCATTGTTCCTCTTTTGTACAGGGCAGCATTTACATAGCCCCACATAATTATATATTGCTATGTAATGACAGACCTACAGAATTATATATATGCTAACTACATGCTAACGTAAATATGACAACATATTCTATGAAAACTGCAAGTCGAAGATTTACCAAAAACACGCCAAGGCAAAAAAAAAAAAAAAATAGATCTCTTGGAAAATAATTTCTGCCACCTTGCCCATTCATGTGTAAACATCCAATATGCTCAGTGCTTTGATGTCTCTATTCATTTAGGGGTTTGAATCAGCTACAAATGTACGACCTTTGGTTGTGGGATTGATTTGTCAAAAATTGTGAAACCTATTATGTAGGGGACGAATTTCATAGGAATACAAATATTTCTGTGGAGCCCTAAGTGACAACTTCCACAAGGAATTGAGACCCTCAAAAAAAACAATGTGTTTATTCAACTCAATTGTTCAAACACTCATACCTACAACTGTATTTTTCACCATAAAGCTCTTATTTTTTGGTTTTTATTCTGCTTTTTTTTTTTTGGCAGACATGGTACCAAAAATACCTGATAAGAGCCTTCTATAAAACTCCTCTGGAGCATATAAAAGGTACAGAGAAACCTCATTCTATTTATATTCTACCGGTACAACCTGACCTCGCGTTGCGAACTCAAAGCAAAAAGACAGACACCCAGTGGATTAGATGGCACAGGTTCCTCCAGGTTTCTGTGCCCTCGGGCAACAAACTGGTTTTTGCATCTGGCAAACATATGCAGAAAACTAGGCCAAATATGGCTGATAAACTTGGCCAAGTTCTTCCACGTGACCCACGGTGAGAGCCAACTGGAAGTTGCCATTGTCAATTCAATTTCCAAATGAAAACTTCACCTTTTTATTAATACGTGGCTGCACTGAAGATACAGATATAAATAAACCCATCTCACACGTCTGCAGTAAAAAGGAATGCAATTTTTTTTAAATTACAAGTGTACTATATTTGTATTACTGGAAGGGGTGAATATTTCGAATAAGATGCATAGAATAGAAGTGGATCTGACCAAACATTCTTATCCACACAGTCAAGAATTTCAGAAACCTAGGTGAAGAATGTTTCCAGTGTTTCTGCCAAGTGGAACACCTTCTACACTGACCATAGTAATTGGCTACCATGACTCAATCTCTAAAGCCAGCTAAAACTTCGTACCTTCAACTACAGTTTAAAGTCCAGGATTTCTAGAGGTTCTAACTCATCGTCAAATACAGGATTACAAATGCTTAAATAGTCATATGCTTTAAAACGTTGATAACAGACTCACGTCAATGTTACTCTCTTTCGACACATTTGGCATTTTGAGGCATCTATTAGTAGGGACGATGATAAACACGTGAACGTATGCACAGTCCGTGCCCCCTCCGAGACACCACTGCACTGGTGCAAACCCCAAAACTCATTCTCCTCAGAGTTTTGGGCTCTCTTTTTCCAAGCCATTTTGCATTACGCCAAGTAAGATGGAATGATTGAGTTACCGTGTCTGTTCCATATTACTGCATCAGAGCGACAGTGTTTTATTGCACCATTACCAAAAAGCTGTATTCTGACAGAGTGCCTATCAATGCACATCATATAAAGAGGAAACAACTTTTTCCTTGCTACCTCATTCAAAAAAAAATTGCCAGGAAGCTGTGACATTAATCTATAGGTCTCTAAGCATAGATAAGTTTTTATCTGACATAGGAATAGATTGAAAGTCTGGAAATTATTTGTCTTGTAATATTGCACATAAGGGTATGTGTACTCCCAGGAACTCAATACATATCTCAGACACATCAACTAACCTTACACCACTTCATCTGTCCCTTTCTTCTCTTTGAATGACAAATTTTTAGGGTGCTTGGGTGGCTCAGTTAAGCATCCAATTCTTGGTCTTGGCTCAGGTCATGATCTCACGGTTCATGAGATCAAGCCCCGCGTTGGGCTCTGTGCAGACAGCACAGAGCCTGCTTGGGATTCTCTCTCTCTCTCTCTCTCTCTCTCTCTCTCTCTCTCTCTCTCTGCCCCTCCTCTGCTCGTGCTCTCTTAAAATACATAAATAAACATTTACAAAAAAATGGCAAGTGTTCCTATTCTACTTCAGTCTTGCCCTTGTTTTGTAAACAAACTCAAATCACGTTTACCCTTAAAAACCACTCCTGTTCCCAAGTCACAAACTACACACCAGTCCTTCTCTTCCCATCCAGACTTCTGGGGAAAATGAAGTACCCTTAGGGGCCCATCTTCATCATCCTATATTCACTGCTGAATCCGGTGGATTTTAGTTCCAATCTTTACCATCCCAATGAAATCACCTACTGCTAACGTGGCAGATACTTTTCTCAACTGCTCAGCACAAAGGATCCTTTTCATGCCTCACCCGGCTGAGCAGCTCTGTTCAGTTTGCTCTTGTTCACTGCACCCGTTCTTAAAGCCATGCCCCCCCCCAGGTGCTTGTGTCCACTCTGGAGCGGCCCAATCTTCTGATCCACCTCGTTGCCCTCAGCACTCCTGATGTCACGTCTCTACAGTGGTGCGGGGCCATTACAGGGACAGATGCTCCCGGCTCCAATCTGCTCTTCCATTTACTGGCTGTGAGACTTCCTCTCTCCGCCCTTAGTTTTCCACCTGTAATTGGGGATCATACCAGCATCGGCCCCTTGACACGTGCTGGCCAGGTGGTGGGAGTCGGGGTTCCTGAGTCTCGGGAACAGAGGACCTCCTCGTGGGTCCTGCTCCACTCCTACCTGTGGGTCTGAGCCCAAGATCTACCGCTGCCCCTTCTGCAGGGGGAGAGGGTTTTTCCAGACCTTCTTCCAGCAGCAATGAGCTTTCACTGGCGCCCTAAGGACAAAGTGTGCTGTTCTTCCCCAGGCAATGCAAAGGCTTTCGTTCTAGGAGAGGGAACGGAGAATGACTCGGACGGGACTTCCTGCCTCTCCTTCCCCCGAGCTGACCTGCTCCCCTGGCCTGCACAGAAGACGGACTTCTCAGAACTCTTCACCTACCATTTTCCCACATATTTTATGCATCAGTTCAAGAGGCAGGGATGACTACAAACTCCATTTGTGTGTACAGTCCCCAGGAGCCTTACCTTCTCTTGCTATACCCCGCACATGGCTTTCGACAGTGCATTAGCAAGCCGCGTGCCAGCGTGGGGGCGCAGCGGCCTCTGGTCAGCCGGAGACTGCGCCCGTCTGTCGTGGGAGGCACCTGCCCTTCCGTAGCTCTCAGGTCCGTCGGTTTCCTTGGGACCTCAGCCCTCTCCTGAGTTCAAGAAGGGTTACGTGTCTGCAGATTTTCTACCACGTTGCTGTTGTAAGAATGGGGAAACGGCTCTTCTCATCTTTCTACATTCTCAACAGAAGGCTAGACTCCTAACTTTCCAACCAGGGCCCCAGAGAATTTCTAAAGATAAAGACAGATCTTCTCAACCAGTGAGGCTAGAACAATTGGCTCTTTATTGGGGGGGGGGGGGCGGGGGGTGGTGGAAAATGAACTTTTGCCCATACCTCACATCATACATGAA
>NW_024412467.1:4884603-4908352 GCF_014898765.1 Herpailurus yagouaroundi
GGGGAAAATGAACTTTTGCCCATACCTCACATCATACATGAAAACGGATCTAGACTATCGTAGATCTAAACACCAAGAGTAAACAATAGAACTTTTAAAGGGAAACATAAAAGAATATCTTTGTGACCTTGGGGAAGGCAAAAATTTTCCCGAAAAGAAAATTAATGAAAAAATTATAATGCAAATCCCATTGAAATTAAAATCTTTGCCCTTTGAAAGACGTCAGTGGGGAAAAACGTAGATAAAACTATAGCCTGGGGGAAAATATTCACAGTACCCGGATCTGACAAAGGAGTTCTAACTCCTCGAAGTCAATGATATAAAGATACCTCAATTTAAAACATGGGCAAAATACCAGAACAGGCATTTCACAACAGAATATATGTGAATAGCCAATAAGCTCATGAAATAGTGCTCCCCAACGTTAGTCATGATGGAAATGCAAATCAAAACCATAGGAGACACCATTCTACACCTAGTCAAATGGCTGAAATCTAAAAATAGTGATAATACCAAACGTTAACGAGGATGTGAGGGTGGGGGGAAAAAAATCAAAACACAAAACACTGAACTCTTCTGAATTCCTTTTGGGAGGGGGAAATAGCACAACCTCTTTGGAAACTGGTATGGAAGTTACTTTTAAAGATCAACACCCACCCTTTGGTATTTACCAGAGGGAAATGTAAACACACATACACAACAATCTGGTGCATTGTTCCTAACAGCTTTATTTCTAATGGCCAAACTGGAAACAATCCAAGTGTCCAAAGGCAGGACAATGGACTACAAAAACCTAATGGTACACCCAAAGGAATAAAAAGGAATGATCATCATAGAGCAAGAGCATGCATAAATAAATATCCACAATCTTCAGAGGAGCAAAGAATCCAGCCACGAAGAGCACAAACTACATGATTCTATTTCAATGAAGTTCCAGAACAGCAAAACTCATCTACAGAGAAACGGTCCCAACAGCGGTTCCCTGGGAAGAGTGCAGACAACATGCCTGACTGTAAAGGGAAAGACAGTGCTGTGTGTCTGGTGATGGAAAACACACCATACATTGACAGGGCACAGGACGCATGTACCAAAACTCATCCAACTGTCTGCTTAAAATCTGCAAAATTCTCAACCTGTAGATGTGTACATTTCATCTCAGGAAAAAGGCACGGGTGAAATAATGTCCACGCACACACAGTTACAGAGGCTTTCTCTGGCCACCCTACATGAAGAAGCACACCCCCTCTCCGTCTCTGACACATGGGTCTACTTCAGTATTTGTAAGAACACTTTTTATTAAGATGTGACATTCCAGGGACGCCTGGGGAGTTCAGTCGGTTAAGCGTCCAACTCTTGGTTTTGGCTCGGGTCATGATCAAGTGGTTAGAGCGCCGCATTGGGCTCTGTGATGACAGTGCAGAGCCTGCTTGGGATTCTCGTTCTCCCTTTCTCTCTGCCCCTCCCCTGCTCGCTCTCTCTCTCTCAAAATACACTAAAAAAACAAAAGTGACATTCCAGCATATCCTTATCTACTCATATCTACCGCCTATTCACATATAGGTTTTTTTTTTCCTTAACGTTTATTCATTTTTGAGAGACAGAGACAGGGTGTGTGAGTGGAGGAGGGGCAGAGAGAGAGGGAGAGACAGAATCCAAAGCAGGCTCCAGGCTCCCAGCTATCAGCACAGAGCCCAATGCCTGGCTCAAACCCATGAACAGTGAGATCATGACCTGAGGCGAAGTCAGATGCTTAACTGACAGAGCCACTCAGGTAACCCTAGCACGTAAGTTTCTTGAAGGTAAGGGCCTTTTGTAAGTTTGCCATTATATATCCGATGTTGATGGCTGTGGCAAAAAGGCAGTAACTAATCAACCGGATACTGAACTTTGGTTTGTCTTCTAGGCTATTCAGATTTCTTCCCTGCTTGCCTAATGAGGATGTTTTGAAATCAGAACAGATAAAGCATGGGACAAAACAGTTTGAAATCCACAAGCATTCTACAACATAAAGGATGATTAAATACAAGACATTAGCTGTCTATCGAACACGTCCGATGTGAGATGGCTTAAAAATCTCTGTAGAACAGTTCATTATGGTTGTAACTTTTCCTCTAAGAGTTGCCGTATAAAAGTGACAACAAGTCTGGGTGGGTCCAACAGCACACTGGCTGAGTAGAGCTTCTTCTAACTGGCTAAATCAGAGGGATTGCTTCCGTTCCTCAAGTTCATAACTTTGCCTTAACTCCACAGCTAAAGGGAACTCACTAGAAGGCCACTTCTTGGGATTAGAGTGTGACAGCAGTATCAGTCAGATGGGGAATTTCAAGCTAAGCCTCTCTTCCGGCATTTACAGATTTATAACTAATTACAGCCTTCCACACCTCACCTGAAATCATGTTAGCAAGATCCACGTGAAAGCACATTTATCGCCAGCAGGGGTGGACCACAGTCCTTTAGGCCATCCTGGGCATCAGTGAAACAAGATTTTTTCTATTTCGGGATTCCATTGAAAGAATCAAGGAGTTGGTTTCAAGGAGACCCCAGAGTGCCAAGGTTCCAAGATGGTGGTACCCCGGTCACCTGTCAAATATATATAACCTGACAGATAATTGCACACACATGTGCACACACAGAATCTCTCTTGAGGACACATGCACAGCCTTTTTTTAAAATTTGAATATGTTCATTAAATTAAGAGAGAAGTAAATTGAAAAGATAAACTGATGGAACATGGGATACAATGCATATTCATTTTATAAGGCACAGATCACTCAAGATTTAGGCAACCGATTGTCCAGCAACCGGTTACAACTTAAGAGTTTACAGTGCCCTGTGGTGGTTAACACTGCAGATGTCTTAGATTGAAGGAATCTCTCGAACAAAGGCAAGCCATTTGAGTGTAACAACCGGACGTTACTGCCCTAGGTCGGACCAGCAGTTTATTACGTATGTGAAAGCAACCCCTACCTCCCAGAACACAAGGAAACGTTCAAATGTAAACAATTCACGTTAAGAAATGGTGTCAGAACGCCATCATCTACCTATCGTGTGAACAGAAATACTATTAACCAGCAGGGCACAATATTTCAATTTAGTTCAGAGTACGAGGAAGGCGTGGCACATTCTGAGGGTCAGTTTTCTATACTCAGGATAGACAATTATCCAAAGATCAGTGGACACATATTCCTTACAGAAACTCTTATGTTCTTAATCAACATTGAGATTCAGCTCAGAAAGAAAGGGCACAATATGATCTCCGTGAAGTTCCACGTCTAAAGAAACTGAGAGGGGAGAAAAAGAGAAGAAACCTCTTAGCACTCAATTTAACTCATGCTTGCCTTTTACTCATGGTCACTGTCAAGCCTTAATCACCGTGATGACTTGCTCAGCCTCATCTGTTTACTCCAATCCGGTTGATACCTGTAATGAAGAGAGTCACTGGTAGTGCAACAAATTTATGCACCAGTTTTCAAAAAAGATTGCGTGCTGGGTAGTTCAGAATAAAAAGACTTCCTTCTCTCCCATGGTAACGACTAGCAATCTCATGAACTCTCTCTTAACGCGATGGCACAGTTATAGTTACCACATTCAAAATGTGAGTCCAGGTTTTAACCACCCATTGCCTTTAGGAATTCCGGAAGGTGACAAGCTGTCCAACAATTTAGACAAACACTTAAAGATCAAGCCTCTGTCTGTCTGTGCAGCTCTATTTCTCACTTGCTTCCTCGTGTGATTTTGCACAGAACCAAAGACTTTGGGGAAATGGAGTTCTATTTTAAAAATAGGTAAAGAACTGTATTACAATAACGTTGTCCTGATTGTGCCACTTGGATGTTGACAACGAACGGACTCTGGGGTCATGAGCATCTCGCCCACATTGAAATAGAAAGGACACTGCCTCTCAGGTGGTTTCAGAGACTCACTAGATGCCCCCCACCCTTACTGTTAGTTTTTAACCATTAACTAGTCATGACCAAGAGCTGGCTCGGCTCTGCAACAATTCAGACCCATGGCCGGGATGCCCTGGGAGCCACAAACTGTGAGGACAAACTGACAGTCACTGACAGTTTCTGCCTGGGCCAGGAGGTGAATCAAGAGGCAGGGCCAAACTCCCATCTGTTGTCCATCTGCCATCCTGCCCCTATCAGAAAAGGTTATACCATGAACCACAGACAGATGGGCCCTGCAAAGATCTATTAGGGGAAAAGAGGGGTCTGAGATGATTAGAATAACGACCTTAGATGTGACACAGAAATCCCAGTAGTAATGAAAACCATGCATAATTTCAAGGTCTTTTAATTGTGTTCCACACATAATGCATCTTTTGCCAATAATAAAAAAGGAAAATTGAGGTTCTGAGGTTTGCATTCTACACACTAAGTACAGAGTGCATAAAGCACTATATATTCTAGAAGCAACGTCGGGAATATATGGGTGTATATGCGTACAGGCCCATACATACACTGTCTTTGCTTGAAGTTGCTTTTCCCTCAATGACAGATCAGTGAAGTTTCACACAATGTAATTAAGCTAATTAGAAAAATATCTCATAGGGTTTTTGGTAGTCTGCATTTCCATCAAAAGCCTACTCTATATAAACAGGAAACTGGGATAAATCAGCTCATGTATTAAACAAAAGACTTAAGACAAAGGGAATCATAAACGCCTGAGTTAAAGCTAAGCATGTGTTATGTTTCCATAGCAAACACAACTTCTGCAAGGCAAATAAACACTGTAGACAAAGGCAGCTGTTCAGTTCACACAACACATAGTGTATACCTACCGTGTGCCCGGCAAAGTGCTGGATGCTTGGGAGAGAGGAGTAAGACACAGATGGCCCTGGTCTCCAAGGAGCTTGTATTCGCATAAGAACACGGACACGTATTTCCTTGTTATATAGTAAAGTCAAATAGCGTAGTGGGGAAAAGACAGGCTACCATGTGGTTGGTCTTTGAGGGACAAAACAATCATGTAAGTTGTGTGGAAAACGAAATCTCACAGAGGTCATATGTTTTCATTTTCATACACCTTTTATAGATTTAGAACGCTTAACTTTTTTACAGTTCGTACAAGACAACTGAATACGGACTATCCATGTTTTGAAAAAGGGCAACTAATCTTTCAAAAATGTTAATATGTTTTAGCAGAACATTTACACCTGGGGACCACTTTTGTCGCTTTTTATAGCAAAGTATCTTTTAAGAGGGGACAGGAAAAAGGAAGAGAGAAATCGCTATATGAAACACAATTTATAATGAACTTATATAATATGAAAACTGTGAGCTAGATCCACAGAAAGATGTGGCCAAGAAAGCTCTATAGGTTTATGTTCGTAATAGCCTCCCAAGGAAGCAACCTGCAAGAGAAAAATGGGTAACCGAACTGGGGTATACTGACAAAAATGAACTCTCAAGAGTGGAAACGTAAGAACTATTGCATACAAACTCACGAATCTCAAAACGTTACATAGAAGATTACACACTGTACGATTCTCTTTATACGAGGTTTAAGAACAGGCAGCCAATATGTGCTGACAAAAGTCAAAATGATTACTTCTGGCTGGGGGTGGAGGATATTGAGAGGAAAAGGGAATGGAAGTCATATTTCATGGATCAGGGCTGAGAGAGAGACAAGACACTGATCTGTGTTACATACAGAGAATGTCTATTTGTGAAACGGCATGAACACGGCTTCACATGAACATTTGTGCATTCTACAGAATGCAAATTATATTTCAAATTTTTGAATGTAAAATATTGGGGCGCCTGGGTGGCTCAGTCGGTTGAGCGTCTGACTTCAGCTCAGGTCGTGACCTCACGGTTCATGAGTTCCAGCCCCACATCAGGCTCTCTGCTGTCGGCACGGAGCCTGTTTCAGATCCTCAGTCCCCCTCTTTGTTCCCCTCCCTCACTCATGCTCCCTCAAAAATAAACACTTGGTGGGGCAGCTGCGTGGCTCAGTGGGTTAAGTGCCGGACTTTGGCTCAGGTCACGATCTCACGGTCCGTGAGTTCGAGCCCCGCGACAGGCTCTGTGCTGACAGCTCAGAGCCTGGAGCCTACTTCGGATTCTGTCTCCCCCTCACTCTGCCCCTCCCTGGCTCGTGCTCTGTCTCTTTTTCTTTCAAAAATAAACATTAATAAACATTTTAAATGTTTAATAAACATTTAAAAAATTTTTTAATAAACATGTTTTTAAAAAGGAAAAAAAATTAATTTTTTTAATGTTTATTTATTTGTGAGAGAGAGACACAGTGCGAGTGGGAAGGGGCAGAGACAGGGAGACACAGAATCCGAAGCAGGCTCCAGGCTCCGAGCTGCAGCACAGAGCCTGATGCAGGGCGCGAACCCACGAGACACGGGATCATGACCAGAGCGGAAGTCTGATGCTTAACTGAGCCACCCACGCGCCCTGGAAAAAGAATTATTAAAAAACTTACAATGTAAAACACTGAGGTAATTTGTTACAATAAAATAGAGATGAAACACAAGCATTTTAAAAATTCTTGTGGCCATATAATAAAATGTCTCAACGGTGCATCGTTTTACAAATAATAATGAAAATGTAGAGAATTGCTACTTTTGTACCCACAATATCAAGGGGCCAACATGAATAACAGATGCTTGGGAAAGTGCACATTACATAATTCTTCCACCTGAGTGGCAATGTGCTCCTTATCTGAGCCCTAGTTAAATAACTTAATCTAATTCAGGGTCACAAGGGTATCTTACGCATATGGAAAATCGTATGCTTTATCGCATGCCCATACATCCTACTCTTTTTAAAAAAACAATGTAATTTCATTGTTACATAAAACGGGCTTGCTGCCCTCATTCTTCATTTCCTTAAGAGTCTCACTTAATCATTACCCAAAAAAGCCGAAATACATAATGCACAATACACACCAGCCTCTGTTTATTCTGAGAAACAAAAAAAGAATACTGTACTATTTCCAAAACACACATCATTCAGACATAATAATTTATCCTTTGATTTTTATTTTATCATTATATAAACTCACTTTCATAAGGAAGTTGGCACTGACCCACTACATGCATTTCACAACAGGAAACATCACCAACGTTAATTCTTAAAACTCTTTATTCTTAACTAAAGCATGTTTAAGTCCCTACAAAGTATCAGTCCTAAGAGGCTTGAACAATACCTAAAGATTAGTTGTGCATTAGAGTTAAATATAGTTTGATTCTGATGGCTCCAAGCACATATAATCAATTTTATCTTTAGCAACCCAGTGGAGGAGGGAAAAAAAAAGTTAGTGTTGAAATAATGATAAACACGAAGATTAGGGGCGCCTGTGTGGCTCAGTCGGTTAAGCGTCCGACTTTGGCTCGGGTCACGATCTCACAGTTAGTGGGTTTGAGCCCCACGTCGGGCTCTGTGCTGACAGTTCGGAGCCTGGAGCTTTCTTCGGATTCTGTGTCTCCCTCTCTCTCTGCCCCTCCCCTGCTCATATTCTGTCACTCCGTCTCAAAAATAAATAAAACATTTTTAAAAAATACACAGATTAGTTGGAAGGGAGAATCTAAAGTATCACAGCAGGTATTTTCTTAAATTGTGTGCTTGCAATGAACACAATTTGACTATCACCCCGCTCTCCTCTGCACGACTCATAAATGAAGAGAACTTGGTTAGAATGGTTTTGCTGATCTGAAGATCTTAGCCACTGACATACACAGTTAGGTTTTTTTCTGGGAAAACAAACTCAATATGAGTTCTGGTTCAACTGCGGTAGGGTGAGCCGACTATCACCCATTCCTCATACAGATTACAACGGAAAAACTTTAAACTTCATACATATACACAGATACACACGCGTACATAGGGATACACGTCTATCTCATTCACCTGAGGACTCTCAAAAGCAGGCAGATTACGGAGTAGAGTCAAAACTTGGAAAAGTGACTTACGTAGTAGTTTCTCATTTTGTTCTCCCTTGCACAGTATGACCCCAGTTGCAAAGTGATGAGCAAGGATGGCTGCCCGAGTAGATAAAATGTCAGGTCAATTCCTTCTGGCAAGAAGAATCAGAAGGACTCCAGCAGGCCACACAGTTTGGGGAGAGCCCCAGAGATGAGAGAGTGAGAGAAAGGGATCCCTTAATTCTGTAAAAAAGTATCACCTTAATGCCTGAGCTAAGAATGCAGGAGACCGTCCCAAAGAAGGTAGCAAAGGTGTTGGGGGCTGAACAGAGATCTGAGACTTCTGCACACATACAATGGAAACTCAACAAACCAACACAGCCAAACCTGAGAAACATAAACTGAGGTCTGAACCACTTCCCAGAGAAGGTGAGGCATACCTTACAGTGGGAATCTGAGTGGCTTATTTGCCTGCAAAAATAAACATCAATACCTCCAGATGGTTATAATAGAAACATTACGAGACTCTGCATAACACGAGCTTTACAATATCCAGAGTACAATCGAAAACTACTCAACATACAAAGAAACAAGAAAATGCAGTCAATTCTCAAAGAAGAGCAAAAAACAAAAACAAAACAAACATTCTGTGTCTCTCTCAAAAATTAAAAATAAACATTAAAAAAATTTTAGGAAAAAAATTTGTGGAGTGAAACTAAAGAAGGGCTTAGAAACACATGACTTTAAATGCTGATATTAGAAAAAAGAATTTAAGAAAATGACCTCAGATTCTCATCCTAAAAGGAGACAAAAAATGAATTTAACTACAAAGTAACTAGAACGAAGAAAATAATAAAAGGCAAGAATCTGTGAAAGGGAAAATTGACAAAATCAAATAGCATGTTATTTAAAAAAATCAACAAAATTGACAAGTTTTAGCTGGAATGCCCCAAAAAATGAGAGGGGACTCAAACCATTATCAAGAAAGAAAGAGTTAATCACAGAGGAGCAACAGACTTTGAGAGGATAATAATACAACATGACACTAAAATATGTGAAAACGGTAAAAAATTGACAAATTTCTTGAAAAACATAACATACAAAAATGGCACATGGAAAACAAAGTTAGAATATATATGAAATTATCAAATATCGTTCCTTAAAGAAAGTCCAAGCCTCAGTGTTTTACATAGTGAATTCTGGCAAACTCTCGAGTCACTTATTTTTCTTAAATATTTTCAGAAAATAAAAAATTGGGGGTCACTTCCAATCTTTATTTTATAAGACCAACATAACATTAATACCAAAATCTGAAAAAGATCTTTTATAAAAGTCATATTTCGGGGCGCCTGGGTGGCTCAGTCGGTTAAGCGGCCGACTTAGGCTCAGGTCATGATCTCTCGGTCCATGAGTTCGAGCCCCACGTCGGGCTCTGTGCTGACAGCTCAGAGCCTGGAGCCTGTTTCGGATTCTGTGTCTCCCTCTCTCTGACCCTAACCCGTTCATGTTCTGTCTCTGTCTCAAAAATAAATAAACGTTAAAAAAAAAATTTTTAAAGCCACATTTCAATATCCCTGCAAAAGATGTAAATATCCTTAACAAAGTATTACCAAATGTAATCTAACTTTGTGTGTGTGTGTGTGTGTGTGTGTGTGTACACAAGCAGTGATATAACCACGGAAACTTACCCTAAAAATGCAAAGTTGTTTAACATGTAGAAATCAATGACATTCACCATATTAATAAAGGAGAAAAAAAGATCATTCCAATAAATGATAAAAAAAAAAAAAACATTTAACAAATTTCAACACCCCTTCACGGTATTAAAAAACAAAAAAACTCTCAAAAAATAAGGAATAGCAGAAAATTTCTTTAAACTGATAAAGAGCATCTAGGAAAAAGCAACAGTTGATATCATAAGAGTGAAAGACCTAATTTTTTCCCCATGAGGTAAGAAACAAGTCAAGAATGTCTGCTTTCAATATTCTCATTCAATGTTTTACTGCAAGATCTACCCGCTGCATTAACAGAAGAAATAAGTAACAATCAAAAAAGCGGTAGGAAGACTGCCAATATTTGCATGCTGTAGAAAATACCAAGCACTAGAAAATTTGCATTTTGCATGCTTTAGAAAATACATTGCTTACCTAGAAAATACCACAGAACCCATAAAAGTCTATACAAACTAATGAAAGATTTAGCCATATGCACATGAAGACTAATATTTTAAAAAGTGATTCTATAATAAGGTATCGGTAGCAATATATTGAGATGAATTTTTTATACTTCCTTTTATAATAGTGAAGGAGAAAGTTACACCTACAAATAAATCCAAATAAAAGTCACCCAATACCTCTATACTAAAAACTACAAAACACTTCTTACTGTATTAAACAATAAATAAATGAAGGGACACCTGGGTGGCTCAGTCAGTTAAGCATCTGACTTCTGCTCTGGTCATGAGCTCATGGTTCGTGGGTTTGAGCCCCACATCGGGCTTTGTGCTGACAGCTCAGAGCCTGTAGCCTGCTTTAGATTCTGTGTCTCCCTCTCTCTGCCCCTCCTCCACTCTCGCTCGCTCTCTCAAAATAAATAGACATTAAAAAATTATATTTAAAATAATAAATGGAAAGATGTACCATAGCTATGGATGGCAATTCTCCCAAAACTGATCTAGAGTTTCAGTGTAATTCCAAACTAAATCAACTAGGATTTTTTTTTTTTTTGGTAGAAATTAACAACACGATTCTAAAATTTGTTTTAAAATTCAACGAACCGGGGCACCTGGGTGGCTCAGTCAGTTGGGCATCCGACTTCAGCTCGGGTCACGATCTCGCGGTCTGTGAGTTCGAGCCCCATGTCAGGCTGTGTGCAGACAGCTTGGAGCCTGGAGCCTGTTTTGGATTCTGTGTCTCCCTGTCTATCTCTCTCTCTCTGTCCCTCCCCACTTGTGCTGTCTCTCTTTCAAAAGTAAAATAAACATTTAAAAAATAAAAAAATAAAAAAATAAAATTCAAAGAACCTAGATAGTTACAAGTTAGACAATTGGCCTTCCCTACTTTCAAGATTAACTATAAAGCTACAGTATTCAAGAGTGTGTGTTACTGGCCAAAAGGTAGAGATCTATCTACATCTCTGAAACAAAATAGTGTGTCCAGAAATAAACCCACATAAATACGGTCAAGTTTTGACAAATGTGTCAAGGCAATACAATGCAGGGGAATGGGGGTAGTCTTTCAACAAGTGATGCTGGATCAAGTAGAAATCAAAACCAAAAGAACAAAAAAAGTACAATGATCCTTACCTCACGCTCAACACAAACACGTATTCCGAAAGGATTATGGACCCAAATGTACAACCTACAGCAACACCACTTCTACAAGAAAACATCCAAGAAGACCTGTGTGATCTCATTGTAGGCAGTTTTTGCAGAAAGAATGTGTATACACACACACACACACACACACACACACAAATAAATGAATGTAAAATTGATATATCAGTCTTTATCAAAATTTAATACTGTTCTTCTTGGAAAGACATCCTTAAAAAAAAAGGCAAGTCATATTCAGCAAGAAAATTTCACAACATGATGTCAGATAAAGGACTTATCTTCAAAATACAGAAAGAACTTTTACAGTAAGTTACAACCCATTTAAAAAAAAGAAAATAGACAAAATACTTAGACAATTTACAAAAGAAAGTATCCAAATGCCAAATGCACATGAAATGACACAAGCATCAACTGTTTTCAGAGAAAAGCAAATTAAATACACAAGGGTGTGATGATACTCATCCTTTAGATTGACTAAAATTAAAAAGACTGAGCATGACCAGTACTGACAAGAATCCTGAGTAAAGAGAACTCTCATTTACTCACGGTGGAAATGTAAAATGGTGTAACCGCTTTGGAAAAACCGTTCGTAGCTTCACGAAATGTTAGGCATCCACCTACCTCGTACAACTGAGGCATTAGGGATTCACCCATAAGAAAACATATCCACACAGAGATGTGGTAGCTTAGTTTGTAAATGGAAATTAACCTAAATGTCCAGCAAACGGATGGATAAGCAAGTCAGGGCATATCTGTCCACATCATGGAATAACACAGGGCAAAGAAAAAAAAAAGGAAATTCTTATAAACACAATAGCAGAGATGAGTATCAAAATCACATTTAAAAAATGCCAAGAAGACAGGTATAAAAAGTGTGCATTTATGATTCTATTTATGTAAAAATAGAGAAGATGGAAACTAATTTACGTGGAAAGAAAGACGCAAGCCAATGGTTGCTTGTGAATGGAGGTGGAGGTGAGGAGCTCTAAAGAGTTTGGGGCGGATGATGAAAATACTATTTATCTTGATTATGGTGATGTCTCCATCCATGTATAAACACGTCAAAGTTGATCACGTTGTATTTAAATATGCGCAATTTTATAACTCCATCAAGATGTAAAATATGTAACAATCGTGCATAAAGTCTACAAAACACAAACATCACCAGAATTAAAAAGCTGCCAATATGCATTTGGTTAAAAAAAATTTCATTTAGCATTTTTTTAACCTCAAAATGGCTTGTGGTTTTTATGGATAAAAAGAAAATAATACATGAAAAGATGCCATTAAATTTAGTTATGGTGCTACAAAAGTCCTATTATTTCCAAGGCAATGCTGTACTGTGTTGCTTTATATATTTTGATTCAACCAGATCCCAGTAGGACATCTACCATTCAAATACTGAGTATCATAGTTTATTATATATATTGAGTATTACACTTAGGAATAATCTATAAAAAGGTCCAACACAGTGATCAGAGTATTAATAAAATGATAAAGTTTACCTAAGAGACCACTTCCTTACAGTTGTATCGTTATCCACACATGGTTATATAGTTATAGATATAACATAAAACCTTAGTATAGGTATAACACAAAAGACGTATTTTCCACATAAAAACGTGCATACCGTATTTACATGTATCCTAAGGGAAATCGCAGTATCTCACGTTCCTGTATTGCCTGTGATGACATTGAGCGCTTTCACCACTGAATGGTGGTAATGGACAAGACCACTAGACTAACCTTTAAGTCAGGAAAATATTTCCACCTAGTTCTATTACCTTGAACCCATTGATCACGAGGCTTCAAATGTCTCACCCATAAAATGAGAAGGTTGGGCACGATCTTTTCATTTTCTTTCCATTTGGAAAAGTGTTTTATTTTTAGCCCCACACTAATAAGGAAAGCAGAATCAAAGGGTGCTATGGAGAAACGCTAAGGGGGCTGCACAAAGGAGCAGGTGCAATTTGACCTGAGGTTGGAGCCCCAGATCCTGCACACCCAACACTGCCTTCCTGCCACTGCTCTGTAAGCTTGCCTGGAGGGGGACGGGGGGAGGTCTTAGGAATAAGAGACATGCCCATCCTCTGCAAGACTCTGCTGAATTTCTGCCTGAACAAGGAAAACGTGCACGGCATATGCTAATGACTCTAGGTACTTGGAATGTTATTCCAGTATCTAAAATTCCTAGCATGTGGGGCGCCTGAGTGGCTGAGTCGATTGAGTGTCGACTTCAGCAACTCAGGTCATGATCTCACAGCTCATGAGTTTGAGCCCCATGTCCAGCTCCGTGAGGACAGCTCGGAGCCTGGAGCCTGCTTCCGATTCTGTCTAGGTCTCTGTCCCTCCTCCGCTCACACACTCTCTCTCAAATATATTTTTTAAAAATTAAAAAAATAAAATTCCTAGTATGCGAGGTTAAGAAGAAAAATAATTTGGTGACAAAATAAATTTTATAACTGATGTCATCTCAACATTGATCTTTTATAGCTCTTAATGAAGGTGTGCTCAGTTACCTACCAGCATCTCTTCTCTCAAACATTTTTGTTCAGGGAGGGAAAAAAAAAAAAAAAAAAAAAAAAAAAAAAAAGGTCAGTTTATTGAGAAAATTGAGGAGCGCCCGGGTGGCTCAGTCGGTTAAGCGTCCGATTTCGGCTCACGTCATGACCTCACAGTTTGTGGGTTCGCGCCCCACATCGGGCTCTGTGCTGACAGCTCAGAGCCTGGAGCCTGCTTTAGATTCTGTGTCTCCCTCTCTCTCTGCCCCTCCCCAGCTCGCACTCTCTCTCTCTCTCTCTCTCTCTCAAAAATAAACAAACATTAAAAAAAAATTGTTTTTAAAAGAAAAGAAAATTGAGAGCAGCTAAAGGCATTCAAATCAAAACTGAGGCTTCATGCCTAGTTCCTACTTTAACCCATGGGCTCTGGGTGTTCGGATTTGGAAAGTGACAGAATAACACAGGAAGAATATGGATTGTAGGATTAGAGATGCCCAAATTAATACCTGCCACTTCTACTTTACTAGTAAATGCATTAGTTTTATTAATTTTAATACATTTAACAACTCTGGATTTTAAGGAATTAGATTTCAATGCCTTCACCTATAAATCAAGATCATTTCTAACAGAAAAATAGCCTTCTCCCCTTTTTCACTTATGAAACTTTTCTTACCTACAGAAAAGTTGAAAGAACTATACAATGAATACCCATATTCCCTCCACCTAAGTTCTACAACTGACATTTGGTTGTATTTGCTTTTTATCAGATACTTAGTTATCTTTCCAACCTTCTCTCCTTTACTCCATGTTTTTAATCCATTCCAAAGTTAGTTACAAATCTCAATACACTTTACTCCTAAATACTTCAGCATGCACAAGATAGACTTCAAGACTCCTCAGGTGTCTCATAAGCAAAATGTATATACAGGGAGATCTATAAATTGTAAATGTACCATTCAATAAGTTCTGACAAGCGCATATAGCCATGTAACACGAACCTCTATCAAGATAAAGAACGGTACCATCACCCCCCAAGTTTTCTTCATGACCCGTCTGTTCAAATCCTTGCCCCCAACCGTCCTGTTCTGATACATTTTCATCACAAATTTATTTTGCTTATTCAAAGACTTGAGATAAATGGAACCATACAGTAGATACTCACTGGTGGAAGGTTTCTCATGCAGCATAAAGGTTTTTGGGATTCATTTATGTGGTGGCATGAATCAGGAGTTCTTTTTTTTTTTTTGGCCGAAAAGTATTCCAGTTATGAACCTCCCAATTTATTTATTTCCTTAATGGGCATGAAGGCTATTGCCACTCAAGGCTATTCCAAAGACAGCTCCAATGAACATTTTTCTCCAAGTCTTTCTATAGATGTGTTTTTATATCACCTTGAAAATATCTAAAGTGAAATTGTAGGTACATTATGTTTAGTTCTATAAAGTTACCAGACTTTCGTCCAAAGTGGCTGTGTGATTACATAGGTCTACCAGAGATTTAAGAGCTCTAGCTGCCTCCATATCCTCCCCTGCATTTGTCGTCTTTGTAAACGTAGTCATTCCAATGGATGCCTCTCATTAGGTTTAATTCGCATTTCCCTCATGAGTAAGTACACTCAGCATTTTTTGCGCACTATTTGTACATCTTCCTTGCTGAAGCAGCTGACCAAGGTTTTTGCCTGTATTTTTATTGAATTGCCTTTTCATTACTGAGTTGTACAACTGTGTTACATATTATGGGCAACAACCCTTTGTCAGGTATGTATTCTGTCATTTCCTTAATGTTTTCTCATTAGCTCAAATTTTCTACCTTGATTAAGTGTGCTTTATCAGTTTTTATGGTTTGTGCTTTCTTTAAACTCAGAAACCTTTGCTTACCCCCCAAAGTGCAGAGATAACTCATTTTTTTCCTAAAAACCTTTTGTTAGCTTTTATTTCTAAGTTTATAATCCGTCTCTAATTTTTGTGGATGGTGTAAGGTAGAGGTTGATGTTCCAGTTTTTCACAGGACCATTTTCTAAAAATAATTTCCTCTCTCCACTGGGCTATTTGGGCACCTGTGTTGGTCACCGGTTGGCTGTATAAGTGTGGGCTATTACTGGGCTCAATTCTGTTCTGTTCATCTTTCTTTTTATGAAGGTATCCCTCAAGTCTTGACTCCTATAGTTCTTCAGTGAGAAATGAAGTCAGAATTGGTTCTTTTCCAAGCTTACTTTGGATAGTCTAGGCCCATTCCGTTTTTATATGTATTTAAAATTTTTTTAATGTTTATTTCTGAGAGAGCAAGAGCAAGCAGGGGAGGAGCAGAGAGAGAGGGAGACACGGAATCTGAAGCAGGGTCCAGGCTCCGAGCTGTCAGCACAGACCCCAAAGCAGGGATCAAACCCATGAACCGTGAGATCATGACCTGAGCTGAAGTCGGACATTTAACCCACTGAGCCACCCAGGTGCTCCATTTTTATATATAATTTAGAATCACCTTGTCTTTCTACAAAGCAAACAAACCCAGTGGGACTTTGGTTGGGATTACATTAAATTTATGTGTCAATTTTGAAATTGAGATCTCAACACTACAGACTACAGTAAGTAGAACTTTAAAAATTATTTTTCCAAGGCACCCGGCTGGTTCAGTCAGTGAAGCATGAGACAATCCATCTCAGGGTTGTGGGTTCGAGCTCCATGATGGGTACAGAGATTACATGAAAATAAAACCTTATATATATACATATAAAAAACTCCTTTTCCAATTCTTTGTACTAGCATGTAAAAATACCTGTAAGTTTATATATCAACACCACATCCTTCAACCTTGCTAAATTCATTAATTCTTCTTTTGCAGATCCCTTAGGGTATTCTGTGCCATCAACCATGTCCCCTGTGAATAGTTTTACTGCTTCCTTTTTTGGTCTCTATTTCTTTTTCTTCTGTTATTGTACTAGCTAGGACATGCAAAACAACAATAATGAAAAGAGGTTAGAGTGGACACCCTTGCCTAGTTATCAGTCTTAGGGTGAAAACATTCAGCATTTCACCATTCAGCACAAGATTAGCTGTATATGTTTCATAGGTTGACCTAATCTGATAAAGTGCTTGGTTTCAACTTTTGGTTACAAATGGATGTTTCATCATGTTAAATGATTCTCCTGCATTTACATAAATCATCATGTAGCTTCTCTGTTCTGTAGTTTTGGTGAATTACATGAATTTTCAAATGCTTAACTTTGCATTCCAGGGATAAACTCTATTTGCGGTATCATCATATACATGCATTGCTACATTTTAGTTCAGAATATTTTGTTAAGGTCTCTACTTTTTTAAATTGGCTTTTGGGGGTTTTTTTTGGTTTCCCATCAGCATTACGATAGCTGCATAAAGTGGGCTCTCACCCTCCTCTATCTTCGGCAAGACTTTGAGTATTAACGTTGGTATTATTATTTAATTGTTTTGTAGAATTCACCAGTGAAACCATGAAAACCTCTTGATAATCACTGTGTCCCAGCCACGATGTCAGATAATTTATCTCAGGAGAATTCTTCAAATGACTTAGTACATTATTTTACACATATCAAAATTAAGGACTGTCACAGATTAAGTCATTTACCCCAGGACACGTTGCAATAAACACACAGTATGTTTAGCTCTAAAGTTCTTCCTGTAGCACGAAGAATCATGATAGACTGGAAGTCGTGTAGAGAAGAACCACTTAAGACATGCTGTGATACGAGGCTCTTATTTATCAAAGGAGCAAGTAGCTCTAATGGTCAGGGTCTTTTCAATACAAGTTATTTCTCTAAAATATATTAAATTCAAAGTTCAATTTCAGACATGCCACTAATCTGATTTTTCAGTGTATCCTTTTTTAATGTTTACTTACTTGTTGAGAAAGACAGAGCACCAGCAGGGGAGGGGCAGAGAGAGGGAGGGAGACACACAATCTGACACAGGCTCCAGGCTCCGAGCTGTCAGCACAGAGCCCGACGCGGGGCTCGAACCCACGAACCCTGAGATCATGACCTGAGCCCAAGGTGGACACTTAAGCGACTGAGCCACCCAGGTGCCCCACCACTAACCTGATTCTTAAAAGAAGGCACATTAGACTATGAAGTCAGTTACGTTTAACATTAACCACAGATGAGAACACATTCACTCCATCCCCCCTTTGTTTC
The DNA here is from genome assembly GCF_014898765.1 of Herpailurus yagouaroundi. Lineage (NCBI taxonomy): Eukaryota > Metazoa > Chordata > Mammalia > Carnivora > Felidae > Herpailurus > Herpailurus yagouaroundi. The sequence goes on from NW_024412467.1 coordinate 4,902,483, forward strand.
AAACATTTGATTATGTAATTGTGCTTCCCTAGAGCCTGCAAGTATGTTAAATAACTCACTGGCTGTGCTTATTTCATCACTACTAGTTCTCCATCATATAAAGGGCCTAAGAACATTTTTTATAATGCAGTAGACTGCATTAGTGGAGTACTAACTAGTAAATAAAAGAACCTTATGAGGAAATCACATTTGTGCAGCATGAATTACCAAAACACAAGACAAAAGATCCAACATTTTCATTTATCTGACACTAAAAACAAACAGACCGTTAGATCCTTTATGGCTCCCTGGTAACCCAAAAGAGGTAGAGCATATTTGTTTCTCAAGATATTCCATTGCCTAATGGGCTTAGATCATGAGTCAAACATGAAAAAATAAACACACACCAGCAGTGTGAGGCATACTGGCAAGCTGATTGTGCATTGATTTTAGTATGTGTGAAAACAGTTTTAGAAAGGATACAGCCACACGATCCCATCCCACACTTTCCGATATTATTTCCTTCATTTGAAATCACTAAGTAAGCAAAAAGGGGTGAGCTATCTACCCATTCTTTCTTTTACCAACTACACTTTACTCCGTGCATTTTTCTCCTTCGTCTTATAAGTGTGAGTTCAGAATGGTGCAAGTTTCTCAGCACACAGGACTAGGGAACAAATTAGGTTGAGAGGGTTCCCTTTTGACCGTGTATCCAGCTGTTTGTAGCTTTTCATTTTTTCCATAAACCTGACCGGTATCAGTATATGTAAAGTTTCTAATACTCCCAGCTAGGAAGTACTTCACATAAGAAAAATGCTTTCCTTGGAGTTTACAAATGCCATTTGGTCTAATTTTTCAGCAAGGGTTTGTCTAGTTAGATTATGAGCTTTTTCCTGGAGAGCAACAAGGGAATGTCTCCCATGCTGTCAGAAAAGCAGAGTTATATTTTTGTTCCTTGGAAGAAACATATAATGTGCAATGGGCAAAATGTCAAGTGGGTGGGGAGCCATTAGCCTACAGAAACGTCCAGAGAGAGCGCAAAGAAAAAGGAATTCAGAAGAAGATGCTACACTAGCATATTTGGTTTCAAAAAATCGTCCAAGAAGGAGAAGGGGGCTGGGTTTTATAGGGCCAGGACCTTCCGTTAAAGGTTCGCAGGGTCTGAGGGCTGACCAAAGTCCAGAGTTATTTAGGAAAAACTGCATTTCAAACACTGGAGAGACCAACAGCAAAAAATGAGCCCAGAGGGTCAAGGCGGGATCAACACCGGGACTTACCAAGATGTAAGTTGAGAGCTGGTTCAGAGAAAGAGTACAGGAACAAAGAGCTGCTTGGATCATTTCTAGAAGACTTCTTCTGCCTGAATTTCTCATCTATCAGATGGGTGTGTCTATAGGAAGTGTCAGAATGACTTAGAAAACTAAAAACAAGACTTAGGTCAACATTCAGTTGTTAACTGTGAACTCTAATCAGACCAACTATCCTACCGTAGCATATTCTATTCCTTTATTAACTTAGGTAGTACTTATTTCGTGAATAACTTAAATGCTTTTCTACAGTGGAATTCTATTTTAGGAAAGCCTGATATTTTTAAAATCTAGATTTAAAAGCTACTAAAATTCCAGCTAATGCCCCAACATGAGTGATTTTCATAAGGCTTCACCGGAGAAATACATTATATTTCAAACCCAAAGTGTTTAAAATGAGTTGATTTTTAAAATGTGTCCAGGGATCCACTAATCCTGCACACGAACATTTACTCAGTGTGGTGATTCTAAGAGCAAGAAATGGGGAGTCAGGCTGCAGGGGCTCAAATTCCAGCCTCACCAATTATTGGCTGTGTGATCTTAGGCAAATTACAAATTCTTTTCGGAACCACTTTCTTTCACTGTACAATGGGGAAAACAGCCATACCTACCTCACATGGTTGTTGTAAGAGTGAGCTCTACGTAGAGAATTCTAAGACAATAGCTGGCCGGAGGAGGTGCTATCTAGACACCAGCTGTACCTGCTGTTATTCCATGACAATATAATACCAACTTAACTGGACTCAAAAAAGTTCTATTTCAAGAAATTCCAAAAAGCAGGTGGCCCCATCCATCTTAACATCTGCCAGATTCCTTCCTTAAAGAAACTGAAGTCACGTGGCTTAAGGTCCAACTTAATGAGTAACACTGTTATCTACAAATCCACGAAGACTTGGAAAAGGAATGACCCCACTGTAGCCCAGTTATTATTTCAATTGCCTGGTTGTACCTGAAAGAGAACTACGTAAGATCTAACTGCTTATATGCCCACCTCAAAGACACCCAGGTTTTACCCTCCTTAGAGAATCAGAGGTGGTTACAGAAACTAATAACTCGAGGGCGCCTGGGTGGCTTAGTTACGTGTCCGACTTCGGCTCAGGTCATGGTCCCGTGGTTCATGAGTTCGAGCCCCGCGTCGGGCTCTGTGCTGACAGCACAGCTCCTGCACCCTCTCTCTCAAAAAATTAAAAGAAAACATAAAAAATAACTCAAAATTTTCCTAGCTCCTATCTTTACCTCCTTCACCAGATTCTATAGCCCATTCTCTCTGTGAGGATCCCTGTGCACACAGCTGGGCGTTCCTGCCACTGGAATAAAGACAAACTAGCAGTCTCGGGCAAAGGGAGGAAGGGTGCTTCTTTTGCTGCTGTCCGAAGCCACAGGAGGAGCTGTCATGGTGCTACAAGATTCTCAGTGTCACAATTTTCAGCCAATCTTCTCAGAGGGTTTGTATTTATGGCCCTTGCGCTATTTCCCCAAACTCGAAAATGTAGGTGTTGTTTGCAGCTCATAGAAGACTCTTTGGACTTAACACAAATCCCAGGTAACTTTGGCATAAGCAGGTTACAGGTGTCATGACAGTCATAGGTGAGTAAATGTACACATACTTAAATTGTACAGGATGAGTATTACTGAGCTGCGTTGACACGTTTAGCCTTTACCAGTCTCCACCTCTGAATTCGGTTTCACGTTGAAATTAATGACAGAGCACATAGAAGATTCCCCTCCAAGGGGCGCCTGGGTGGCTCAGTCGGATAAGCGTCTGACTTCAGCTCAGGTCATGATCTCTTGATTCATGGGTTCGAGCCCCACATTGGGCTCTGTGCTGACAGCTCAGAGCCTGGAGTCTGCTTCGGATTCCTTGTCTCCCTCTCCCTCTCTCTGCCCCTCCCCTGCTTGTATTCTATCTCTCTCTCCTTCAAAAATAAATATTAAAAATTAAAAAAAAAAAAGATTCCCCTCCAAGAGGGAGAAGGTACAATCCATGCAATTCTAAAGTCTCACCAAATGGCCTTGGAATCCGTTGTTGAGCTGGGGATTTGGAATGGAACGTGGCCAAAAAGCAGACTTTTGTTTTCCTATTTATAACCAGCGAACTGAGAATATGAGAAACTTAAATGGAGAAGGTAAGTTTTAGGGTAAGTACACTGAATACTAAGTCCTCCTATATCATAGTTGGCTGCGATTCACTGCCAATTAACTTAAGGGACTTGAATGTGCATTCCTAAAGCAGTCCATATCTATAATCTTGCAAGAAAAAAGTAAAAAACTTTCACAAATCAGCTTTAACACTGCTAGGTTAGCGGTGTTGTTAGTTCTTTTATAGAAGGATGTTTGTCAGCTGAGAAGGCTGAGTTCTGAACGTTCTCCAGTAGCTATATACTGGACCTACACTGTCCAACATGGCACCCATTAACCACATGTGGCTATGGAGTGATTGGCAGTTCAGTAGTCCAAATCGTCAAACATACACAAGAATTTCAAGCCTTTGTATGAAATGAACAATGAAAAATATCTCAGTAACCTTTATGGTGATTAAACATTAAAATGATGATACTTTGGGTGTACTACATTAAATACAACATGTAATATTAATTTCGTTTCTCTTTACATTTTTTATGTGGCTACTATAAATTTTAAATGTGGTTTGCATTTGAGGTCCACGTTACATTTGGAGAACACGGGGCTGAACCAATCAGAAGCGAGTAGGGGAAAAGGGTTTCAGAGCAAGCAGGCTCAGAACAATTCCCACAAGGAATTACTATACAAGAGTCTTTGTCCCAGATACCCCCATTCCTCAAAGTGATAGAGAAAACCTTGAGGCAGAGAACGTGTGTACTGCTACCTTTACTTTTAGTAGCAAAGTCTTTTTAAATCCTTAATAAACGTGTATTAAATTAGATCTATGGCTTTGAGGTGATAGCGAGTGAATTGTGCAGCGAGGGGATATGCATAAGAGCCATCAACTGATGGCAGCCCGGCCTGGGTGTGGCACAGGTGATAAGTGAGGCAAACACAATGCACACCCTCTCACAGCCTCAATTCAAAACCACTTGGCAAATGGTCTAGTTCAGCAATTGGCAAACTACGGCAGGTAGGCCAAATCCAGCCACTAACGGTTTCACTAAAGTTTTATTAGAACTCAGTCATGGCCTTCCGTGTACACATTGTCCATGGCTGCATTTGTGTGCGTGTGCACACACACACAGACACACACAAATGTCTATGGTCAACACTAACCTAAGAGTGGTTCCTTTCGAATCAGTTATCTTTCCTCTGCCTCGAATTCTCCAATGGTGTCCCATCTTTCTTAAAGAATAAAAGCCAGAGTAATAGGATGTAATAAACACAGGAAGGATCAGCTCCTTCCTCTTCCTGCTGCTCCAAACGCACTCTTGCACCCGGCCTTTGTCCCTACTGTTCACCATACCTAAGAGGCTCTTACCCTACAGGTCTACCGAGTTTCCCCCCCCCCCCCCCACCCCCACCTCACTTTCTTCAAGTCTTCGGCATAGGTCTCTGCCCACTGGACATAAAATAGTTAACTCCTTCCCTTCTCTGTTTTCAATTTCTGCGTAGCGTTTATGATTAACTGACACGCTACATAACATACCTGCATATTTACTAGGATTTTGCTAAGTAGAAAGAAGCTCCATGAGGTCACTTATTCTTCTATGTTCTTGCCGCTGTGTCCTTAGCGGCTAGAAGGGTGCCTGGCGCAAACAACACGGAAGAGTGACTAGAGAGTTCGTTGTTATTCTAAGTGCACATAAGAGAGTGAAGTGTGGGCAAGATGTGATTCCCGCCGCAAGTGGGAAGAAAAACTGCAATCAGATAATTTTAAAATTACATGCATGGACATAAAGCAGTAGACAAATGGAAATACCTGGGTGCTTTCCTTCCTGTCTTCCTATTTACCCTTATACACTCATCCACCAGACTTCCCAATCCAACTACCCAAAAGCAGACACACGTATAGTGTTAGGGAAAGCACGATGCTCTGAAGAACATGGTTCCCTCCAGCTACAGTTAGTGTCAAGATGCTTTTCGGGAACATGCTGTACCAGACAAGCTCATGCAGAGAGATTGGAAGCGGAGGACGTTTTAGAACTTAGGATGGCCTGAACCAACGGTTTTCAGACTTTGTTCAGCTGGTATCTAACAGAATTTTATAGAACTCTGACGTATAATTTTCAAAACCTGGCTGAAGCCTCTTTGTCCAAAAAGCCTCGAGAGCTGGGACCTGCACCCTCCCCTCATCTCTGTCTTCCTTGGCACCAGAGGCATCTTTGTACTGAAGACAATTTAGAACAGGATTTGAAAGTGACCGGCTTCCGGAAATGGGACCTCGAGAGTTTTCATCAATTTAATAATTTCAAAACAATTGTTGTTAACGTGAGACAAAGTTAGCAAAGCAAGAATTAGGAATCTGGCTTGGAAAAATAACTCTGATCACAAGCGATATAACAATTTCATAAACTAATAAAGAGACATCCATTCTCAGGTGCACCCCTGCTCTTGGCCTTAGACGTTTGTCTTTTTTTTTTTTTTAATTTTTTTTTTCAACGTTTATTTATTTTTGGG
>NW_024412467.1:4908452-4953479 GCF_014898765.1 Herpailurus yagouaroundi
TCGTTTATTTATTTTTGGGACAGAGAGAGACAGAGCATGAACAGGGGAGGGGCAGAGAGAGAGGGAGACACAGAATCAGAAACAGGCTCCAGGCTCTGAGCCATCAGCACAGAGCCTGACGCGGGGCTCGAACTCCCGGACCGCGAGATCGTGACCTGGCTGAAGTCGGACGCTTAACCGACTGCGCCACCCAGGCGCCCCTGTTTTTTTTTTTTTTTTAATTAAATGGCAACCAAGGTAATGAAAATGCAGACCTCAGAAGCAATAACCCGATAAAGATACTAGTGCTACTGACAGAGCAGAGATAGGGTTAGGCATGAAAATGAGCTCTTCATTCAGTTCTGACCATAAGAAATACTTCTAGAAGGATCCTTAAACAATTTTCCTTCCCCTTCTTCCTTTCCCATTGCTAACATCTAGACATAGGCTTCTGGGAGAACAGAGAGGTCTATTTTTCTGTGGAAGAGTCTAGTTGCTCATCATTTGAGCCCATGTGAAAAGCACGGTGATAAATCATTGTCATTTATTACTATCAATCAGGAAAAAAGCAATCATGCAATTTATCAACATCATCCTACAAATACTGTGACACTAATTGACATGCGGTATAGGAACCTGTTTACACAGAGTTTGGGGGGCCTGTATTTTATTGACTGCTTTATTCCAAGAAAGCCAAGGATGTGTAGATTCTTCCCCATTTACATCGTGCCTGAATAAGGCTACTTTCTTCATTTAGAAAGAAAAACTGAATTAAATCTGTGTAATTCTTACCGTCTATGTCTTACGGTCTATACCACATACCTTCTGCCAGATGGTGCTTTAAGAACCAACAAAATTATATCCAAGACTATACCTTTCACCTTGGGCTTTGACCACCAGCAGAGGGTTTAAATGTTAATTACCTCCAAGCGGAAGGTAATTCTATCGGGTTAAATACAGAAGGCTATTTTTATCTCTTAAATGTGAAACTTAGGAATAACAAAGGAACACAATATGCAACGAACACTTAACAATAAACAGCTGCAGTTGCTCAACAAATTGCTCAAAGACAGTAGCTGCAGCCTAGCTTCTCATTCTAAAAAAACCTTATTCAAACAGCTGGGCCCTAAATATCAAGTAACATGCATTTATATTTTCAGCATTAGTTCACCCAAGAAAGACTTTTCATCGATGGGAAACGACACACGTTATGCCTAATTCTAACTGGCGCAAGAGCCAAAATATACCGACTGCCAATTTCAAAACTTGAAATAAAAAAAAAATGTAGCGGTGGAAACATACAGTAAGGAGGGACAATTATTATCCTCTTTGAATGAAGTTGTCAACCTTCGTATATTCTTGTAGGGAGCTTTCAAAGCGGAAGCAGCACCATGACAAGCTGATGCAATGAAGCCCCACGTTGATTCCACGTTAAGAATCCAAGCGCTCATACATGGCTCTCCCATCCCACGTCAAGACCACCTGGTCTCTAATCAATAGTGCATGCTACATACATTCCAATGTCATCTTCAGGAAATAATCCATTGTCCTCATGGCATCACTGGATTGGGTGCATTCTTGGGTCACTACTATAGGAGAGTAAGGTCAAAGAAGCAAAAGAGGGTGAGAGAGAAGATGAGATGGGGAGGGGGAGGGGGAGAAGAAGGAACAGGAAAATATGTTTTGCACATACATATACTGTGGTTAGTACATAAATGTCAATCAGTGATAAAAGGCAGAATAGGGGGCATCTGGCTGGCTCAGTCAGTAAAGCACATGACTCTTGATCCGAGTTGTATGTTCAAGCCCCATGTGCGGCATGGAGTTCACTTAAAATTTTTTTAAAGGTAACATAATAGTAAATAATTAAAGCTAAAACAAAATATCACTTTTCACACATAATTAGCTTTTTTAAAAATTCACAACACCCATTGCTAGTTCAATCTCTGTAAATTTGATCTTATACATGATGGAAACTTTATCAAAGGAACATGGACATATGCATCAAAAGCAGTATTTTTCATCCAACAGCTTAGCTTTCCACATCTCTCAAATAAAAAAAAAATCAAAGCACGGAAAAAAGCTATGTGTACAAAAGGGTTCATCTTAATCAAAAAACAAGAGAACAAACCCCAACCCCCCAACCCACCCCAACAAAACAAAAATATAAACAACTTCTATGGCTTAAAACTCCATACTGCATAATCTGACAATTCTTAAAAGGTTTCTGCGTTGGTCTTTTCTTTCAATGGGACAATCGACTCCCAGAGAGTGGAGCCTGTGTGTTTTCACCTCTGAGTATATTGCTGTATTCTTTATTAGGAAGGTCAAAGTCAAATCAGAGGGCCAATGAGCAACTGGCATTCTTTTCCTAAGCAGTCAGATTATGAAACCGGAGGGTACTTCTAGTGGTCTCTACCAATACTCACAGGGAATTCTGACTTCAGAATGTGGATCTTTGTAACAGATGGATTCCTGGCACAACGCTAGTGCTTTCTACTATTGTTTTCAGGCATTTCGAAATACTTGCCCAAAAAATAAGAGAATAAGCCCATAGAAATTAATAACTTGCTAAGAAAATACTAAGGAAAAGGCTCCAAAAGTCAGAATCTCCCACAACATAAGGATAAAGATCAATGAAAATTGTGAAGAGAAGACATGCAGAAGGTCAAATCCAGGGATCCAACATCTGACTGACAGGAGCTCCATTAAGAAAGAAGACAGAAAAGCTAAGAATAACATAAAAGAAATGCCTCAGGGCCAAGAGGAGATATAGTTTCCAGATTATTCCAAGTACCACTCAGAAATTAAGAAGACCCAAACCTCAGTAGGAAATTTGATAATACCAAGATTAACAGACATCCCAAAAGCTTAATGAGAGAAAACACTGAACCCAGAAAAAAATTCAACTTCTTTTAAACATTTGTATTTCTTCTTCCAGCAAGAAAACACAAAGATCAAACAATTCAGGATTAGTAAATTGTGTAACTTTATAGGCCAAGTTGGAAGTCAACTCAACGTTGTATGATTTCAATAAACTGATAAAAATGAGAAGTCCTCCTTTGACCCTCTGTATTTGACTCCTTTCATAGAGAGGCACGGGGGTCACGAAATTGGAAAAGAATGTAGTCAAAGCATCTTAATTGGCCCTATGTGAACTTTACCTACTTAGACACAGCACAAACACTGGTTATTGGTTTTTTGTTTATTATCAACCTGAATACATGACAAGGGAGACTTGCTAATAGTTAAGGGACAAAATTGTTAGCAACTTTAAGCTATGTGAAAATAAATGCACACTTCGAACATGACTAAAAGTAGAAGGGTACAGAGAGGCAGAGAAAAGGATGAAGTCCCTGTATCATTAGCTCATTAAGTAGATTTTTAAATATACTAAAGTGACCTAAGGAAACCACAATTTAAGTGACACACACATTAAAAAAAATTGTATTGAGATTTATAGGACATGGAGACATTTACATGTCGTCTTTGACTTTCTTTGTTTTTACATTTGATTCAAAGTCACTATGTTCGTAATTAATTCAAAATTAAGCAGAAAAAAAGACATGCGGCACGTTAGTTTATAGTAGGCACTTCTTAGAAACACATCAAATATCACTTCAGGACACATGGTACAGGAGACAAACTATGACATTTAATTTACAGGCCAAACAAGAGCATTTTCATGTCAGAAGTATATCCCACAAATGATTTCTGAGCATCATGGAGGCCCAGTTTGGCATGAGGTCATCTTAGATGTGCCTCTGTACTTTTCTTTAAAAAGCTTATTTATGTTGAGAGGGAGAGAAACCCAAGCACGTTCCACACTGCCAGCCCAGAGCCCAATGCGGGTCTTGAATTCATGAACCGTGAGATCATGACCTGAGCCAAAGGCAGGTGCTCAACTCACTGAGCCACCCCGGTATCCCAACATGTACTTTCTTATTTCAGAGTAAGGGGAAACTAACTGAGGCAAGGACCTGCCCAAAGTTACTCCTCAAAATACTGGCTTAATCGTTAGTCCTGCTTAGTAATTGAAGGAGCTGGTAAGCCCATTTCTTTCCACACTCTCTTGTTCTTTAAATAGTCTTCCTCTACTTTTGTAGAGCTTTCCTTCTAACAATTCAGGCCACGTTATACATTTTATTTTGATTGTCCTTGTGAGAAGTCATCATTTTGTAACTCCAGGAAGAGTGGAAAGATTAGCCCCTTGTATCTCATTTTTTTTTATGGACAAATAGGTTTGGAAATTAAATAGTGACATGATCACAACGAAGTAGGATCAACATTCTTCTGACTTCCTAGACAGCTTCTTTTGGAGCCACAAGAAAATTATCTCACGGCATCTTAATGGCATTAACGCAGGCGTGCACGAATTCAGATCAGAAGGGTTATACACAACCCAGAGTCAATGGGTCCCAGTGCTTAGCTTAGCACTTAGATTTCCAGGGCTTTGCTAATTTAATTCCACACATTTGAAAAATAAGATGAACTTCAGATCCAAATGTTTTTTAATGTTTATTTTTGAGAGAGAACATGAGTAAGGAGTAGGGTGAAGTAGGGTGGGGTGGGGGGAGGAGGAGAGGAAGGGAGGGGGAGGAAAGGAAGGGGGAGGGGGGAGGAAGGGAGGGGGAGGGGAGGAAAGAGATCCCAAGTAGGCTCCAGGCTCCAAGCTGTCAGCCCAGAGCCTGACGCAAGGCTCGAACCCACGAACCGTGAGATCATGACCTGAGTCGAAGTCAGATGCTAAGCCAACTGAGCCACGCAGGTCCAATCTGAAATATACCTTCCTCTAAGTTTCTCCCAAAAGAGAAAGATTTTTGTTTTCAGTAACATTTTTTGCTGTTATTTTTTGTTTTTAGAGATAAAATTAACTCCTTTAGTAAAAACACATTTAGTTCAATCCCATGTAAGACAATAGCAATTAAAAACCTCACTTTTAAAAGTAAAATATTTACATAGGAACAAGTCACTGTGCCAAATTTACATGAAGAAATGGAAAGACAGGGATTTCCTAAAAGACAAAATAAAAGGTGTAAAATTGGCTATGTAAACTAGAGTTACTTTGCTAAGAGACTTTAAGCAAGCTGTGGGCCAACTTTCAGATGTCCAGAGCGAAGCCTCTTCTTTGCACCTACTTTTTATTACAATTATATAATTGGTTCCTCATATTTTTCAGAGGTTATCGTGTTACACTGTCTACTGATAGTACTTTTAGGATTGTAAACACTTTGGCTTTCCCCATGTGAATTCTCGTAAGACTTGAATTCTCACGACTGTGAACTGAATGCTGATGACTTTTTTTTCGGTAACATTTAAACTCAAGTTGCTATTGCATGGATACCGAAAAAACATTCAGAGGCAGGAGGGGTAAGCAAGAGGATGGCCCCTCCAACATCTTTCAGCAGGATTACAGCGAGCACTGTAGTGTCCAACTTCTTCAAAATGCTTTTGCACAAACACCCGGAGTCTATCACAAACTCACATTCACACACGGGGGAAAGTCAACTTGCACAGGATAAGGAAACAAGGCCACTTTTAGCAATGAAAGTACAAGGAATGGAAAGCAATTCTGGATTTACTGAGTATTTGCCCTTGTAACAGCTCTGAGAGCTGCAAAGCCTTTCAGGGAAAACAATAAAACCCAAATGAACGATGGGCTTTTTCCTTTGAGGGAAAAGTTTATTGTAAGCAGAACTGTAACGGACGGAAGAACAAAATCAAGTTGAGCCAAGTGCCTGCTTCAGAGAGGTCCAGGTGGCTGTCCCCATCTTTCCAAGAGCCAAGAATGCCCGGCAGGAACAGCTCCTCCCCATCGAAGGAGGAGCCAGCTTGCCCGGGGAAGACGGTGCAACGTGGAAATGATCCCCAGGAGAAGTGGGCTTTGCTTCCATTTCTGACCAGCTAGCTGACGGGACGCATTCTCAGCCTGACAAAGACACAAGCAGAAGCTGGAAGTAGATTACATTTCTGAGGTTCCAACATTGGAGGAACGGAAGCCACATGGGAATTACTTTATTATTCGACGGAGGCTTTCAGGTGGCTTTCAATTAAAAGGAATATCGTCAAGCACATCCCTGGGCCCTTTTCTTCCCCTTCTCTGCTTCCTCCTCCTCTTTTTCAAATTTTACAAGCTCTGAGATTTAACAGTGGAAATTCCCTAAATATAAATTAAGCATTACGTCCACCCAAGACATTCTTCCTGGCGCTCAACCAACAGTCTGGCATTAAAATCTTTCGTGTGACTCTTGGGAGATTAAGGGGTGTGTATGTCTATGTGTCTGTGTGTGAATTTTCCTTCATGACAATTATCCTCCATTATGTAAAGATATGTGTTAAAAAGTATACGTACCAAAGTCAGAAGGGATGTAATCTCCCTGAAGAAATCTAACAACTCTAAAGAAATGTGGGTCACGCTCTACAGAATGGCACCCAACAGTTATGCAGCAGTTACCAGCAGGCATACAGACTTCCTACAGCTAACGCCATCACCAGTGTGAATATCACCTCCACAGCCCAAATATCCAGCCCTCGCGTCTTACCTCTCAAGAGACGGTGATGCTGCGGGCATTAGTCAGGACAGGGCGACAATGTTGCAGCAAGATACTATTCCCAAATCCTTGTGACTTGTCATAAGACCGAAGCTTAACTCTGGCTCGCACTCCACGGCCAACCTAGGTTGGGCTATCTTTCCATCAGGGCCCCTCAGAGACCAGACTGTGAAGGCTCTATGTCAACAACGTGTGTTTCCGCTGTGATAGGTGCAAGGGGAGGGACTAAATCCCACGGTGACTCTTAAAGCTTCATTGGAGAAGCAGCATGTGTGACCTGTGCTCACATTTCAAGGGCCAAAGCCAGTCACATGGTCACACCTAACCGGAAAGGGGACAAGAAAGCACATCTATACTAAGAGTCCCAAGGAGGGCAATCGATACATTACTGTGCATCCTCAATGACCACAAGAGTCTGGCAATGCCTTAAAAGAAGAAAACATCTCTTAGGGCCTATAAAGGCGATCACTGGGTTCTTAAGGTACATCGATCCCATCTTATTCTTACTTCTATTTCCAGCCCCAGGACAGGGAGCTCCGAGTCTGTTTGACAAAAGAGGAAGACTGGACAAGGTATTACAATAGTCCTTACTCCTTTGAAGCCCAAAGGTAACACGGCAAGTTAAGTAAAACAATTATTTTGGCTGTTGATAACAAGAGATAACAGGAAATGTGTTCCTCAAGTACTTGCTAGGTTCCTTATGAGGCAGGAAAGGGGTGTTCAGTTTCCAGCAAGCTTGTTAAGACAAATTCACAAGAATTTATGGAAACAATGTCCTTGCTAGTCATTTAAAGAAGACCGAGAGAATATGTCATCACTCAACTACCTTTAACGCAGAATCAAACCTTCTCCCTGTTAAGCACTAGGGAAAGAGTATGCCATTTTAATGCGACTCAGTCTCTCCTCTCTTAAGACATACAGAACAGCAAAAGAATGTCTGCACAAATCTGGCTTTCCCAAGAAACAGTCCAAAAACTGTATTATCTAAGAGAGAAGCTGAAGGTCAAATGGGAAGGAATACATAAGAAGAGGAACCTTATTTTCTCTAGCTCTGAAATACTTTCCTAGCATTCCTTCTCTGGTACATTAACCCTGCCCTACACCCTGAACTTTGAAATGGGGAGGAGTGAAGGAAATTTATTGGAAGGAGACTTGAATGCTTTTAGTAATGTTAGAATACTGCTTACTGTTTACTAGATACATGGAGAGACTTAAATAAAAAATTCATGCCAAACGGTATCTGTACAAGAGACCAGCTGTTCCTATTTATTCCAACAGACATGGTTACACGGGACTCCGAACTCTATTATCCAGGCTCAGCAAAGTACTCTAGCAACAACCGCATGGGCTTTGAAGCATTGCAGGTCGCAGAACGAGGTCTTTATTTTATAGAGAAGTGCTGAGGACAGTTTATTCTAAGAAGAACTCTGAATTCTACATGAAAGCCATCAAATCTACACACACACACACACACACACACACACACACACACACACACAATCTTCCTGTAATGTAGGCCCAGCTCCTAAATTACTTTCTTTTTCCATCACCAAAGACTCCCAAGACTAGCCAGCCCCGCCGCACCCCCTCAGCCCCACCTTTATGTTCATCCCCGATGACTGACACCATCCCTTGTAATAGGACCAGGTACCGGTAATTCCAAGATCAACAGTCCTTCAGGGGGAAATCTGGAGTGAATGCACATGCTTCCTTCCTAAAGGGCCTTTGAATAGAGTCCTCTCACTTGACAGACTTGTGAGCACTCTTATTTTTTATTTTTGTTTTTTTTTTCTTTTTTTGATCCACATCAGTAAGTGCCTGAGAACCGTGTAACTACAAGCAAGAAGCTTCTACAGCAACAGCGGACTTTCCAGAGTGCTTTCTAAGCACCAGGTGCTGAGCTTGGGGCTTTATCATTCCATTTACACCTGAAAACGATCCCAGGAGCTGTGCCTTGTGACTTCCTTCCAAAGACAAAGTTTGGAAAGGGTGAGAAGAGAGTCACCGTGCACTGGAGAAACCTACCACCACATGACCTCACACATTATCATCAGGCTCAAGGTCAACCATGATAAGCCATGTGCAAGGTCTACACCCTTGACTGGAAGCGTTGAAGATGGTTGTCCATCTCGGCAACCTACCTTCTAAAACTTACAGCCCAGTCCGATCGTGAGACGAAGCACAAAGGAAGTACAGTGTACAAAATGCTACCTCGTGTGCCTCAGAATTATCAAGTCATCTAAAATAGTCGGAGAAACCGTCACAGATCACAGGAGTCTGGGGAGACAGGACTACATGGAAGGTGTCCAGGAGGGGGTCCTGAGCAGAAAAAGGGCATCAGGAAATTCAATGCAAATCAAAATAAACCCTAGAGTTCAGTTAATTATGAAATACCAATACTGGTTCCTTAGTTTTGACAAACCTACCACGAACAAAGGTAAAGTAACAATACGGGAACCTGGAACAAGAGTATATGAATACATTCTTCCTGTCTTTGCGAAGTCTCGGTTAATCTAAAACAATTCTAAAATTCGTTTTGTCTGTGAGCACCTGGGTGGCTCAATCGGTTGAATGTCCGACTCCGGATCTTGGCTCAGGTCATGATCTCACAGTTCATTAGATGGAGCCCTGCGTCGGGCTCTGTGCTGACAGCAGGAGCCTGCTTGGGATTCTCTTTCTCCCTCTCTCTCTGCCCCTCCCCAGCTCACGCTGTCTAAAAAAAACAAACCGTAAAAGAAAAAAAAATTATTTTAAAAAACTTCTGAGGTTAATGCTCTTCATCTACCTTTATTTAATTGTTTTTACATGTTTATTTAGTTTTGACGCAGAAACAGAGCATAGGCAGGGGAGGGCCATAGAGAGAGAGGGAGACACAGATGCAAAACAGGCTCCAGGCTCTGAGCTGTCAGCACAGAGCGCGATGCGGGGCTCGAACTCATGAGACGTGAGATCATGACCTGAGCCGAAGTTGGACACTCAACAGACTGAGCCACTCAGGCTCCCCTTCACCTCCCTTTTAGAGTTGAAGATTTGGGAGTGCCTGGGTGGCTCAGTTGGTTAAGTAACCTACTCTTGATTTTGGCTCAGGTCAGGATCTCACGTTTTAGGAGTTCAAGTCCCACACGGGGCTCTTCTGTGATGGGGTGGAGACTGCTTGGGATTCTCTGTCCCTCTCTCTCTGCCCCTCTCCTGCTGTCTCTCTCTCACACACAAAATAAACAAGTCTAAAAAAATTAGAGATGAAAATTTAGAGGGTAGATCACTTCCCCAAGTTATAAGCTAAATAGAAAAAGTCTTTGTCAGATAGGTCTATTTCACATTGAAGCAACCAGTGCAACAGGACTGCAGACACACCCTTGCAGAAGATCTATTAAAATGATTTTATGCCAGGCACATGCTAAGAAACTTCAAGGAAATTTAGATCACTCACGTCCCTCATAATAACACACATGTATGTTAGCACATACTTTTAAGTAAAGAAGCCGTAACGTCACATTCTCAAGATCTCTGTGTTCCCCACGGATTTCAATTACTCAGTCAATGCCATGTGATGATCACATTTAACAAGAATTAGCTTCGGGTTTTGCCAAAATGTTGATGCTTCATGATTCCATCAGAGAAAGAAAGCAGCAGCCACTGGATGTGTCACCCCCTAAGGCCCCACCTCCCACTCTCACTTGCACACCACATCCCTCCTCCGGGTTGGGCTACTGCAGGGCTAGGGAGCTCAGCCTGCCCCCATAACGGGAGGCGGGGTTACAAGCCAGGGGACCCTTCAAGAGGAAATGAAGGTATCAGCAGAAGGGAAGATGGGTACACGCTTTGGTTTCCATCAGATCCGGAGATACAAGACCAGCTGTGGCTGAGCCAAAAACCTGAAGAAAATGAGACGCCCTCTGAAATACAAACGCTAACAGTGTTATCTCCCAAGCCAACGTTTCCCACAGTGTGAAGCCAGCCTCTCTGGGAAAACTCCAGTCTCTTCCCAGGAAGGCGCATGCAGTCCAAGACATATTCTTGTTTTGTTTTGTTTTTTCCTTGGGATTTGCCAAAATCAGACAGTAGGATTCAAGAAATATTTCTAAATACTGGACTTAATATATTGTTCCCTGTGAGAGCATAAAGTGGAAGTTTTCCAACAAGTAAGAAAACAGGCTGCCTTCTGTGTGTGATTAGATTAGGCTGCCTAAAGACATGTTTTTCTCAACTTGTTCTATTTACAAGTTTTGCTTTGTTGTTGTTGATTTTTGTAAGGCAAGTAATTCCTCAAATTATTGATTTTATCACTGTGCTGATTTCAGGAATAGCTAAAACTCTCCCCACCCAGACCCTTCTTTATAAAATATCCTGAAGCAATTAATTAATGGCACCATCTCTGTTTTAACAGGAGAGAAGGATAAAGAGAGGAGGATGGGAAAACAATGAATTTTCCCACAATATCACAGAAAAATAGCCGGGGGTAACAGATGGAGCGGACTCTCCTGATTTACTGCACAATGGAAATAGAACCAAATCCAAAGTTTCACTTGTTCCCTTCACCAGTGGGAAAGAAACAAATGAGATTCAAGAAGCCATCATCATTCCCCCAGATAGATAGACACACACACACACACACACACAGCAACTTGGCAAATTGGTCCTCATCCAAAACGGATCCTTCTTCTCAAGAATCTTTGCTATTTTTATAGCTGCACTCATGAAGAATCTTCTCATTTGGGAACCCTGGGTGGTTCTGGCTGGAATTTTTAGCTTTCTAGTCTCATACCAGTAGGAGAGGCCAATGTGTTGAGAGGCCATAGGGATGGCTATATTTCCAGGATCACAGTGGTGAGACAGAGCGGCCGTCAGAGGACTGCCCTTTGGGTAGATTCTTGGGGACTTATAAGCACTTAAGTCTGTAGAGGAGTATCTGCACATCTGCTGAAGCCTGACCCTCCCTCAGATATTGTCTTCACATCCTCCACAGAGTCCACATTCCAGATGGATGGACACCGAATTCACCACACTCCTCTCTCCTGCTTCAATTCCTGTCCTACCACCTGCTGAACATTAAACTTGGTCTCAAAGGCCAAACTCTATGAGATAAGGAGAGGTCAGGGGTTTCAAAGCACTTGCCGATATGCTTTTTAGAGGCCTTTCAAGTTTTCATGAATGGGGTTGGCTTTTCCTGCTTGCTTGACCAACTTCCCATGTGGCAGGAGAAGCATAACCATGTGAGACAGCAGAGAGCAGACAGAACACATACGTAAGAATGTGAAGCAAAAGGTCACTACTGAACCTTGGTGCCTTCACGTCCCTATTAGAATTTTCATATTAGTATCGTTACCTCTGGTGGTAAAGCCACACGGATCGGTGCATGAAGTAGAACTGATTCAGCCACTTGCCATGAGGGAAACACACAGTACTATGACAGAGCCTTGTCTGATGCCAGGTACACATATATGGCTGAATCCATCAACCAACAGTCCTGGACATCCTCTGCTCAACAGCTATCTAGGGGGAGAAAACAAAAAGCTCTTTTTCTTCCCGGTCTTCGCAAGTTTCTCTGAATACACGTGACTCTTAAAATGAGATTTCCATGATAACCCTTTGCTGTTTTCAATATGCAGGTAATACATATAAATACTAGAATATTATTAAGAATGGATAGGCAAAAGTATTTTAGTACCTTTGAGTCACCTAGAGACAGTAACTTTAAGGTTTATATGTAATCTCCCAAACTATTTCTAAACCTACACATTCAGGTATGCACGCCACAAGGTATTTCTTAAGAAGACCATAGAAAACCCTACAATATTGTTTTAATGATTCATTCAGTATTTTATTGTGCATTTCTACTATAATTTTTATGACCACCTTAACACTATTCAGACAATTACAAAATTGACATCAAAAATAAGATGGTGACCAGGGTGCCTGGGTGGCTCAGTTGGCTAAGTGTCCAACTCTTCAGTTCAGGTCACGATCTCATGGTTCATGAGTACAAGACCTGCATCAGGAACCTGCTTGGGTTTCTCTCTTCCTCCCTCCCTCTCTCTGCCCCTCCCCTGCTCGCTCTCTCAAAATAAATACATAATTACATTAAAAAAAATAAGACCATGTTAAGGAATTCTTAGAGTAAACCTTTTTACATACCTTCAGTAATAGTCTTAAGATAAATTCACCTAGAAATTATATTGCCAGGACTATGATTAAGCACATTTCGTGGCTTTCGATTTTATGTATCGCACAATAGTCTCTCAATAGCGTATAAAATTCCCTCCTCCATAGGATGTATTCCCCCCCATACCTATAGTAAAAGTGGACTTCTAATTATTCCCAACCTTAGCCATATTTGAAAAAGAGTGGGTCTTCTAGTTTATACTGCTTAAAGGGAGATTGCGCTATTTAAATTTTAAAAATACACATAATATTTTGAAACCTCAGCTTGACACAGATACTCATAACCAGTAACTTGCACAAGTAGATTTAGAGGAGCTAGTTAACTATTTCAGAGGTGCCTTATAGATCAAAGTCTACTGTGAAATGTTTCCATTTCTTTTTTGGAGATCATTCAAAACGCTTGGAGAAATTTCCCAAAGCTCAATATATATCCAAAGGGTCCAAGGAGAATGAGGTCTGTGTTTTACGTTTGTTTTTTAACCAGCACCTTCACCTTACCATCAGAGACTTAAGTCGATCATACTCTTTCGTTCATGACCCACTGGAGTTTCACCTTAAACGGGCATGTATGTATGTCTGCAGATATGTGTGACTATGCATCTATGTGTATGTCTACGTCCCTCTACGTTTGATATATATTGATGCGTGTGTATACACACGCGCGCACACACACACACACACACACACACACACACACACACACACCAGCCCTTGCATTCTTCCCCTTGCTTTCAGTCAATTAGCCGCAATGAGCCACTCGTTCTGTTCCACAAATAGCACAGGCTGATCTCAGTTCTGTGAGGAGTGGGCATTGGCCCCACCCAGTCATCGTAACTGACATCTGTGGGCAAGACACCAAGGTACACCTCAATCACGCGCGCCTGTTGGCGAAAGCTCACTCACGCACCTGCTTCAACGGTGTGACTTCAGCCTGTGGGTTTTCCTTGATTGATGTCGGTGTAACTGCACCATGTTCTCTGGGGGGTGAAGGGAAGTGGGCTCTGCTCAAAGCAGCTTGTGGTGCCTCGCACTTCCACTTGATATCACACAAGGAATAACAAGTTAAAGAGGTGGGCGCGTGTGCCCAGAGGCTCTCGGTGCCCTCACGGACAGACCAGAAAGGCACCCAACCTTATAAAACTACAAAAAGCGTGCTTTGAAAACCAGGAAAGAAGCCAAGGCAGCATCTGTCTCCCCCTGCACAAACCTCCCACCATGAATCACACTCACACGCGCACAGACGCACACTCACCACCGACACCCCTACCGCTACCATCAGGGGACCCCTGATTGTACTACATCCGTGACGTCTTAGAGACTTTTCATTTTCCTTGACTAAGGCAACTGGTCTGGCCCAAACTGTAAGAGGATTCCTTCAATCATTCTGACCCACCCAAATCGAGGAGGGGTGGGGTGCCTACCTGAGCAAACCTCACAATTCTGAAAGAGGCTCAATCAACCCGAAGAACGGGTTGTGCCATGTCATGTCCATGTAGGTAGCTTTGCATCTTTTCACATTCATTTCTGACATTAACGTGTTAAGTCTGCGAAGGTAGAAACCCAATTCTGGATCTCGGTACCCGCCCTCCAGTCAAGGCCGGTCTGCCACGCAGGTCCCCGGATGTGTGATCTGACAACACTGGACCACCTCTCATCACCTCCTGCTGGGCACTTGTTTCAGGCTTTCTACTATGAGATTTAAGGCAGTGACTATAATTTTAGGGGAAAAACATGCTAACAGGGAAGGATCCAAGCAGAAAATACTTGTATATTCGAGCAAAGTATATGCAAAAGAAAAGAAAATCACCAATTGGATGACAGATCACATCTGGCTTTGTAAACCATCCGTACCCCCAAGTCAGAGTACCTGGAGAAATGCTAGCAAAAGTATAATAATTTTATTTGGATGAGCTATATAAAATTGTCTTTTTTTTTTTTGTACGACTAACACTGACAATTCGTAAGAATTAGCGTGAATATTTCCTTCCATTTGCAACTAGTCACAATCCTTTTGGTGAGGTGGACAAAAAAGTTTATAAAGGGCAGAAATTATCATTTTCTTCATTTTCTTCATCCTCCTAGTTTCAGCCAAACTCTTCCCACTCTTTACCTTCTCCCTCAGGTTGTCAGATGGAGGTGGCAACAAGAATCAGGTGGTCACCTGGAACCTGATCTGAGTCAGGGGCCAAGTTCAAGGACCCGAGGTAGACTTACACTTCTACTCATACGTTTTTGTTTTGGTTTTTTTAAAGCAGGGCTCAGGTCACGATCTCGCGGTCCGGGAGTTCGAGCCCCGCGTCAGGCTCTGGGCTGATGGCTCAGAGCCTGGAGCCTGTTTCCGATTCTGTGTCTCCCTCTCTCTCTGCCCCTCCCCCGTTCATGCTCTGTCTCTCTCTGTCCCAAAAATAAATAAAAACGTTGAAAAAAAAAAAGACAAAAAAAAAATAAAGCAGGGCTCTAAAAATAAAGTTTTGCCCTCTCATTTCTTCTGTTAGGGGACCTTCCACCCTCATGAGGACTTTTAACTCAACCCTGAGTGGGTTTAAGACGACACTTGAAAACATAATCTGTTTTGGGAAGCCTGGGTGGCTCAGTCAGTTGAGCATCGGACTTTGGCTCAGGTCATGATTTCATGGTTCATGAGTTCAAGCGCCGTGTGAGGCCCTATAACGACAGCTCAGATTCTGGAACCTGCTTCGGGTTCTGTGTCTCCCTCTCTGTCTCTCCCCCACTCACGATCTGTCCCTCTCTCTCAAAAATAAACAAACGTTAAGAAAAATGTTTTAATCAGAAAGAAAATATAATCTGTTTCATGTGCCATGTGGTTTGATTTCGGGGCTCTAGAAACTGAGCTGATCACAAATCATTTTTCACTTTTTACATCTGTTTTCTACTCCTGGTCCCAGGACTGCCTAGACATCTTCTAACCACCTTGCCTTCGTCTAGGAAGCTTGACACTGGAACACAGAGTTTTCCAGACACCTTCACAAAGTAGAAGAATTACGGCATTGTTATCCTTTACCATTTTCAAACAAGTGTATGCATCGAAGGGAAATATCCACATCTAAAGGAAACCTATCTTTGCAGGAAGTAGAAAAATGAGCGGAAAACACTGTTTCTGAACCACAAGTATAATAACCAGGAAGCCCCGCCCCCACTTGGGGTGGTAGCCAAATGTCTGCTGGGACCCTCTGACACGTGTTAAAGGTCAGGCATTAGAAAAGATACAAGTGGACTATAATAACGTACAAAAAATTCCTTTGAGGTCTGTAAAGAACCCGAGCACCGCGTGCTGATAAAAGACTGCTTTCGGCACACGTCAAACAGAACCCAAACTGACTTTGACTCTCACTTTTTAGAAAATATATTAATTGACGTAGTGCTCTCATTTCTGTATCTTTCCCTCCATGAAAAATTCTGTGCATCTTCAGTCCACAGCGTCATCACCAACCAGAGTTAGAATGTGACCGGGATAGAGATGGGGTAGAGATGAGGAGACAGAAACTCCAAGAGCTTAGACCCCAAATTACAAAGTCATGACCCAAGCAAAAAAAAAAAAACAAAAAACCAAAAAGCAAAAAACAAAACGAACAGAAACCCACAACCAAGTGTCTACCTAACATAAACTAAAAGAGGTTCCTCTCTTCCGACAATGCCACCCGTATGAGCAGTTCCTGTGGTGTTATTCTGTTAGAGATACTGTCGATTCTGTATTGCAAGACAAAAACAGAGATATGGGAGAGCCCAGATACAAGTTCCCACGCTGTCCTGAGTAGAAGCGTGTAGCCCATTTTGTAACATGACCAACAGGATGCGGAAGAACCGGGCACGCTCCTGTGATACGCGGCCACCGAAAATGACTGGAACAACTATGGATAGCAATCACACTAGGGAGGCACACGGCTTATTGTACGGGACTCAGGCAGGCTGCCTCACTTCGCGCCCTTTGTACTCTTCCCAGAAACCGTGAGAGGTCAAGACCCGTGTTCCCATTTGACACGCAAGCCAACGAAGAAGCAGAAAAGTAAGTAACTTGCCCAAGTTAAAGCTGGTGGTGAAGTTAAGAGTCAAACCTAGTTCCTCCCCAAACCACAGCTTCTATCAGGTCTCTCAGAAACTCCTGCACAGGCCAAGCAAGAAGGGACTATGGGGGTATGAGGTGAGGACTCCAGTGAACTGCGCACTTTCCATCTCGCCCACTCAGGACAGGTATCTAAGAGATGGTTACTCAGCTTCCACATATTTACCATAGGAGACTACGGCTCCGGGGAAACCAGATCTTTCAGCTTCTTTGGAAAAATTCACCAAACTTATAGATATGCGTATCAATGTTGTCAGCTAGTTCTTTTAACACACACACACACACACACACACACACAAACACACACACACACGTTGGGGTACCTGGGTGCCTCAGTCAGTTAAGCATCAGACTTTGGCTCAGATCATGATCTCACAGTTCGTGTGTTTGAGCCTCGTGTTAGGCTTTTGTGCTGCCAGCTGTGAGCCTGGAGCCCACTTGGGATTCTGTGTCTCCCTCTCTCTGCCCCTCCCACACTTGCTCGCACTCTCTCGCTCTCTAATAAACGTTAAGACACACACACACACACACACACACACACACACACACACACACCCTTGTATGGACAAACACAACATATCTGGAGGCTGAATGGGCTTCTGAGGGCCACGAGCTTATGAAGTCTGTCCTATCTCATGCTGAGTCTCATTTATTACATCCACCAGGAGGCCGCACGATGCAGCCCAAGTCCAAAAGTCCCAAAGGAGCCTTTATTACCTTTATTAGTGTATATTAGGGCTCCGTCCATTTTGCAAATCAAAACTCTCCTGAAAACTACAAATAGGTCTCATGGACAGAAAAGAGGCACAGTTTTAACAACAGAAGTGTCTGTTTCACCACACGTGCAGTACCTGAAAATGAGCAATAAAATACCATCACAGCCACTAAAAGCTGGCCAATCTACCAGCAACAACAGCCGCCCCTGGGTGCAATTAGACCACATTTTGCCAGATCCACAAACCGGTGAGAATTTCAAAAAGGCAGATCACAAAGGCAAAATGCACCTGCAGGAACCACTATCCCCATAACCTTTCTTGTCCCTCTTTCCCCTTCAAGTCTGATGATTTGGCAGCTCTGGAACTCTTCTGAGAGGAGTCAAGACTCACTCTGCCAGCCGCAGCTGTTCAGAGCTCGGCCCAATCTGTTCCGTACAGTTGGCTGTATTATAACAATAATGTGGCTACAGTTCACCTTCATTTGCTGCAAAGATCATTAACTATCCCTCAGAGAGATCTAGCTTTAAAGAAAGAGAGTGCCCAAGGCATAATAAATGGAAATCTCGGGGTAACGGGGTTCACAAAAGGTAAGATGATGCCAGCAAGGCCACCTGACCGTTTCTATGGTCAGAGAAAAGGAAGAAAACAAGGGCAGGCAGGAGAGATGGAAACTCGGAAACAGAAAAAGGAAAAGCAAAAACATGCCTGGCCAACATGGATGTTCACGTGAGGAGAGAACAGAGAATAAAAGAAAATTTGAAATAAAGACAACAGGACATTTTGTGTTAAATCACAGTAAAGACATGATTTGACTTGTCTGACAACTCAGACAATGTACTACAAAGCTAGGAGGAAATGTGGAAGGAGTCAGAACAGAGAAAATGAATTACACTCCCGTGTCGGAAGAATGCGATATTCTAGACATTTTTTAGTATTTTGAATTCAGTGCAACCTGTCATGAAACCACGTATCTGACCTCCCATTCATAAAACTGCTGAACTACAGTGCAGACTGGGTGTGGTTCTTCATTCCATTCATGTATGCAGTTATTAAAGTCTTATGTGAGCCTCATTTGAATCTTGTTCTACCGTCTTTCCACTCAACTTTCTCTCGATTAACATATCGGGGAACTTCAAAGAAAGTTCTGCATGTTATATAAACATCTGAGAGTTCTTCAGTTGTTACCAAAAGCATCAAAATCAATACCTATTCTAAGTGAGGTGCAGCTGTATTAATCGAAACTACATTCCTGTCAATAATGGGTAGACAATTGGTGGGGAAGTGGGAATTCTACTGGTGGACCCCCCCTCACTAAGAATTTACTTTCTGTGAAACTACACAGGTAATATTCTCAAGAAGCAAAAATAATAGCTCCAGGTTCTCCGTCTGCACCATTTTCTTTACCTTGTTTTCCCTTAGTTACATATACATCTAGAGGAATGGTTCCCACCTGGGGCAATTTCGTCCATTAGACTTTTATGGTTATACACTGGGGGTAATGGGGTATTCCTGAGAATTCGTGGGTAGAAGCCAGGAGTACTAGTAAATTCCATAATACAGAGGAAAGCCCTGTACAACACAGAAGTATCCAATTCAACATGTGAGTAGCGTAGAGGTCCAGTAACCCTGAGAATTGCTTCAAGGATTCAACTCCCTCCTGGGATCATATTCCATTTGATTTTCAGGAGCAGCCCTTCAGAAGGAGTTTCTAAACGACATCTTGCTATCTCCACACAGCAATAACATTTAACATAAATGAAAAGGAAAGCAAGGGGTAGAAATTGAAAACTAACTCAGAAGCACAATGGAACCCTAGGAAATCCTATCATAGCACCAAACTTTGCAAAAGACTCCAACCAGTGACTTCATTACTAAAAAATAAAAAAAAAAAAATTTAAGGAATAGTCTAATTTAATTCACCTGGAAAGTAGCTTCAAAACATATGCCCCAACGACAGGGGAAAAAATGAAGAAAACACGAGACGAATATTTATAAAAAGGAAATACAGCCTTGTCCACCTCTTGTGGATACAGACACACACATACCCCGCCTCCCATAGCTACCGAAACCCAAAGACTCTGTGTGTAAGCTCCTAGTTGGCTTTGAACAAAAGCAGCTCACCTGAGGGCTGAAAAAAAAAAAAAAAGGTAGGATTTAACCCTTTCCTGAAAGAGAGACAATTCTCCGCAACCACACCTGGAAACAGATCAGCGGGCTTTGATGTGCTCATCTGTCCTCGGCCTGAGAGTCACCCTAACATTTATAGTGCGTGGTAAGAAGTTCTTGGCCGTGAGGTAATGTGGTGTGAGCTCAGGTCACCTCCCAACCTTGCCAAACAAACAGAGCTGCCAAGGATCCCTTCCTGTTGCTTCAGCCTTCAGACTGATGTGGTTGCTCACCTGGCTGGCGCGCCTCCTCCCCCTGATCCTCACTCGTTTCCCTGGGGTTTGAAGCGTGTGTGGCTACAGGAAGGCCTGACATGCTCAGGCTCCTCGGCTCTTTGGGATCTGCCTTGGCAGTCATACTTGGACTCAACAGCTCCTGGGAAGGAGAAAGCAAAAGGGAGGTGCGGTCTTTAACTGGGATGGAGGGGTGACTTCCCAGCCCAAGGAGAACATGTCCTGCCCTGTCGGGATGGGGCAATCACTTCTGAAGTCGAGCCCAGGCCTCCCCGGCACAGACCATCCACCAGCTATCGTTCCAGGGCAGACTCCCATTCGACACACTAGGGACACAATGACAAAGAGATCCATTCACTGACTATTGAATGCTCACTATACACAAGGTACTGGGGGCAGGAGAAATGGACTGGGCAAAGGCCTGTGTCTGCAGACAAGGAGACTTTATTTGAACAATCGGGGGGAGGGGGATGCTACATGTTGCCTCTTAAGCAAATAGAATATAGAACGCCAATTTGGTAACCTCATTTATGAAACTGTCCGTGTGTTAAGAAAACAAAACAAAAAAAACCATGGATCTAGTTTTGTTACCACCCTAGCCGCTCCCCCCAGATCTAACCCCAAAGTTGCTTTTGTAACCCATTGTGGATAGAATCCCCCACCAGGTTAATGGAGTCAACAGCAAGCTCTTAATCTCCAGTTTTAAAAAGGAGAAAAATTGGGGCGCCTGGGTGGCGCAGTCGGTTAAGCGTCCGACTTCAGCCAGGTCACGATCTCGCGGTCCGTGAGTTCGAGCCCCGCGTCCGGCTCTGGGCTGATGGCTCAGAGCCTGGAGCCTGTTTCCGATTCTGTGTCTCCCTCTCTCTCTGCCCCTCCCCCGTTCATGCTCGGTCTCTCTCTGTCCCAAAAATAAATAAACGTTGAAAAAAAAAATTTTTTAAAGGAGAAAAATTAAGGAGCAGGGGGACTGGATCATTCCTACTATAACCAGGTCAGTTAAGGAAACCTTTAGTAGCCAATATACTTATACCCACTGGAATGTACTAAAACACCAAAATCCTGGCCAGTTCAATCCCAGAAGGAAAACACGCAGAGAACAGCAGCATTCAGCAAGGAGCATTGAAAGTATTTTCAAGTCTGGGCAGAATTCTAGAAATTACCAAACCAGCCAATGATGTTACACTAAACAGAACTCTCATCCTAAATATAATTACGTTACAACTCCTGAAGCCTTCTTTCCTTTGATCGATGGGAGGTTAGGCTAAGGGGAAAGGACACAGGGATAGGGCTCAAAGACGACCAGGAGAAAAAGTAAAGGAGGTTCACAGAAACCACATCCACAATTCAGCAGTTTGCTTTGCAGACAGGTAGACCATTCACGCACTTCTTTTTACTCACAAAACTCAACTCGACATCCGAAACTACCTTGTTTATTATTAGACTTACTGAATTTTAACAATTTAAATCACAAAATGATTATATACCAAAAGAGGCTTTTTTTTTTTTTTTTTTTTTTACACTTCATGCCAAGAATGTGTTTTCTCCTCCAGGGACTTTTTCTGGAATAAATACCAAGTTGATCACAATACCTCCTACTCATCTTCCAGTTTCCCTGAATCAGAACATTGTGAACAGTATATTCAATTGTACCTGTGTGCATACACATGTATTTCATTGTGACGTCGTATTCGTACAAAGTGTTGGCACTGTGCTCTCTTAACTTACACAACCCTGTTTGGGACACCCGGTTACCCTACCAAGCAAAGTAACCAGTCGGAACTAAGTTGCTCAACCATACCAACTAGTGTCAGGGAAATGTTTTCCTTTTTTTTTTTTTTACATTTACTTATTTTTGAAAGACAGAGAGACAGAGCACAAGCTGGGGAGGGGCAGAGAGCAAAGGGGACACAGAATCCGAAGCAGGCTCCAGGCTCCCAGCTGTCAGCACAGTGCCAGACGCGGGGCTCGAACTCACAGACCTCAAGATCATGACCTGAGCCGAAGTCAGATGCTTAAACGACTGAGCTACCCACGCGCCCCAAAGGAAATTTTATTTGAGAATACATTTTTCTGAATAACTGTGGTGGACACAATTTTTGTGTGTCCTCTTGGAGAATGTACATAAACTATCAGTGCAGACCTGTCTATTATAATCCTGTCATCTGTGGTATTTGTGATTTGCAACAGGAAAATCATCTGTTTCCCTGATGACCAAGGAGAAGTCTGAATTTTACATAATGTAATTAAGGACACAGTAAGTCAATGTAAAACATCCTTCGTACTTCGCCCTCTGCAAAGTTTCTTACAGGCACAAACTATTTAACATCGTGTCGGATAGTTTTATGAGCTTCCTATGAGTCGTATGTTATTTAAACAAGAGAGTTTTGCTGTCCCAACACAAATCCCCAGATCTGCAAATTTCAGAAACTCAACAGAGGAAGTCTCCCCACAGCATGCCCCCTGGCATGGCTCACAGCCAGCCAAAGGAAGCAGTGAATGGGCACTTCAGTAGTCAGACATATTCCAAGGACATCCCAAAAAACACAGTTCCCTGAGGAAAACACATAGCACCAGGACATAGAAACAGCAGATAACGTTATGTTCCACTGTGTGCCACACGCCATGCCTCTTAGTTCCTTCCCGACTCCCTCACTTTAATTAAAGCCTGATGTGGACAACACCTCACATCTACTTCACATCTGTCAAACCACTGAGAAAAGGAAAAAGCAAAAGAAAAGAAAAAGAGACAGACGGAGGGAGGGAGGGAAGCAGCCCAATTTTACCCAATAATAAATGAAGAAGTGAAGACCGACTAAGGAGATCTTTGAGCCCAAAGTGCTGGTGGCATTTCTTTCACGGGTCAACTAAGCTGGTCACACTGTCCAGGTCTGCAGGGGGGAGGGGAAAATAATTATTCCAGTCCTCACAGTGCTTTTCAGCAGCCCAGTCTCCTACACACACACATCTCCATTTTCCCTCTCACCTCTATTATTCTACACTTAGCTCAAACATCTGCAGATAAACACGGGAGGGATTACTTGCTCCCTCCTTTGTGCC
Organism: Herpailurus yagouaroundi; assembly: GCF_014898765.1. Classification (NCBI taxonomy): domain Eukaryota; kingdom Metazoa; phylum Chordata; class Mammalia; order Carnivora; family Felidae; genus Herpailurus; species Herpailurus yagouaroundi. Next base: position 4,931,398 of record NW_024412467.1, read on the forward strand.
CTTACAGAACTTTTCCTTCCGCTCACATAGCACTTCTTGAACTGCATCAGGCATAACTAACTACGTGACAGTTGCTCCTACCAGCCACCAAATGCCCTGAGGACAGATGATTCAGCATCTCATGTACCTTTTATCTCCAGAGTCTTACAGAGGGTCTGGCTTATAGTAGGTGTTCAATAAACATCTGTTCAATACGTGCCAGTGAACCAAGAACCATTTAAATTATACAAAAGACTAAAGCGGAAAAAGCATTTTTGCCTTTAGTGAAGGTGAATGGGTGAAAAGAACCTCCACCCTCCAATCTCTACACTTGAAAGGATTCTAAAGACAGGGTATTTTTAAATATAAAAGAAAAACATTCTCAAACACAAAAAAGATAAACAATCCCATATAAATTATCACAAGGGCAGTGGACGCTATAAATTATAGCTGCGAAACTCTAGTCCTTTGAAACCTACGCGGTATTTCCTTTAGTTGTACTCTTTGATCTTTCCCGAGATTTGTTTTTCCATCATAGAGTGGTTCAGGCTGCAGACCAAGAGGACGCAGGGACACCTACGTGGAAAGACACAAACTCTCCTGCTGTCTCCAAACAGTCAGGGTCCCATGCCCAGCTAGAACTTTCATTCCCAGGAAGTGTGCCCAGAGTCATTTGTAACCTTTCCAAATGACTCAATCCTCTCCCACCCTCTAACTATGTGTTCAGTTTCAATTTACAACCACTGTCCTAAGGACTCACTCCTTATAACTAATAAGGAAAAAAAAAAAGATGGCTTGGGAATACACAGAACGATTTCCTAAGTCAACTGAGACCAAGTCAAGGTTCTCAGAGAGAAAGATGCTACCTCATCAGGAGAAGAGGTGGCCTTGTAGAGTGGCCATTGGAGCCACTGGACTTGTGCTTGAACCCACACAAGGGTTTGGGGCCTAGGCAAGTAATGAATCCTGTTGTGCTCAGCCATTTCACATGCAAATAGAAAAACAAGGGTGCCTACCCCAGGAGCACTGTGCAGAGCCAAAAAGCCAACACAGAGATACATGTGTGGCACACATTAAGCATTTAATAATAGTCATTGCTATGTAGTCATCTTTGAACATAATTACTTTGGCAGAACATTCCAGAAGATGAGAAAATGCTCTTCCTCCTGAGCAGGTCTCTACCAGAAAGTCACTGCCATTTTGAGCATGGAGCACAGATGGCAGTGTAAAAACCTGATCCTAAGATACGTTCCTATTGGGCAGGAAATCACTGCTGGTTTTGCAAGGCAACATAATTGTAGTATTGATTTTACTACAACCCATATGACTGCACGCAAGACATGTTTGTGAGCCACATACAACATACAACACACACAACAGACTTAAATAAATATATATATGTGTGTGTATATATATATGAATATATATGTGTGTGTGTATATACACACACACACATATATTCATTCTTCCCCCCCCCGCCCCCAGCTTACTAGCAATGTTTTGGGCCAGGTGACTTTCCTTCTCTGTCCAATGAGATTAGTCATGGGTCACTGTAGCTAATGCTTCTGATAAAATGTAATGTATATGAAAGCATCTAGTTATAGATGATCTGTGCAATCTTTATCTCTTTATTCCTCCCAATTTGTATCTCAATCTGTGAACTTGCTATGATTCACATCATTTTCCAAGATTCTCTTACTGCTTTCTCTCCCTTCCACATTGGATGATATTTGAAAGAAAAAAAAAAAACACGAAGGAAATCAGAACTACTTTTTGTTTCTGTAAAACCCAAACATTCCTGGGGCGCCTGGGTGGCACAGTCGGTTAAGCGTCCGACTTCAGCCAGGTCACGATCTCACGGTCCGTGAGTTCGAGCCCCACGTCGGGCTCTGGGCTGATGGCTCGGAGCCTGGAGCCTGTTTCCGATTCTGTGTCTCCCTCTCTCTCTGCCCCTCCCCCGTTCATGCTCTGTCTCTCTCTGTCCCAAAAAAAAAAAAAAAAAAAAAAAACCCAAACATTCCTGATGAATGAGTTCCCTATTTCCTTGAGCCAAGAATATCTGTTGCAGTAAGTATGTAAGGGGGCCAATAAAGGGTGAATGGTTATCACAAAATTATACCAAGAAAGTAGAGTATGGAATATGAATGTTAGTATCAAGCTAGCTGCAAGGAATAGTGACCTCTTTCCTCTGAGTTTGGACTGAGCAGAGCATAATAAAGGTATCATATGATGCTCATTTTTCACTTTGAAAACAGATGGTGAGCAGTATCTGAGAACACTGAACTGTATATCCTCCTAGAGATTTCTGCAAGATTAGAGAAGACAAAAAATAAAAACGTTTACGTTATCTGATAAAAATCAGATTTCAAGTTCTCTCTCTTCTTCATAACTGAGTAACACATCAAATTAAAGACTGGACATAAACTTCAAAAAATGTATGTATAGTCTTTTTTATTTGGTAACTTTTCAACAGTTTATTTGCACCCCAAATCTACCATTAAATTATCATTGTTTTGTGGCTCAAGCATTTTTTGATCTTAATAGGAAAATAACTGGCCACCTAAACAGATGCTAATGAAGGAAACATTTCTTAAATTCCAAGTATCCCATGTTCATCCGGTGCAAAATCCCAATTGGCCACAAAAAGTAGTTGAAGGAACAGCAGTTTCTGACCCGACGTGATACCTATGTGATATTTACCTATGTGGTATCACACTTCAGATTGACACACACACGAACTTTTAGCCTTTTGAAGAGTGTGATTCAGAAGGGTGACGTGATTTGACAAAGTGCATATAGCTAATAAATGCCACATGGGAATTTGAGTCACATGTTCTAAATACAGCAACACCCCTCAGTCCCCAAACTATGCCTCGCTGTGCGTACACATTCACAAAGCAGAGTTTCCCTTCTGGAAAGGCAAACTGGAGCCAACTAGCAGTGGTCACCAAGTGTCTGTGTTTCCTGGAGTGTGTAAGAGGCACTGAAACTCTATTAGAAAAATGGCATGCTGAAAAGGAACGGAAACAGTATCTGTCACAGACACATGAAATTCAAGAACTAAAACTTTCCTGCTGTAACAAAGCTTTCTGGTCAGAGGCTGATCTCTTTTTGATTCACAGTTTCAGAGACACTGTTTAGTGAAAGGATGGCCAACAAGTCATTCTTTCCAACCTTCCAAAATTTCTAGGACACACCCTATTTATGGTTATCCTCTATGTATCCAGACTCTCAAAACAACAACAACACACTTTCCTATACTGTGAAATTCCAAAGTCAGCTTTTATGAAATCCACTGAAGGCATAAAATGAAATAACCAAGAAAAGCAACAACACTAAAGGAGAATAACATAGTTGAAGGACTAACACTATCCAACTTCAAGATAGACTGGAAAGCTACAGTAATCAAGAGCGTGTGGAACTGACCAAAGAATAGAAAAAACAGATCTGTAGAAGTGAACAGAGAGCCCAGAAATGGACCCATATAATCAACTAATCTCTGACAAAGAAGAAAACAATACAAAGGAGGAATGACAGTCTTTTCAGTAAATGTCACTGAACAACTGAACATTCACATGCAAAAAAAAAAAAAAAAAAAAAAAAAACCCACAAAGAATTTAGACACACACTGTGCACTCTTTGCAAAAATTGTCTCAAAATGGATCATAGATCTGCATGTAAAACACACTGAGGCACCAGGGCGATTCAGTCGGTTAAGCGCGTGACTTCGGCTCAGGTCATGATCTCATGGTACGTGAGTTTGAGCCCCGCGTCGGGCTCTGTGTTGGCAGCTTAGAGCCTGGAGCCTCTTTCAGATTCTGTGTGTCCCTCTCTCTCTGTTCCTCACCCGCTTGTGCTGTGCGTGTCTCTCTCTCTCAAAAACAAATAAACATTAAAAATTTACACGTAAAACACTAATTTATACAATGCCAAGAAAATAACATGGGAGAAAATCTACACCAGCTTGGTTTGGCAATGACCTCTTGGATACAACACCAAAGACACAAGCCGTGAAAGAAGTAATTGACAAACCGGACATGATTAAAATGAAAAATTTTGACTCTGTGAAAGATATTGTCAAGAGAATGAAAAGTCACAGACTGGGAGATAATATTTGCAAAGGAATTATCTGATAAAGGACTTTGTACATCCAAAATACACAGAGACCTCTTAAAACTCAATAAGAAAAACAATTAAAATATGGGCCAACAGCCTCAACAGGCACCTCATCAAAAATAGATACAAACGGCAAGTACGCAAAAAGATGCTCATCTTATGTCTTCAGGGAAATGCAGGTTGAAACAACAAGATACCACTACACATCCATTAGAAGGGTCCAAATCCAGAACACTCACAAAACCAAACGTTGGCACAGATGTAGAGCTACAGAAACTCTTCAACACTGCCAGTGGGAAGGCAAAATGGTGTAGCCACGTTGGAAGAGAATTTGGCAGTTGCTTATAAAAACAATACATTCTCTTACCATACAGCCATCCTGTTCCTTGGTATTTACCCAAAGGGGTAGAAAAGTTACGTGCACACAGAAGTCTAAACACAGATGTATAGAGCAGCTACATTCATAACTATCAAAACCTGGAAGATAGCCTCCAAAGTAGACGAATGGATAAAGAAACTGAGATCTATCCAGACAAGGGACTACTATCCAGTGCTGAACAGACATGAACTAAGAAGCCTTGAAAAGACATGGTGGAAACTGAAATACGTATCATTAAGTGAAAGACCAAATACCGTAGGATTCCAACTCTACGGCATTCTGGAAAAGGCAAAACTATGGAGACACAAAAATGGCAAGTGTCGCTTATGTTTGGGAGGGTAGGGAGGAATGAACAGGTGGGATACAGGCAATTTATGGGGCAGTGAACATATTCCATAGGACAGTAAATGAGGAATGCACACATACTAGCACACATTTGCCTAAACCTAGAACTTGAACTACACCAGTAGTGAACCCTGGGATGAACTATGGACTTCGGGTGATAACGACGTGCCAATGTAGGTTCATCAATTGTGACAAATGTACCCCTCATGTAGGGGATGTTGGTAATGGAGAAGGCTGAGCACGTGTGGGGCAGAGAGTGGTTGAGAACTTTCTGTACCTCCCTCTCACTTTGAACCTAAAGCTGCCCTAAAAATTAAAGCCTATTTAAAAAGAGAAAGAGAACCAAAGAAGAATATACTCATACTACCATATCTAATTTTAACCTTCTCAGGGAAAAAAATGTACAGCATTTCTTATCCTAGATCTAGTCAATACAAAATATGCTCATGGAAAACCAAGCACCATGATATCCTCTGAAGAAACCAACTATTAGATGGAGAAAAATAATGACAGGTGAGGGTCATATATAAATGACTTAAAAAAAAAAAACCTTGCTAATTCATCAATACAAATGTCTATTTACAGGGTATACTTATATACATAAAAAGAAAATTGCAAAGGCTTTAAAAATTTACTCACCGGGTACCCTGGCTGGGATACAGTAAAAAGTGCTATCCCTTGACACGGATAAAATAAATAACTTTGGCTCATGCCAGTTTGGAGGGTAAAGAGAACCTAGAAAACCACTGTGAGGAGATAGAAATGTCTATGCTAGCAATTCAGATCAGACACGGAGAAAGGGGAAAAGCTCCCACATGATGTTATATATAGACTAATATGAAAATGATTTACTGAAAAGATAGCATCTATGTTGGAGAGATATACAAGGTTATGAAGAGCTTTTATTCACTAGGTTTAATACCAATGCAAAACTCACGCCTTACACAGCTCCATGAGTGGTTCATTACGTGCCACTTCCAAGTCCACAAATACGTTTAAGACAAGAACAAGGAAGGCCGGCTGGGTGGCTCAGTTGGTCAAGTGTCCAGCCTTGGCTCTGGTCATGACCTCACGGTTTGTGACTTCAAGCCCCGCGACGGGCTCTGTGCTGAAAGCCCGGAGCCTGGAGCTTGCTTCGGGTTCTGTGTCTCCCCCTCTCTCTGCCCCTCCCTGCACTTACGCTCTACCTCTCAAAAATGAATAAACGTTTTTAAAAATTTTTTTTAAAAAAAGACAAGAACATGGAGACGCTGGTTTGTGGTTCATACATCTTTCTGAGAAACAGCTTTTCATATAAAGCTTTCTGACTGAGCACATCTACCTTCTAACTACACTTCTGTTGGCTTCTATAGACACCTAGGTAATTTTTCTACATTCCATCTGAAAATAATCCATCAACTGTCAACAGAGGATTATGTTAAAGAAGCATTTGAGCACTTGCTAAGATTGAAACTCAGTCTTTAGAAGGCCAATTAAAATTCTCCTGTCCTCAGAGAATACCTGAATAAACTAATCTGCTCTTTCCATTTTTAAAGCTTCCAAAAGGAGTGATTCTAAAAGCGGTATCTATGCTTAAATTCAATTTTTTTTACTCATATAAAGACTCCTCTCCAAAGACCAGCTAAAAATCATGATACTGAGTCCTCTTTACCTCAGTCCCTTGCATTGCTTTTATGAGAAAAGTCTCCCCCACTGGGTGAGGCAGACTAATAAGAGTCACAGAAAGCAACTTCCAGAGTGCTTTGAGAGTTGAGCATGAAAATGCACATGACCAATCTTCAATGCCATGTGAAATTCCTCAAGTAATATGAACTATAAACATTGTAATCCATAATAAAACAAAACTACAATCAGAAGTATTAGGCTTAAAAACTGAACCATAATGTTAAGTTTTCATGATAATTCACTCTAAAATCTGTTCTCATATTATGAAATAATTTCATATTTGGATAGGAGGTTCATAAAAATCAGACCACCTTTACAATTCTAGCTAGTGGCAAAACTATACCTCCAGTCTTGCCTCGACCATTTCTTAGTACATCAATGGGATGAGTTTTTATACTGTGTCTAACATGTTGAATCAGACCAATTCACTCCTTTCTCATGGCTGGATCTTAATAACTTCTGTTCAGCATTCACCAAGGGTCCTGGGAACAGAATATGTGCTCAGGACTAGACCAGGGACAAGACTGAGAATTGCTGAGAGCACGGGCGGCTGCCATGAGAGACTTGCAGGAAAATGCCGTGGCCACTCCACCCACGCATGCCCTCAAGAGGCACATCTCCAATACTGTTCTGAGAACAGTGGAGAGAACAATGAAATGTCCATCCCCCTCTTCAATGAAAAGAAGGCAAGGGAGAAAAAATTTAAACAACACTACTAGAAAAGAGTCACTCCTGCTAGATTAGAATAAGGCAAGCATGATGAAAGGTACAGGTAGATTCTCTTTACCTAAGTTGCAGGTAGAAATAGGTAGAAGAGGAACTTGGAGCAGAGATACTACAAAAGTTCTGATCTTTAGTCCAAAAGAAATCACCTCTGTTTCAGTTCCAAATTTTTCTATCTAGGCTACTAGGTAAATGGCCTCATGGATATCATAAACGGGGGAGGCCAAGCAAGGAGAATAAGGATATGGATCTTGCTTCCAACATTTTTGCCTTAACAACAGAAGCTCATAGGACTGGGGCAATTACAGCTGATGGAGGTCAAATAGTGCAGGCTGTTAGTTTACAAGCCACTCCTGATAATTGAGGGTGAATGATAGAAAATAGTTACTCAGGCTACTGTTTGAGTGGGCCTCCTGTCCCCTCTATCATGTAAGACAGACCTGGAGAATGTTCAATGCATGACAAGCTGTCACATACACACCTCATCTAATAGAACCACCACCATTAAAAAAAAAAAAAAAGAAACCAAAAAAAAACACAAAAAACAAAAAACAAAAGAAAACAAGTTCTGTATATATCCCTATTTGGCAAATGAGGAAAGGAGAACATCTAGAAATTACAAAAATTGCCCAGTGACTGGCAAGTAATTCTAAGAGGCTGGTTCATAAGCCAGAGGTCCAGACTCCAAGCGTCCTAAACCACAGGCACTCATAAAAGATACTATCTTCCCTCTCCCTCTTCTGTCCTACACTTATATTTAAAGAGCTGAACACAAAAAATTTTTCAAAGTTGGGTTTTAGGAGAACTCATAGATTTCAATTCTCCATGTACTTTCTACTCCCAAATTATTATAATGAGGACTTGGGCTTTACCCTATCTCATGGGTCTTTGGAAGAAAACAATAATTTTTATTTTTATTTTTTTTAGAGAGAGCACAAGCTGGGGAGAGGGGCCGAGGGGGACAGAAAGAGAATCTGAAGCAGGATACCTTCACACTCAGCATGGAGCATAGTGTGGGTCTCAATCCCATGACCCCAGGATCATGACCTGAGCCAAAATCAAGAGTTGGACGTTCAACTGACTGAGCCACTCCAGTGCCCTGAGAAAATAATTTTAAGAAATAAAATACTTGGCTTAACATTTGGGGGATGGGAAGGTAAGCTAATAGTTTCATCTGTCTTTGTTCTAGAATGGAGAGGGCCAGATCTCCAGGGGAAAGGTCAATTCTGTCTTACAATTAAATAAATGAACTCTTCTACGTTAATCTTTACGTAAGGGATCCCAGAAGAAGGAAAACAAAGATCAGTTTATGGATGCTGGGAAGAGAGAACACCTGTTCATTCAATGCTAATGTTTCTCATTCCACCAAAGCCTTGGGGAAATTAATGTATATCTTTTTTGTAAGAAGGGTTAGTAATCCAAAATAGGAATGTTCTTTCACCTCCCAAGAAAAATAATCTTCCCATAAATGGGATTTGTAAAGAATGTGGGAGCTTTTGAAATCTCGTGGCATCGTGAACACGGGCTCACCAGCCTTCACTGTTCAAGTTATGAAGTGACCCCTGGGCTGTGTGACTCAGAGGCCCTGGGTCCCAGCTTCCAGGTCCTAATGAACACCTGGAGACTGAACTTCAAATATGTCTGAACATCTGTGGGCTGTTTTCCCCACAACCAACAACTTCACCTCAGCTCCCAGTTTTTAAACTGCTAAAACCATGGAAACATCAATAATGACCCTTCATTAAACCTCAATTTCCCCTCCTACTTGTACTTCTGACCAATTTACTGCCTTCAAAGCAAGCAGCAGCATCCTGTTCAGTTACTCAGTAGGACCTCTGTATCTTCACCCAACACCTTCAACCAGAAGAGAGCCAGAAGCCACAAAAAGCTTCATCATCTCTACTGGCCTAGGCCAGTGACAGCAGTTAGGTAACCCTCGTGTTTGCTTTTAGTTTTTATTTTTTCAGTTGCTATGGGAAAGATTGTGTTTGGGCGGCTCCCTCTGCAAGAGATAATTACTGGCCTTGCAAACGCACGCGCACACACACACACACACACACACACACACACACCTGCAATGCTGCAAAGTATACATAATTCAAGAATTTTTCAAACAGGCCAAGCAACCGTTAACCAAATAATGCAGTGCCTTGCTACTGGCAAAAATAAACAAGGGCAATTGTTAATTGTCAGTTAAACTCAGCACTTTGAGAAGTATTAAGAACAATTACTTTTTCCTCAAAATTTAGTATTTGTCAGGAACTATGGGCTACTTTTACACAGATCATTTGTGTATGGATAAGCTCCACAAACCTAAGTTCATAATTCCAATTTTACAGAAAATAAATCGGGTTAAGAGAGGCTGACTAACTCACACAGGGCTTGTGAGTTGTGGAGCCAGGATTCAAACCCAGAGCCCACAGCCTGCTGGCCGCAGCTCACGGTGCCTTATCACCCCCCCCCCATGTGATAACTACAGCAAGTTCCACGTCTGGTCTGCTGACCACTCCAAATGGGCTTCAACTACCACTCAATCTATCCAGTAAAACCCTGCAAACTGCCAACTATTTTTGGTGGCAAAAGGCATATGGTCATAGGCCACAGCAGTAACAACAATCATGTTCCGCCGCAGTGACCCCCTCTTATCCACAGAGATACATTCTAAGACCTCCAGTGGATAACTGAAACAGTAGACCGAGTCAAACCCTATATGTAACGGTTTTTGCCTACACATACGTACATAGGATCAAGTTTAACATCTACATTTAGGCACAGAATGAGAACAACAACAACAAATCATAAAGTAGAACGCTTTCGACAATATAGATAGCAAAAGTTACATGAATGTGGTCTCTCTCCAAATGTCTCATTGTACTATACTCACCCTTAATGTCTCGATGGGAGACGACAGCCCCGGAGAAATCTAGGTTAATAAAGTTTACAATACGATCAAGACAGATTAGGTGATGTGACAAGCAGAGCCTTCAACTAGGCTGGCGGTACTAAGCGTTCCGAAGGGCCCGACTCAGCGACCTCCCCCAAAGCCCTCTCCCTCTATCTGGCTCCGCCTATCAGTGGAGGGATCCGACACCATGGAGCCCCCAAGGCAGCCCTTCTTCTCAGCCCTTCAGCACACCCGGTGCTGCCATGCAAGTTTGGCAAGCCTCTGGCTCCAGTCCCTTGGCCTCATTTGACCCCGGCTCTCTGCCCTCTCACTCATCCCCTGGAAAGAAACACGCTTTCCCAGCCTGTTCCACATCAACAGTAGGAAAGGAATGTCGAGTCCCTGGGTGTTAACTGACCTGGGTAGAAAGAGCCCAGCCTGGCGTCCTTAGGAGGGAGAAGACACGGAGGGGTAGGGAAGTACCATGAGAGCCCGTTGCTTTGCCAAATTCCCATCCCTCTTCTGGCCTTCGGCGAGGCCAGAAGAGACAGCCCAAAGGACGGGGGGAGGATGAGTAGAAGCAGGCCCTCCCCTTCGCCGTGCTTCCGGCCGACGGTCTATAAACACGTCCTCACCACCACCCCTCCCCACGCAGGGAGCCTAGGGAGGCGCACAGGCTTGTCTACTGGCAGGAGCCCCGCCACCCACACTCAACACCTGTGTCACCGCCTGAGGGGCCGGGCACGGAGGGGGTGGGGGCGGGGGGGTCAGGATGGATCCACAGCAGCACACCTGATGAGAGTCACCTTTCCACTAACAATTAGAGCTCATCATGTCACTTCCCAGGGGTGAGAGGGGTCTGGACAGAGAAAAACAAAATCACGATGCTGTCCTTCCTGTCCTCTCCACAGGACACTCTCAGCCTTCCCGAGGAGGGAGTGAGGAGGGGCACCTGGCTAACAGGCCCCGGGAGGACAGGAGAGCAGTGCTGCCTGTGGGAATGGAAGGCGGGCAGGGAGCTGTGGGGCTGGAAGTCCCAACTCACAGGGTCTTGGCGAGAGCAGAGCCTGTAATTAAACGTCAGCTGTGCCAGCGGCTCTCAACACAGGCAGCAGAAAGTTCACGTCTGATGGACCGGGGCCCATGCAACACTCCCCCCTCAGTCCCCTCCCCCGGGGACTAGTTCAGAGGAACTAGGTCTGGAGGTGCCTGAAAATCCCTGTCAGCTGCAAGGAGCCCCTTTTGGGTTGTGTGACTCTCTAGGCACAAGTCCCTGAGCACACAACACCGTTTTTATTCCTTAGTGATGCATCTTGCCCACTAGGCAGAGCTGAGGGTTGACCTTTTGGGGAAGTCCTGTCCTTGGCTGAGTCTGCTAGGTGTGCCCCATCTAGGAAGGGGCGCTGCTAGGTGCATGTGGCCCTTGAGCGCTTGAAATGTGGCCCATCCAAACTGAGAAGTGCCGTAAATTTTAAATGCACAGCAGATTACCAAGACTTAGTATGAAAAAGTTGACCGTCTCATCCATTTTTATATTCATTACACATTGAAGTCACATTTTGAATATATCAGGTTACATAATATGTGTTGTTAAAATTAATTTTACCTGTTTTGCTTCATTTCTTTTCACACGGCCACCAGAAAATGCAAAATCACCCACATGGCATGCATTACATTTCTATCGGGCAGCATGGTTCTGTACATTCCATTAATGTTGTTGAATGAGTGAGCGAGTGAATGAATGTGGACTTAAGATCAGCAGTAATATTTTTTAATTAACAAAGAAACGGTCATTAGGAATGGTTAAAAAGGAGTGAGGCACAGCTGTTTTTTGTTTTGTTTTGTTTTGTTTTCGAAATAACTTCTATCTGGAGCTACATTTCATTCTGAGTCACTTGCTGTTGAGAAAATGCTTACTAATCACCCAGGACTCAGAAAGGATGAGAAGGCGACAGACCGTCGGCCAGGCCACACCACTGAGGCCAAACTCAACCTTCAGTCCTACGGTGGAGACTCAGCAGCGTAAAAGATCAAGCAGGACAGACTGCAAGGAACGTCACCGGGACATAAAACAACTCGTCGGGGAGCCTTTCAGTATCCCAGGCTTTTTATCCTAAATAGAACTATCCTGCCAGTCCAATTACTCGCTTTTAATACATTCTTTAAGACCGTTTTAAGAAAATTCCCAGCAAATCAAAACCACACTATCACCTCACACACATCAGGATGACCGCTGAAAAAACAGAACAAGGGTGGGGCACCTGGGTGGCTCAGTCGGCTGAGCATCTGACTTCAGCCCAGGTCACGATCTCACGGTTCATGGGTTTGAGCCCCGCGTCGGGCTCTGGGCTGACAGCTCGGAGCCTGGAGCCTGGAGCCTGCTTCGGATTCTGTGCCTCCCTCTCTCTCTGCCTCACTCACATTCTTTCTCTCAAAAATGAAAAAACATGAAAAACATTTTTTTAATGAAAAATAAAAGAGTTGGTGAGGATGTGGAGAAACCGGAACGCTCTTCTTGCCCCCGAAATTAAAAACAGAATGACCATATGATCCAGCAATCCCACTTCTCAGCATACATCCAAAGAACAAAACTGAAAACGGGATCTCTAAGATACAGATGCACACCCGTGTTCACTGCAGCATTATTTCTGATAGCCAACAGGTGGAAACAGCCCAAGTGTCCATCCACAGATGAATGGATAAACAAAACGTGGTATATACACACAGCGGAAAATTATTCAGCCTTAAAAAAGGAAAACCTACCATATGCCCACGTGTTACAAAATGGATTAAGCTGGAGAACATTAGGCCAAGTAAAACAAGACAATCACAAACAACAAATGCTGTATGATTCCATGTATATGTGTATAGGAGGTATCCAAAGTGGTCAAACCCATAAAAACAGAAAGGAGAATGGTGATGGCCAAGGGCTAAGGGGAGGTTGGAGGTTGGGGGAGGGGGGTTAGGGATATGGATTTGTTGTTCAATGGGTATAGAGTTTCAGTTTCACAAGATGAACAAGTTGAAAGATCTGTTGCACAGCAATGTAAATAATAACATGACTGAACTGTAGACTTAAAAAAAGGTCATGATACATCTTATATTTCTACCACAATAAAAAACAGAAGGAAATGCATAACATGATCAATTCTACGGAAACGGAAGAACCCACAATGGGGACCACAAGGCAATAGAACGTGTCACTTTCTTTTACCATAATAAAAGAAGAAATCGTGCTCACATTGTGGGACACTAATGTAACAGCAGCATTATTCACAACAGTCAAAAGGCCAAAACAACCCAAATGCCTACTGACAGATGAACTGATAAACACAACGCGGCATTAACATACAATGGTATATTACTCAGCCTTAAAATGGAATGAAATTCTAGCACATGCCACGACATGAGTGAACCCTGATGACATTGTGCTGAGTGAAATAAGCCACTCACAGAAGATCAATGACTTCATTACCCCACTGATACAAAGTACCTGTCTAGAGCAGTCAAACTGATAGAAAGTGGAATGGAGGCTGCCATGGGGCTGGGGGAAGGGAGAATGGGGTGTTAACATTTAAAAGGGGGAAGCTGCAGATGGAGAAGGTGGAAATGTTCTCAAGACGGACGGTGGTGATGGTTGTACAACCTTTTCTTTTGATTGCTCGAAACTGCAGGGAGAGTCAAAAAATAGACTATGCACACACAAATGAGAAAGAGGGAGCGTGTGTGCGTACACACAGTCTTTCTGGAAAACATTATTTCTTTTAATCCACCATTCGTGGTCGACGCCCATCTGGATCCAAGCCGAAGTCAGCAACAACAAACTCAGCTGTACTGATGCCAAGAAGATGCTTTTAGATGCTATGTTATTTCTAAAATTATCCGGCAAGGTAATAATAGACATCACATAACAGGCACTATGCAAAGCCCTTTTAAAATTACAGTACTTTTAACAGGAAACTTGTGTTATTAACGCCACTGGACAAATGAAGAAACTGAGATTAATAAGGTATGTCCAAGAAAAAGACGAGCCCTCATGCACTGGTGGTGGGAATGCAAACAGGTGCATCCACTCTGGAAAACAGTAGGGAGATTCTTCAAAGACTTACAAATAGAAGTACCCTATGATGCAGCAATAGCACTATTAGGCCATTTACCCAAAGAATACAAAAATACTAATGCCAATTCAAAGGGATACATGCACCACAACATTTATAGCAGCGTTATCTACAATAGTCAAATCATGGAATCAGCTCAAGCACGTATATACATGCGTGCACGCACGCGCACACACACACACAAATGGAATGTTACCCAGCCATCAAAAAGGATGAAATCTTACCATTCTCAATCACGTGGTTGGAGCTAGAAAGTATAATGCCAAGCACAATAAGTTAGAGAAAGACCTATACCATAGGATTTCACTCATATGTGAGATTTCAGAAAACAAAGGAGAAAAAAAGAGAGGCAAACCAAGAAACAGACTCCTAACTATAGAGAACTGATGGTTACCAGTGGGGAGGTGGGTGGGGGAATGGGTTAAACAGGTGATGGGGATTCAGCAGTGCACGTGTCATGATGAGTACCAGGTGATGGTGGCTTGTGGGTTAAGCATCAAACATTTGATTCCAGCTCAAGCTATGACCTCGGTTGTGAGATCTGCGCTGAGCGTGGAGCCCGCTTGGGATTCTCACTCTCGTTCTCTCTGCCCCTCCCCTGCTCACACACGTGCATGCATGCTCTCTCTCAAAATAAAATTGATTTTTAAAAAATAAAGTCTTTAAAAAGCACATGTTCAAGAATACAAGAGAGAGGAGATTCTTCACTCCAGTCTGGTGGAGTCCAAACTAGAGCTCATAACTGCTGTTGAGGGCACGGTCTGCAAACCAAGGCCATCCAAATAGGAGGTAAACTAGCAAACTGGAGAAACAGGAGAGCAAGCGGGAGTAATGCCAAGTAGCCAGTGACTCGCTAACTCCATCACCCATACGGGACACCTAACTACCCCACATAGAGGTTTTGAAACCTAATGTTTTAGGAAGCCTGGTTAGCATGTCAAGGTGAAAGTCTTTCAATTTCTGAAACAGGACCTCATAAGCAGGAAACAAAAGAAAACTTCTCAATCTATGGAAGAGAAATTCTGGCTGGGAAAGTAGGTTAATCTCCCCTCTTACCAGGTCTTTTCTCTAGGTCATGTATGAAAGGAGATATCCAAGAGGAAGAAAGAAATCATGGGGGAAACAATCATATTCCAGCAAGCATATTGACCCTTAGTGACACCTACCGCAAAACTTTGTGCTTTCTGAAATACTGTATATTACGTAAAAGTCAACCAATGTTCTAAACATCATCATCGGAGGACTTGATTCTTAACACACAGCTGTAATTCATGGTTGGTCTAAACCCAGGTCACAGTCTTAACGTGTACACCATGACTTCAGATTATTGGATAATTCGGTAAAAATGGGACAGAAAACCTGCTAAGGAACAACAGCTTCCCTAATCTGTTCTATTCCTAGGTCGCCCAAAAACCTGGAACATCACCTGCAGACTTTTCATTGAATCAAAGCCTCTCCTTTCATGAGAGGCTGAAAAGTGTACCGACTTTTCCATTTGATCTGCTCTTCCCTTAACAAGGATCATTCCTAAAACTCCCAAATTTGTACCCTGGACAACAAAGCTTCCTCACACAACACTACCCACCCTCTCATCCCTCTACCCGTTTTTAAGTGCCTGGATACACAAGAAGGGGAAACAAAGGACAAATGCCAGGCTGTGACCTCTGTCTGGACTTGGCCAAGCGTGATGTGTCAATCAGGTGTGTGGAATGGAAGTTTCCATGGCAACGAGACTGCCAGGCAGACAGGGGAGTCACATACGCCTTCTATCCAGGTAACAGAAACAATGAGCCACCTGAGGGAGAACAGGCAAGTTCAGAGCTCTCCAGGGACTAGAAGGACCCTAAGCTTACAGGTGGCTCCTTCCCACCAGCTCTCTGGGATTACCCACCATCTCTCTTTCTGAAAGAAAAGGGAAGGATAAATTAGTCTCTAAAGGGAGTTGCTTAGGAGAAAAATGTAGAAAGGACCACAAAAGAAGAGTATTTTCCTTACGAAGACAGAAGCAGCTCTATTAGGCAAAGGTCCAGGTACACTGACCAGCCTGACCGCACTGCCCGTCTGACCGAAGCAGATGTTTTCACCAAGCTCCTTGGCTGGACCATGCTGCACACGCTCACCAGTGAACCCAAGCCTTAATGAAAAGCTTCTGGGCTATGTTTTATTTTACAACCTTTTTATGAATGTTAGCTCTATAGAGATGCTTTGCCATTATTCTCAACTTCTAGGAAGGTACGTATGTTCTTAAACAGCTTGCGTTTTTAGACCCATGGCTTGAAGACAAAACAAGGATACAATTTTAATGAAATCAAAACTGGTCTTGATTATCTGGATCTGGAGAAAGGTAGTTCAAATGCCAGGTCTGTGTTGACATTAAGGATTTCGAAGCCATTTTTCTAACTTAAGATTCACAGATGTTACAAAGAACTGAGCCAAGAACGTGCCTTTGGCTCCAAATCACAGAAGACAGCAAACTCCCCTTTCTCCACCCACCATCGTACGTAGCTTCGCTCCAGAAGAGGCCCTCTGACTCCTCCAGAGTCTGAGGAAGAGAACATTACCTTCTTACCTCTGCTAATGGTTCTTCTTTGGCACATGATGCCTTCCCGTTGCATCAGAGGAGCCTTCCCACGTGGCCAATGTGGTCACGTCACTCGGGCTCTGTGCCTTTGACAAGGTCCCTCATGGTGCCCAGAAGGTCAAGTCTCTAACCATAGTTTCTGAAGCCACACGTGATCTGCCCACCTCTTCAGTTTCATCTTCCGCCCTTTGCTAATTTGCACCCCAGATTCCCGGCAAATTCGACTGTTTTTTACGTGCCCAGATAGACCACTGTCCTCTGTCAACTTTTACCCCTTTACATTACCTATTCCTGGAAGGAACGCTTAACCCTTTCCTCAATATCTCGGTGAAGACACCACTTCCCCTCCCGGGAACCTAAGTCCCTGCCAAAATTTCAGCCTGAAAGTCCTTCTAGACGCATCCACGCCACCACCACGCAAAACTTCAACTATCAGCTTTGCATCTATAATCCCATCTGCCTTGAAGGGGGAACACAGAGGGAGGGTTCCTCTCTGTCTTGGCTTGGGGCCCAGCCGATTGGAGGTGCTCATTCGAGATGTGCCAAACATGCCCGAAACCAGCCAATGAGCACGTGAACAACAGAGGGGCCTAAATGGTAGTTGGTGTGACTGATCACAAGGAGCGCTGGCCACACCTGGGCCTGAGCCTCACAGGCCACTGGTGCCTTTTGTGGCTTCAGGAGTGTTTAGCTTCAAGGACACTCAGATTCCTGCTTTTCAATGGGTGCAACAGTGCCTGCCCCAGATTATCATAAGCATCCGATGAGACTGTGTTTGGGAAATTCTTTGGGAAAACTGTATTGTCTATACTTAATGGCATTTCCAGTGGGAGGCTAAGGAAGAGAGGAGGAGCCAGGATTGTTCCTGCAGGGAGAGCAGCAGTCGGGAACTGGAAGAGAACCAGGGAGTGGGTCTAGCCAAGGGTTACAGAAATTCACGGTGGGCTTCCACACAGAGGGAGCATATACTGACTTCCGAGAGGTCATTATGTTCCCCTTTTGTTCACTGTGAGCACAGACATTCTTATATCCTCAACTTTGCACTTACCTGCCACGTTCATTTCCACCAAACACCTGCTACTAATAGTCCTGGGGGTTCTGTTTATTCCTTTCCCAATCATGAAATACCCGCTCTTTCCCGGTCCTCCGTGTACATCCAACCATCCTTTCATACCCCCAGTAAATGCACTCACATCTATGAAGCCTCCTTTTTTTTTTTTTTTTTTTTTTTAAAGTAAGGCTCAAACTCACAACCCCAAGATCAAGAGTCACCTGCTCTTCTGACTGAGCCAGCCAGGCGCCCCTCTGTGAAGCCTTCCTTGAGTAAACTGGTTCACACCCATCTCTCTCCTCCTGCTCTCCTAGTGCATGAAGGACCCACATTTCACTGTTCAAGCTTCACCTCTCAACTCTGCACGTATACAGGCCACATCCCCTTTCTAAAGTGTGGAGAGGACTTCCCACAAAAAACAGAGCCAAATCTGGGTTACAAAATGTGGGGATCTGCCAAAGAGAGTAAGAGGTAAAAACTATATTAAGAATAAGAAAATAGGGACGCCTGGGTGGCTGAGGCGGTTGAGCATCCGACTTGGCTAAGGTCATGATCTCGTACTTCATGGGTTCGAGCCCCGCCTCGGGCTCTGTGCTAATAGCTCAGAGCCCGGAGCCTGCTTTGGATTCTGTGTTCCCCTCCCTCTGCTCACTCGCTCTCAAAAATAAGCATTAAGAAAAAGTTTTTTTAAAAAAGAATTCGAAAACAGCACTAATTAGGCTACCAAGAAAACAAAAATAGACAAATGAGAAAGGACGAGGAAAAAGTAGCTAGCTGCTCCGTTTCTGAAGACTTCAAATCCTGTGGTAGTAGAAAACGATACATTATCAGGAGGGCATGGGGTAACGCTCCAGAGAGAGGGAGTCAAGCGGGAAACAGGGACGCCAAATGAGACTCAGTCCCGTATAGGAAAATGAATGAGAAGATAGAAGAAATGGGAAAACAAGAGGAGCTACAGACAACAAAGAAAAACTCCCACCAGGGAAATCAACCGACAGCATTTTGCTGAGCACTCAGTTCCCCATGCTCTTTGCCGTACTGCTTAACCTCATGCTACAAACTACCGCCACCACAGCCAGCACAGCAGAGATCCCGTAAGAAAGTTCTGGGCTAACCGTATCAAGAATTACAATGCGACCATTAAGTACCATATTTATTATTACAGAAAGAAAATGAGAACTCAAAAATTATTTATACGCAGATCCTACTTGCAAAAAAACGCACAGAGACATAAGCACAAAGAAACAAACACTAAAAAATATCTCCCGATTCTCTCTGGTTTACATAATTATAGGTTATTTTTATTTTCTTCTGGAAGTCTTCCTGTATTTCCCACATTTTCTACACGAAGCATGGATTACTCTATGATTAAAAATTACACTGGGCTGTTGAAATATGAAATACATTTTAATTGGAATTCTATTTCGAGTGGTCCATGAAAAGTGAACACAATCCCCTCTCTCAGCTGCCTGGTGATGAAGCCTCGGTTCCCCAGATATGAGCGCATTTCCTTCTGAACCTGTGACCATGTGTGACGCTGAAGATGTATAAGCTTATTCCCTTCCCGTTTTTTTGTCCAAGAAATGACTTTGAGAAATCCTCGAACTACTATTTCTTCCATAAGAAGGTATTTAACAAGAAGAGTAAATGCCCATTTTATTTTACATCTTGATTTTTTCAAAAGGCCTCAACTCCATGGACCATTCAACTTCTGTTCATTCTCCACTCTGCCATGCGGTCTCCATCTGTGTGTCTCTTATCGTACAGGCATGGGTCTTCGATGCTGTCCCCCGACCACGATGGCAAAATTCTCTTTCACCTCTCATGGACCTTACAGAAGGTTTGGAGGAGCACCCTCTATTCCAACAGGTCTTCAAAATTTCGAAAATACAACTCCATTTTCGTTGCACCTCTAGGATATTTACAAGCGACACAGGAAACAACGGCCTATGTCAGAAGTCAACATCTCCACGTGATGAACTGTGTTCTCAGGACAACTGCTCGGGCCATATGCTGGGGCTGGAGCAGGAAGGAGAAGCTGGCTGTAGTCCACTGCTGGAGAGGGGTGGGGGGGAAAGTGGTGGCAGCTTCAAATGAAAAGAGAGACGTTTGAGATTTTTCTACTACCAAACCAGGCAATTAAAACATTAAATGTGAAATCCGAGGCACTGTAAATTTCCTAATATGGTAGGAGTGCTGAGTTTCCCAAATGATGTTTTCTCATCTTTCCACATATCCAAGAGCATATGCCAAAACCCCAAAGAGACATTTCCATTTTGAAAACAAAAATAAACCACACACATCCACACGCTATTAATAGTGTTGTCTTGCCTTAAGGACCCTGTATCCTTAGTCGAAAACCCCACTGCAGTTTACATAAACGTTAACGTTCCTGAAAACGCCCGTCCAAGATCAACTGGGCACGGGTAGGTGAGTTAGGCGGGACCAAGGCAACAGTCATCAAACCCCTTCTATAGTTTCGGTTCTGGAGACCGAACGCTATGTCCCTCACGGCCACACCTAAGGACTTTGTAAATACGGTCTACATCTTTAGCAGCATTTCTTAAGAGAGTGTAAAAGATGGAGAGCTGGCAGAAGGTTCACAGGTTCAAGCCAACTTCACAGCATTTGGAGACCTGCAAGAGAAGGACACAAGCTTATGCCAGAAACTCTGGGAGAAGTGGCCAGGGGAAGACAGGGCAGGTCAAAGATCGCCAAATCCATAAACTCTTGAACCTGCCACCGTAAAAAGGAAAAAGACTGCCCCATGGCATTTTATGTTTAGAGACAGGAAAAGGCCGTGAAACGTGGTGCTCTCCTTCCTCGATTCAAACACCCCTGAGCTGCTATCTCCGTGCTCAGCAGAAAGCCAAATGCTTGGAGCAAGTACAATAGGAAGTCTGGGGCACAGACTCTGCTCACAGGATGCTTCCATGTTTGAGGGAGGAAAGGAAGCGACACACACACACACACACACACACACACACACACGACACAAACGATCGTTTTTTCTATCCTAAGAGACTGACCATGCATCTAAAATGGTCCATGCAACCCCAAAGTCCTATCACCTGCCTCCGTGGACCACCTTTAACATTCAAGCTCTAAGTCGTGGGCCCTAGGATGTCTTGACAAGGTCCAACCACAGGGAAAACCAGGATGATAGAGGGACGACCCCAGCCCCACCCCCAGATCTGGCAAGGTGAGGAGGAAGGAACAGATTGGACTCAGGATACAAGTCAAACAAAATGGGGAAGAAAAGCAAGGAAGGATGGTGAGCAGTGAGCTAGAACAATCACCTGCTTCAAGCCGAGAGACCCAAGTTCTGACCTCACCCAGCCACTTTGCTCTGCGAACAGGGCAATGAACCTCTATTTCTATCCCCTTTATTTAACAAGTATTTACCTGCTGCTGTACGGTAGGCATTCTCGTAAGCACCCCACAGTTCTTTATTTAATCTCAACAACGAACAATTGAGGTCAGGCCAGTATTACACTCCCCTTACCTATGGGGAAACTGAGGCACTGGGAAGTCACATACTGTAAAAAAAAGTGGCCAACTGATAACAAAATCCTGGTGGACTGGCTCTAAAGTCTGAGCTCTGAAGCGCTACACTGCCTCCCTTATAAAATACCTACTCTCCACGGCTGTGCGAAAGATCCCGTGCAATCCAAGTACGGCATCCAACACCGTGTTTGACAGCAGAGGTTCAATCATAGATCTCCTTCCCACTTCTCTCTACCTTCCCCCACCGGCCCCACAGCTGCGGGGGGCTGGAGGCAAGATCCTGCACACGGAGAAAAGCAGCTATGTCAATCTGCAAAGGCTCAGGGGCTCCAGGGCAAAGTAGAAAAACACCCTCTGTCTTGGTCCCCTGAGGCCTGGAACAAGAGCGCTAACTCAGGCAGAGATGTCCAGCGTTTCCAGACACAGACTGCCTCTGTTTATTATAATCTGCATTCAAGGCACAAGCACTTGGACATAAGCCTTAGGGAAAATGAAAGTTTTCACGATTTTTGTACCACAAGCTATATATGTAGATGTCAAACACACAGACACCACACATGCAATACATGCACCATCTAAAACGTAGACTGTCTACCAGAGGGGGGGAAATGATCCACTTTCCAGAACCTTCCATCGCCTAGAACCTGGCGGAGCGTACCAGGCTGCAGCTTGCTTGAACACTGATGCAGAGCTCACGGATGTGGAACCCTGGACACTGATGCAGAGCTCACGGA
>NW_024412467.1:4953489-4956708 GCF_014898765.1 Herpailurus yagouaroundi
AGAGCTCACGGATGTGGAACCCTGGACACTGATGCAGAGCTCACGGACAGAATCGCTTCTGAAAATTACTAAGAACAAACGAGGCCGAGGGGCCCTGGGGAGCTGTGTCGTAAAACACGAGAAAGTTTTGTTTTCTGGCCCTTTGGCAGTATTTTCGTGAGCTGATAACAACAAAATAGAGGCCAGAGACTATTTTTGTATGTTGTTATTAGTCTAAAATATCACTGAGGAAGGTGTGCGAGTTACCCGTTAAATGACTTCTCTAACGTGGGCAAGAAGTGACCCACACGAAGTAGGGGATCCGATATAACCGGCATTTTCGAGGGCACAACTAGCACATGCGGGTAATTCCAAGGAGTTTACCCAAGCTACCAAGTTAGGAATGCTGTCTACACACGCGTTCACTTTGGCCTCGATTAAGTCTTATTGTATACTAAAACAGCCTAAGACCGTTATTGCCAGAAAAAAAAAAAAAAAAAAAAAAAAAAAACAAAACGATCGCTACAGTGTGGTACTGCCGCTGCCCCTGAGAAGGCGCTAATGACACGGTGCCAGAGTCATTAAGGAGGAGAGCCGACGGTCTAGGTTTTCAGGCCCAAGTCCCCGTGGCTGCCGGGCCCGCGGGTGCCTGCCAAACCTCACCAAATTACAGCGCGGCTTCCCAAACTCGAAGCTTCCACCGGGAGTAAGCTGGGTCTCCGGCCTCCGAAAGGCACCGAGCCGGCCGCTCTGTGACTCTGTGTTGCTGAGAGAGACTCCACCAAGCGCCCCGGGCCACGCGCCAGGAATCTGGTCCTTCGTCCCTTTTCGTGACAGTTCAGCACAAGGGAGAGAGATGGGCGAAGAAGCCTTCTTCATCGACCGGTCGTCAGAAATGGCCACTTTCCGTCGGGGAAACCAAAACGCCCTCCTTGTCACTCACGTACGTGCAGAAGCACCCCAGCGTGACGTAGGCATCTGGAGTCACCCACCGGCCACACGTCGGCTTATGGCTCAGCCCAGGGCGCTTCCCAGGGGCGAGATGGGAACGAAAAAGACACCACTTAGCAGGGAAGGAGGAAGAGGAAGTTTTTCAGACCTGGGGGACCTGGGTGAACACCTCCCTCTCCGTCAGGTTCAAGCGGTGACCCCACCCCCCAGCAGGGAGATGGGTTCTCTTCGGAGTCCTTTCAAGAGCCATGAAACAGGGGTGAGGGAGCGTGTGAGGGACCGAGTTGTCCCGCGTGCCTCTGTGAGTCAGCAAAATCCGGAAGCCATACAAGACAGCTTCAGACGACAAGCTGGGAGGAGGACAACGAGCTTCCACCCCCGGACACTGAGACACTGCATGATCCTAAGGGATCCCGGCCACCCATGTTCAGCACAGATAAGTGAGAACCTTCTCTGCAGCCACAGCCGCTCCACGCAAGCCCTGGGTGGCCTCAGCCCGGCCCCCACATGGCTTCGAGGCAGCCGGGTGGCACTCCCAAGAGCTGGGGGTGGGAGGCGAGGCTGACCGAGGGGAGGGTGGCCCCCGGGTGCTCGAAATGCCCTCCCGGGGCTCAGGGAGATCAGAGGTCTCCGGGCTGATCCCCAGGGCGGCTGGTCACAGCCGGCCCCACCACCCTGCCACAGCCGGGAAATGAAACCGGGCCCCAGGGACTCCAGGAACACTACACCTCGCTAGAGCGAAGGCCGCTCGGTGAAGGACGGGGATGTTCCGGATTCGGTCATCAAGAAGAAAGCAGCCTTACCCCACACCGTGCTCGCAGACGCAGAGCCCCTCAAGACACTCCCTTTAAAGACCTGGGCAGATCTCATCAGGAACTTACATTTGCGGTACAATTTGAAATTCAAAAGAAAAAAAAAAACCCAAAAGTCATTAACTCTAAGTGAAAAGTGACAACCTTCACATTTTGAGGAAAAGTACATGGAAGTTATCGTAGGAGCCCATTTGGGGGAGACGATCATTTGCATGAAGCGTTCTCTAACAAAAAACATTTAGGGGCGCCCGGGTGGCTCAGTCTGTTGACCATCTGACTTCGGCTCAGGTCATGATCTCCCGGTCTGTGAGTTCGAGCCCGGCGTCGGGCTCTGTGCTGACAGCTCAGAGCCTGGAGCCTGCCTCGGATGCTGTGTCTCCCTCACCCTCTGCCTCTCCCCCACTCACACTCTGTCCTTTTCTCTCAGAAACAAACATTTAAACAAATTAAAAAAAAAATTTATCCCTGTTAACATCGGCCTTCACTTTCTAACAATTCCTATTGTCGTCACAAACTATATTTTTAAACGTTTTCCTGTCTGTAGCTAATGTCAACGAGGTATACTCAAATGACAAGATAGTCACAAAATATCAGACTAATAATGCCACCATCTCCTATATTTGCATGCCTTTCCCAGACCAAGTAACCCATTGGTAGAACCCAATTTTGTGTATCAATTCTTTTGAAAGAAAGAAGACACATCATTTTTCATTATGCAGACACATACACACACACACACACACGTGTAGGTGTGTGTGACCAACGAGGAAGGACACAAAAGACAGAAAAACTCACACTAAAACTGGAGCGGCACTGCATCCCCTAGGAGGGCTGCCAATACTTCTAGCAAAACCCAAATGGGCATAGGTGTTCAAAATTAAAATTAAGTCGTCTGGCATCCAGATGAGAGAAATGGAAGTTAGAAGTCAGGGAGACGTTGTGCACTGGGCCCGTGATTTGCTGCAGGGCCTCCATCATGGTGTGGTACACCTCTGTTGTGACATCTGCAAAATGAGATAACACTTCATGCTGCCTACCTCAGAGAGTTGTTAGAAGATTAGATACAAAAAAAAGAAAGAAAGAAAATCCTCAAAGCCCTTTGAGTTGCTCATAAATATAAGACAGGCAAGGTAATAAGATACCAGCACCATCTACCAAACTCCTAAGATGCTCAAGGCTATAGAGCTAGGAAACGGGGACGCGGCACAAGTATGCGGCACGTACCTCCCGGGGCAGAACACTGACAATCAGGAAGGCAATGGGCAATGCCGTCTTGAGCTTGCAGGGACAAGGTGGGGAAAAGAACTTTGGTTCAGATCTACTCAGACAAAACAAAACATCTGCAGGGGAGGGAAGGGAGGGAGGGAGGGAGAGAGAGAGAGAGAGAGAAAGAAAGAAAGAAAGAGACAGAGAGAGAGAGAGAAAGAAAGAGAAAGAAAGAAAGAAAGAAAGAAAGAAAGAAAGAAAGAAAGAAAGA
>NW_024412467.1:4956718-4979357 GCF_014898765.1 Herpailurus yagouaroundi
AGAAAGAAAGAAAGAAAGAAAGAAAGAAAGAAAGAAAGAAAGAAAGAAAGACAAAGAAAGAAAGAAAGAGGTTTTGTTTCAACAAATTGCCAATAAGTTCAAAGTAACAGCCCCAACCAATCAAATTCCAAATTCTGGCCCAAAAGTACAGATGCACAACAAGACGGTCCCTTGACTGTAGAGTCAGGTTTCATGAAATCACTTATGAAGGTAAATTGGTTCCACAGAGGAATAAGCATAGTGACCCCCTGACATCAATTAAAAATTTAAATGTGGGGGCACCTGGGTGGCTCCGTCAGTTAAGTGTCTACCTTAAGTGTCTATCATGACCTGTCTGCTCAGGTCATGATCTCATGGTTCGTGGGTTCGAGCCCCATGTCAGGCTCTGCTGTCCATGCAGAGCATGCTTCAGATCCCCTATCCCCCACCTCCAACCCTCCCCCACTTGTGTGTGCGTGCTCTCTCTCTCAAAAAAAAATTGAAGTGAGAAATACATAAATTAGAATATTTTTAATTAATTCGCACAGGAAACATAAGCCAAAATGGACTGTACAAAGGCAAAGCATCGCAGAGACAGATACTGGCATGAAGTAACCACCAGAAGCTGGGAAAGACGAGGAATGAATTCTCACCTGAGGAAACAGTTACTTTAGGATTCATAAGGAAATGGGGAGAAGACTACTGAATAGCTATATGCCCTAAGATACTCTGAATTATGGAAAATTGTAAATGATCAAACACTTCTTACATTCTGTATTAGGTCAAACACTTGCATGTCACGTGTCACAAAAATTTTAAAACCACGAATACTATCCTATCCCCGGCTCTCCCAGTCTAGCAAGGAGGAGGTTCAGACACAATCAAGTACAAGGGTCAGAAGGAAGTCTGAACAGAGCGCTGAGGAAGAATGGAGGGAAGAAGTCATTAATGCCACGTGAAAAGGAGGGAAGGGAGGGGCTCGGGGGAGTTTCTGAGAACCCGACACTCGAACAGAACCGGACGGAATGAATAATACTTCACCAAGTACCGAAGAAGAGAAAAGTGCATTCTGGAGAAGTAAACAGCAGCCCACACTTCCCAGCATGTCGAGATGTGTCCTAGATAACTGAAGCACCATGGAGACCATCTGGGAGGCCCTGAATGGCAAGGCCTTTGTAAGAGATAGAGAGGGTGCATCGAGGGGGTGATGTTTTTGAAAAGGGACTTGCTAATCTCTATAACTCAATATATAGGACTGAGGCCAATTGTCCGGGTACAGGTAAGACGGATAAGGAGGCAGAGATGCCCAAGGGCTTGGCAAGCTTGACCGTGGCTCAGGAATAGTCAGGAGCAGGGTTTCCATGAGAATTAGCAGGCCCACATTTGGTGAGTAAAACCACCGTGGGGTAGTAGTCTGCGTAATGGCCTCCGAACGTGACAGATCCTAATTCCTGGAAACTATACGGGTTCCCTTCCGTGGCAAAGATTTTGCTGTTGCAAGTAAGTATCCAGAGATGGGGAGATTATTCTGGATGATCCACCTGAACCCTAAATGCAGTCACAATTATGCCTCTGAGAGGAGGGTGGAGGGAGAAGACAGGGTGGCCATGGAGGCAGATACTGGAGCGAAGCAGCCACTAGAAGCTGGAAAAGACGAGGAACAGATTCTCCCGAAAGAATTCCCCTGTGGGGAAAGTGGTCCCGTGAACACCTAAACTTCCAGTGTATTGATTAAGCCACTACGTTTGCAGAAATTGATTACAGTAATCGTAAGAAGTACACAGTGAGAAAGGAGTCCCCTCCGTGCTTATGGGTATCACAATCACCAGTCAATCCACAATCAGATGGAAAGCACTACCAAGAAGTGAAAGTCCAAGGTGAAATCACATACAGAGGCTGGATTACTCCACTAAGTAACTGGTCAACAATCAGACACTGGGACCCGGATAAAAGCCCCAACTGGGTCAACACAAAACAGACAGAAGAACTCCAAATCATAACCATGAAACAATGACACACAAGGGAAGGAGACTGGGTCTGAATCGTACTCGGGACAATCAGAGATACAGCAACTCGGAGGTAACCACGGAGCCCCCAACTTTCTGGCCTATGACAGTCACTTAATTTAATGTAAAGTGCCCACTGGCTATGGAAGAGGGGGACGGAAAACATTGACATGCTCAATCAAGACGGACTCAGGAACTAGACCAGAACTAGACAACCAACGACCTCAACGGATCCAGGTGTGGGACAATTATGGAAATGAGACATAAAACGCCAAAAAGCTTGCCCTGTGTCCTTTAGTCAAGAAATGAAACTCAAGGAGATCCATTTCAGGAGGCTGGAAACGGGGGCGGGGGCGGGGGGGCGCATATCCACAGTAACCTACACAACCCGGTAAGAACGGGACTGAACATGCCATGGCTGGAGACAGAGGCCAGAGAGAAAGGGATAATGGTGGCAGACTGGAAAATATTTAGAGGACACGGCAAGTTCCTTGCACAGGGAGTGAGTGGTTGGTACAGCAAGGAGCCAGCCAAAAAGTGACATTGCCAACCTTGGAGTACCAGACTGAAAGAAAAAGGTTACAGTAGGACAGACAGAATGAGTTCGTCTCTGGCTATATCGAGTTTAAGGTACCAGTGGGTCATGCCAGGGGTGGCAGCTAGAAGCCAACAGAATCCTGGATCTGTTAAAAATGTACGGATGAGTGGGAGCGCCTGGGTGGCTCAGTCAGTTCAGCGTCCCGACTTCAGCTCGGGTCATGATCTCACAGTTTCTGAGTTCGAGCCCCGCATCGGGCTCTGTGCTGACCGCTCAGGGCCTGGAGCCTGCTTCGGGTTCGGCGTCTCCCTCTGTCTCGGCCCCTCCCCCGCTCATGCTCTCTGTCAAAACTAAACATTAAAAAATTTTTTTTTATATACGGACGCCTGAAAAAGTTACCTGTAAAATGCTCTTTCACCTTCTTCCTCCTGGATCATCACCACGAAAGGAATCCATAGTCTTTTCCCTTTTCTGTGAGTTCTGGGAGCATCTGGGGAACGAACACCAGAGAAGTCTCCGTGGATGGGGCAGGGGAGGAGGACGCGTGTGTTGGAGATGACCTGAGGACGGAAAAGACGGCACAGGTGTTGAATTTGCAGGGACGTCAAGTTAGGCACTGTGGGGCAGCAAATGCAGATCTTACAAAGAGGAAACCCAAAACAGTACGTGCACGCGTACGGACCACCTGGGGAAAGAAATAAGGGGCAGAAAGCAGTGGACTGACCTGTGAAGGAAAACGTACGCTTACCAAACACACAAAAACCCCACTCATCTGGGCCGTACAGCTATCAATGTCCTATTCTTCCTCACCAAAATGCTCAACGAACAGTGCTCCATGGCAGAACGCAAGCACCCGGTACCAGCTGAAATGCAGAAAAAGAGGCAGCACCGGAGTGGCAGTGAGGGACGGCGGTAAGGTGTAACAACAACACGCAAAGGACTAAGAATATTCAAGCCATCGTGTGGGTCAAGAAACATTGGGTTTTGCTCGTCTAATGGAGACCCCAGCAGTACTGAGGTGACAATAAAACAGCACCTCCATCTTAGTGAGCTTTTAGACAAGACAGACATCCATAGAGAACCTAGTAAGATCTACGACCTAGTAAAATATATGGAAATAAATAAGCACGAGCTCATAGGCTCTTATTCCCGAAGACCTATTATGCAAACACACCTCACTGTCTCCCACTGAACTCTGAAGGTCACGTGAAGTCTAAGAAAAGTGTTGCTCTTCTAGAAAAAAAGGACATCAGCAGCAAAAGCCCAGAACTTGACCAACCATCAATCACAGCACCTTACACCTGTATTTCTATGAACATTGCTCCAGGATGCCTCATTTGAACCCCAGCACAGCTATGCATATGTTGGCTACCCCCCCCCAAGATGTGACCATGGATCCACTCCACATCTTTCGATTTAGTGCCTACTTTATCAGTCAAATAGAGGACACATACAAACATAGGAATTGATAAACCGGGAAGATGGAAAATCTAAAAAACAGAAATATAAAAACAGGAAACAAAACAAATATATAAATGGACAGGTAACAGGTATCCATATAAGGCATGAAATAAGAGAGAGAAATGAAGGTGAGGAGTCTTTAAGTGAGGGTGTACATGAAAGACCAGGGGAAGACAGGAGCTGAAGCTCAGGAGAAATGGATCCAAGACAAGAGAGGAGCAGTGTGGGTGACGGAGATACCAAGGGAATGCCACACAAGAAGGTAGGCGAGAGCCCGAGAAGAGTTACGACGCTACGCACAGAAAATGAATGCTTGCTGCCAGACAGAAGATGTCAAGGGCAAGTGATGGGTTTTACAGGGAACCACCAGAAGTTTTAGATCAGGAGTGAAACATAAAATAGGGGCTTTAATCAGAAAGATCCACAGCCAAGAGAAGACTGAATCCCTGTCTTTTAGAGACTAGTTAGGAGGCTGGTGTCATGATCTAGGCACGAAGCCATGAGTTCTTGGTCAGGGAAGAAGCAAGCAAAGACTTGAAGGAAAGGCAGTTGGGGGCAAAACAAAGAGTTCTAATGGGGACTGAAAGGGATGAGGGACCGCAGACACGAAGAGAATAAAGGGACAGAGAAAAAGGTAAAAATTCCCGAGGATCACAGCTCAGTATCAAGAAGATCAAGGAGATTGCTAATAAGTCACTGGGAAGAAAGAAGGCGGACACAGTTTGAGAAGTGATTCTGTTTGTGAAAATACGGAATTTGAGGTGCGGAGGGCATAATCCAAATGAAGTGTCTTCCAGAAGGTCCATGTGCACTGTAGGTATAGGGCTCGAAGTCACCACTCTGGAAGGAAGCTGAAATAGTAAATATAGTCTTAGGGAAACCGTTTACAGAAAGAATTCAGGGGCTATGGGACGGAAAGGTTTTGGAATTTCTCAAACACATCACAGTTTCTGATTTTAGTGGCAGACTATCAGGAAAAATCCTAAACCAAAGAACTTGGAAATACTTCAGAGATGAGGTTGGGCTTCAAAGACAAACATCTAACAACCAAAAGTCATCCTAAAATATCAAGCTCAATTTTATGGTCCGTAATGACGTTCAGTGGAGTTCTATGAATTTAACTACATAAATAAATTATGGCTAATACTTTGATTTTGGTCACTTACTACCATGACAACAAGAAATAAAAACAATGTCACCAACAGGTATGCGGAGTCTTGTATTTTTAGTGCCCGCCCACTCCTTGCCATGGACAAACACAAGAACCTTTTACAAACATGTCTTTGGTTTCTTAGGACCCTAATCATTTCGAGCTTCAGTGTCAAAGAGCCAAAGGCTTCTCAAACGAGGAAGGTAAATCAAACATTCTCTTAGATTCTTTTCAGCTTCCGGTAAGGAACACAAAGCTGGAAGTCATTTCTACAACTGCAGAGACAGAAAGTTCTGGAGCTTGTCAATCATTGGAGGGAGAAGGATATGGACATGACAATCAAGTCCTAGCCTCCTGCTAAAGATGTCCCAGTCATCATATTACAAACCAAACCACTATAAATGGCCAACATTCATGTAATGTTTATTATGTACCTGGTAATATTTTAAACTCTTCAATGTCCTCACAAACTTGTATGCAACAGTTAGGATGATCACCGACCCCATTTTATGGGAGGAGAAACCAAGGCACAGATGGAGGAAGTCACCCCAAATTACATCCTTAGCGTGTAGTGGGGCGAGGACTTGGATCTAAGCAGGATTCTGGTGTCTCACACTCCATCTGCACGCTGTCTATCCTGTTTCTCAAATACATGCTCCAATACCACATCTCCTATTAAAAAGAAAAGTAAACTATTGTTTAAAGACAGTAAACATTGTCTATGACCTAAGTGTTTTTTGATTATTTCAAAAATCTCCAAGAGTACCAGATACAAACAAACCCAAATAGTGCCCCCCGCCACACACACACACTTTCTGAAGATAGTTTAAATTAAAAGAAAGATTCCACTTGGATGTAGAAACTTTTGACCATTTAGGGTGACAAAAGACAATGAAATGAGCTATACTGAAACACCAGAGCGGTTGTAAGCATCCGCTCCCAGAAAAAAGCAATTCTCCTAAAAGACACTCTTACCTACTTTCTAGAGTTCGGAGTAAATACAATGTGGCTTTTAAGAGAACTTCAGGATTTATCTTGCACTTTATACTCTCCTAAATCTTCCCACCGTCCCCAATTCTAGTGTGAGTTTCAAAGAATTATACAAACATCTAGTACATAATCATGCTCATACAGATGAAACATGAATTTTTAATGAAAGTGGTCATATCTTTGGGAAGGATAGATTTTAACTGAAACCCTTCACAACTAACAATCCAATGAATTGTATTTTTGATTCTCATAACGTTTCTCTGGATCAAACATCCTCAAGTGGCTAGTTTTATGTAAGCTATTTATTTGCTGCCTTATTTCAAAACTTAAAGGAGAAAATGCCTCTAAACATTAGTTATGGAAAGGCAGAGAAAAAAGCAACCAAGGATTTTACTGATGAAACGCAACTTGCCATGTGATTCTGTTTCAAGTATGGGCAGGGGAGGAAATGATTTTTAAATCCCATCTTGGACAATCCTGTGACAATCCAGAAGTGACAACATAGAACACAAGTATTAGATCGCACGATTCTACCAGGACAAATCCGAATGGAGTTTTAGAGGTGGACGGCTAGACATAGCATTAAAAGCTTTATCAACAGCCGCCAGAAAGACTGGAAACCACCACAGCCCCACCATGTCCTTATCCATTACTTGAGTTCTTAGTGAGTCCTTCCTTCAACACCATGGTGGGTGTGGGGGATGTTACAGGAAATGTGGGTGGCCAGGTTTCTCTCGTCCACACCATCCACCTTCTCATAGCACCTAATACCGAATGTGATGCCAGTATGATTGAATAACTATGATCAACAAAAGTCTTTTAAACTCAACATCGGTGAGAACGGCTCAAGCCAGAACACAGCACTGAAAAACAAACCCTAAATTTAAAATATACCTTGAAATTAGTTCCTGTAAAGGACTTTGGGATTCCATGAAATTTTGGGACTTCTCTGCACCTTAAAACTCTTAGCTGCTTAGGGGCGCCTGGGTGGCGCAGTCGGTTAAGCGTCTGACTTCAGCCAGGTCACGATCTCGCGGTCCGTGAGTTCGAGCCCCGCGTCGGGCTCTGGGCTGATGGCTCAGAGCCTGGAGCCTGTTTCTGATTCTGTGTCTCCCTCTCTCTCTGCCCCTCCCCCGTTCATGCTCTGTCTCTCTCTGTCCCAAAAAAATAAACGTTAAAAAAAAACTTAAAAAAAAAAAAATTCTTAGCTGCTTATATCTAGGCCTACAAAAATTAAAAATGCAGGCTCTATGCTAACTAACTTGGATGTAAATTAAAAAATAAAAATTTTAAGAAATTTAAAAATATATAAATTTTTAAAAAAGCCTGCAGGCTGGCTTAAGAAGTCACCCTTAGGGATGCCTAGGTGGCTCAGTTGGTTTAGTGTCCAACTTCAGGTCGTAATCTCACAGTTCATGGGTTCAAGCCCTACATCAGGCTCTGTGCTGATGGCTCAGAAGCTGGAGCCTACTTCAGATTCTATGTCTCCTTCTCTGTCTCTGCCCTCCCCTCACACTCACTTACACACTTTCAGTCTCTCTTGCGCACATGCACGCTCTCTCTCTGGAAATTGAATAAACGTTTAAAAAAAAAAAGTCGCACTTAGTTTTGCCCACTTCAGAATGGTTTTCAATGCCTCATCCCAACACAGAACAACCTGAGACCACCTTTTCCAAACAGCACAAACCAGCAAACTAGTACACAGGGTAGCTGTTCAAGAGTTCTCTAGGAAACAAAGATTCTGTGCTCAAAGTGTGAGACATTAGCATGCTATGGCCCTTCCTTCTGGGAATGCACCACATACATGAGTATATTCAAGACTTGGAGAAGTCCACAGAAACTTTGTGAAGTGTCACCAACACTTAACTGATCATGGAACACATCTTCACTGAATACTTCACGGGGGATCAAGAATTCACCTTTAGAAATGTTGCACGAGATTCCTGAGCTTAGCTTTCAAACTTAAAGAATCCCTTCCAAAATTACCCTTAATCATAACAACATACATTCACAACTCTGATGAGCAATGCAGATCTGAGATCTCAGTTTGCCTTAAAAGGCCTCTCCCTCCAGTCAAATTAATCTCTCCCCCCACGTCCTCAACAGACATTAGTTCCACTGTCTTCTTCGGACTATTATTCCCCAAGGTCGACTTTCTGCCTTCCATCATTTTATTCAATGTAATTCCGCAAAATCCTACCTCCTAGGTCTCTTCCACATAATATTATATGTTCACTCCCCTGAATAGGTTACTCCAAATGAAATAGCACTCGTTTGGGACTACCTGCTACCTGTATTACAAGTACCTATTTGCTACTCAGATGTCTGGTCACCAGCTACCCAAGGACTGGCTGAGAATACAGGCTGCTAATTTTTCCTATGGTTCCTAACACACAGTATTTTGCTCCAACAGAGTGAGCACCCTATACATAAATGTTGATGGATTAGAAAAGGCATGGCGGTAGCCACTCACATAGTATTGCCATGCTACACATGGTTTCAAGCGTTCATTAACCGACTGACAGTAGGTAGCGTGACTTGAAACACGGAATCGTGCACATTTTTTTTTTCCGGAAAAGTCTTTCAGACTGGTTTAGAAGTTATTAAAAGCATACAATCAACTTAGGTCTACATGTCAACATCTCCAAGGAATTAAGAATGACTTAATATACATGGAACACGCTCAGACGTTTACAAAGTGAGTTTCACTACTCAGAACTACCAGCTTTTTGACTACTCAAAAATGGGATTTCCATACCCTCTGGGATCTTAAGTCCATTCTTTACTCTGTACATCAAAATTCCTAACTTCAGGCAGATTTATGCTATATATACACAGGTCTTATCTCTTCCCTTCTCCACAACATCCACGTGGCTCTCTCCCTTGGAGGGAACCTCAGGTAACACTAGCCTAACACATAGCAATGATACACCATACCCATCTCCCTGGAAGAAAAAAGTTCATTTGTAGCAGTACCCAATCTTAGCAAATCAAACCAAGGAGAACTGAAGTCTGAAGGTGTAGAAGATCCACAAAGAATTCTAGATTTCAAAGCAACTGGATAATACACCTGTACAGAGTAAAGTATGTACTTATCAGTAAGACACCTGAAAAACCACTCAGGAAAATGGCCAGTCTAGTAGTCAAATGTTACATTTTCTTAGCCAGGTTAAAGAAAAAAATCAATATACCATTAAATATAGAATGGCTGAAACACTGTAAAAGCAGTTCATTATGTAATTCCAAAATTAGAATCCCAGTTCTGTGGCTTACATAAAGGAGCATCCAAACTTCCTTGGGGAGCTGTAAGGAGACTGATTAAAAGCCCCGGAGCAAGCAGTCTAGGTGGAAATCCTGACTCCATTTTTTACTACGCATCTGACTGGAGACAAGTCTCTTCTGAGCTTCACAGAGTTTCCTCAACTGACAAATGGGTATAAAATGATGATCTACTCCATTATATTGCCGTGAAGTTTCAATGTGATGACACCCAGGACACCCTTACAACATTGCTGAGTACACAGAATGCAATGTAGGTTAAGACTATTCCATCCCTATAATCTAAGTAAAAGATTTAACCTGAAGGCTGGTATTACAATTACTAGACTAGCACACAGATAAACCTCCATCGTGCTGCCTTTAATGCTAGTCCATGGCATGGATTACTTATTGCAAAAGCAACAGAAAAGGCTTGCTGTGGGTGTTATGATAAATATTTGCAATCCGTAAGTCCCACCTACCACCTGCAGGGGAGGTAAAATTAGAACTTTAGGCGAGCATCATCACTGGGAAATCCACTAGGCCATCTAAATTACAATTCTGCTATAGCCCATCTGTAGAATTTGTATATGTGTACTGCACTGTCATTCATTTACAACACGTTTACTATATTTTTACCTTCACACGGTTTTAGCATGTGTAGAAAACTGTGAATGTCAAAGATCTCAACATTTTTCTCCTTCCTCTTTGATCAAAGGAAAAAGTCACCTAGAAATGTTTTAATTGTTCTTTCATTTACAACGTTAATGAATGCCTTATGAAAAAAAGGGGGAGCACATATTTTCATCTTCTTACGGCTGAGAAACTACTAATACATTCACAACTTCTTTCATTATGAAGAAGATATCTAATTCAAACCTACCCGGTCACATTTCCAATTATTCATCATTCTATCCTCCCTCATCTCTCTTTCTTGGATTTTTAAGATTTTAAAGTAATCTCTATACCCATCGTGGGAGTTGAACTTACAACCCAAAGATCGAGAGTCACGTGTTCCACCAACTGAGCCAGCCAGGTATCCCTACGCCTCTATGCCTTAATCCCGTCCTATAACCCACTATAACTATACTTCAAGATCATATTCTTTTTTATCTTTAAACCTCATACTTCCTTCATGTCTTAGCTTTGTCGCAATTTCACATATAAATTTTCAGTATCACGCCTTGTTTTCTGGAAGTCTCATTTCTCCCCTTTTCCGTCATACCGTGCTCTTGGCCTTCGAGAAGAATTGCTTCCTCGTGTTTGATGCTGTATAAACGGAAATTACAACATAAGTCACAAACAAAATCCAGCTTCAAATCCGCGTGCTCTCAAGCCAATGCTCTCTAGGAGGACGTGGTCTTCCCTCCGTGGAAGATGGTAAGACTTGATTTCCACTCACTGAAATCTCCCCACCACAGGGTTAAGAAACAAAATGGATTAAATGGTAAACACGGAAAATGAAAATAGTTTTGGATGATGGAATTTATTAAAATTTTTCTCATTATACATGTAACATACAAAGCATAAGTTCTCATGATGTTCATAATGACATACGCAGTGAAATATTAGTATTGATTCACATATATAGACCCTAATGAAATCCAGTGGTAATTCTATTTTTTTAAGAAAATGAAATTCTTAATTTTTATTTTGGTCTCATGAGCCCATTTTTAGTATAATAAAAAGTGAGTGTTTTGCAGGACATCTTTGTGCCTCATATATAAAATGTGCTAAAAGACCCAAAAATCATAAAATCCCGTACTTTGCGCTGTCATTGTTATTTCCATATAGTAATATTTCTGAGAGATAAACAGCAATATGTTAACTTTCCAGGCAATGTCTGTGTTTAGAAGACTTAGGTATTTTTAGGTAGACTTGGGGTTACAGTTCTCTCAAAAGTGAGCATAAGGTCGGTCATTCAACTGAAGTTCCTCCCTGAAAATGTGGCTCAACCATAGGAGCGCCTGGAGACACGACTCCCTTTCCGGAATTTATTATAAAGCTGGTTCATCTCTGAAGCCACCTAAAAGTGGGATTGGTTAATAAAGAACTAAAAAGGACCCAGAAATCGTGTTAGCTCAGTAACAGTATAAACAGAGGAATTCGGCATCGGGAATGAGGCTCCACCATGTACGTGGAGAGCAGGGGTCAGCTCTCGGTGGCCATCTCCCGCTCCTCTGCCTTCCCAACTGCTGCCGGCTCCATTTGCTCACTGTGCAAGAGAACACCCCACTTATGGCCTCAGGACCTGCCAGTAGCTAAATGGAAGGGGTCTGACACCACTTCGCCTTCCTTTACAGAGGTCACTGCCCTCAATTTTCATAATGAATCGCTTTAGAAATGCATTTGTTTCTCAAACACCCAGAAGAGGTCAGATTTTTCTGAGATGGCTCTTCCCTTACTGATAACTCACCCAGAGTGCCAGCTGTAGGGTCAGACTGTGAGTTCCCCGTGTTCCTCCAGGTCACCTACAAAATGACCTACCAGATCGTCGTCTTCCCCCAAGTATCCAAGCTAACGTAACCCCGTCCTTCCCACATGCCCCAGGATCCCTCGTGACAGCACCCGCCCAGCCCAGCCTTCTCTGCTCTATTCCAGACCAGCATTCCTTCAAACTGAGTAAGCCACAAAAGTTCACTCCTACTCCCAGTTTTGACACAAACTATTTTATTCCGTTTTCAAAATCTGTATCCAAACACCACTAGGCAGAAGCCCCTTAAGCTTGCATCCGACTCTAAAGCCAAAATAAATTTAGAAGACGAGCTCAAGAAACGCTAGGAAACACAATGGAACGACATGACGCGAATTAGATAGAAGAGGGTGTGCTGCGATTAATTTGTCCCTTGCAGCCTGCCTATGGCCCCGAAGCTACAGGCAGGATTCTCTCACGTGGAGAGGGCTGACGTCACCCCGGGCAACAGAGAGGCTCCATTCTCCCCCCACTTCTCCTATTAACCTGTACCAGAAAAAGGATGCCGTCCAGCCTAAACTTGGTAGAAACCCCTCATTTATGAATCAACAGTGAGCCAGAAGCAAAGCCGGCTACTTGTACGGGGCAGACGCAAGTGTAAACACAGGTGCTGAAACTTCATGGGATGATTTTGTCACAACATGACCACTCAAGTGATTCAGCGTGTATTTATACTAGTTCTATTATTGTCACCAAAATGAAAACACAAAGTTATGGTGCTCTGGAAGAGAAGGAAGTCCCCAAGAGTATGTGCTCTGGACAGAAGACGATACGGCCCAATTGATGGACACTTCTCCGGATTTACTCCTCCACCTTGACCCTCTCAGTCCTGTCACCACATGGGAAACTAACAGGATGAGTCAATCCCTCACGTGGAGCAAAGTCTTACTTTCCAAGAATATTCATCATATAAAAATAAATTCTTGGAAGAGACCACAACGTCTTTAATCCAAAGAGTACATTTTTAACTCTAGAATCCCAGCATCATGGGGAGAAAGGGAAAGAGAGAAGAAGGGAGACGGAAGAGAGGGAGAGATTTATTTAGGGGTAGAATTTTCCCAAAGAAATTACTGAATCCCCATCGTTCCCTAAAACTAGAGTCCTGAAGCACCTGGGTGGCTCAGTCAGTTAAGTGTCCGAATTTGGCTTAGGTCACGATCTCACGGTTTGAGAGTTCAAGACCCACATCAGGCTCTGCAATGACCAGTGCAGAGCCTGTTTGGGAATCGCTCTCTCTCCCTCTCTGCCCTCCCCCATTTGCTCTGTCAAATTAAAGTTAATAAAACTTAAAAAAAAAAAAAAAAAACTTAAAAAACCCACAACCTAGAGTCCCAAAAATGCCATTAGCATGCACTGGCACAGAAGGGCAGCATTTAGGCTCAGTAGGACATTACCTACGCATTCATTTATAATGGACATAGGAGATGGATACAAAAATCCTTACGATATGTACAAGAAGAAAGAATTGTTTGAAACATGGATGCTCTACGATGCCAGCACTGCCATAATAAAAATATCACAGACTGGGTGTCACGACAGAAATGAGTTTCTTCACAGTTCTGGAGGGTGGAGGTCCAAGAACAAGGCGTGAGGAGGGCTGGCGTCTTCTGCGGCTTCTCTCCTTGACATGCACACTGCTCCCCTCTTGCCTCTTTCCCATGGGGGTCCCTGTCCTTTCCATTCCCTGATATCCCCTCTGTGTGTCCAAATTCCCACTTCTTAGAAGGAGACCAGTCAGGTAGGATTAGGGCCAACCTAAAAACCTGATTGTAAGTTAAGGTCTCTTTGAAGACCTCCTCTCCAATCAAGCGGACACTAAAAGGAACTGGGGGTGGAGGCTTCAACGCCTGAATTTTGGCACAACACAGTCCAGGTCTTAACAAACACTGTATGCCACATCAGTTAAGGAAACTGAACCCTGGCAGTCCCTCTGGGGTCCCTCCCAGATCACAACCCTTATCCTGCAGGGGCAGCCACTCCTAGGATTTTTGTTTTCCATTTCTTAATAGTTTTGCCAATTATGTTTGAGGTTTTAAAATCGATACTGTTTTCTCTAACAGAAGCATTTAAAGCAATAAATTAGCCTCTAAGTTGTGCTATAACTGCGTCTTCTGGTCTTTGATATTTTCGTATGCACTGTTAACATCTCAAAATACATTCTTTGACCTGTAGGTTCTTTAGACATGAGTTGTTCACTATCAACGTCTTGGAATTTTCTAGTTGGCTTTCTGTTACAACCAATTTAATTTTGCTGTTGTCAAAGAACATATGTTCATAATGTATGATTTCAATTCCTTTTACATTGGAGATTTCTTTGAGGGTTCAGCATTAGAAAATTTGTAATATTTTTTACGTTTATTTATTTCGAGAGAGACAGAGACAGCATGTGTGGGGGAGGGGCAGAGAGAGGTGGAGACAGAATCGCAAGCAGGCTCTGCACTGTCAGCACAGAGCCCAACGCAGGGCTTGAACTCAAGAAACTGGGAGATCATGACCTGAGCTGAACCAAGAGTTGGACGCTTAGCCATCTGAGCCACCCAGGTGCCCCTCAACATTAGAATACTTAGAATAATATGTATATTTAGAATACCTTTAAAATGTTAATAGCATAACTTAACATAGCTGCATCCACTGTGTCTACAAGAATTAAAAATATCCATCACTTACGGGATTGCTTAACAGAAGCAAAAAACAAATCTTAATTGGGTGCAAGTTTGGTTGCTACCTGTGGAAAATGGACAAAGTATTTTAGTTACACAAATATTCTTTTTTTTACCCAAAGCATTGGCTAACAAATGGAAAGTAGTATAATCCTGTCTTAAAGTTATACCACATTTTAAACAAATCATACAATTTCTAAACCAAATCTAATCACTCTACTTCTGAGAGACTAACACTAGATTATGTCAATAGATCAAGTAACTACCTTAAAACTTACACTGGAGCAAACTGAACAAGACTAGGATTTGAGTTTTTAAGAAACATCCACAAAATGTCCAAGATCAACGTTTATATATCAAAGTTACATAAAATAAAACTAAGTGAAAAACAATGCTTACGGTCTTTCGTTAATGAAGACTCTGGTAAAGTACAGTCCCTTCCCCCCCCCCTCCCCCCGCCAGGCTATTTACACACCAAGATTTAGAAGTAAACCTTATGTAGTTGAGTTCCTAGTCAAGGATTTGACCCACATGATCTAAGTTCTACAAATCAAAACAGCAAGGCAACATTCTGGAAGGAAAGGGCCACAAATGCAGTTCAGTTTTCCAGCCGGGAGTTAAACATGAACTAAAGGAAGCATCGGTGTTTCCTGAATGCTTTTTATCACGCAGCTAAGTAGAGAGGATTTTTAACGTCCAGTTTTTAAACTTCTTTAAAAATGAATTTCCGTAAATACTATGGAAACACCACGATTAGGGCCCAAAGCAGGGCATGCTAACTATACTCACATGTTTGCAATCACTTTTTAAAATAAAATTCCACAGATGCACCGTCTGGGGCTGCTACATTCCAGCACACTCTTAGTAATACTGTGCACAGGGCTGGTGGCTCGACTGTGCTTATCCCGGTTCAAACATTCCTCTGGTGAGCCTGTGTTAATGAAACTTCTCCTTTCCAAAGATTCTTCTGGACCCTTCTTATAGAAATCCTGCATCTGAGCCAGCCAGAGGCCACATGCAGATCTGCAACTGTACATTTTTTAGGCATTACACTAGATTTTCTTACACAGTTCCCTATTAAAATGGT
This sequence comes from Herpailurus yagouaroundi, assembly GCF_014898765.1. Taxonomy (NCBI): domain Eukaryota; kingdom Metazoa; phylum Chordata; class Mammalia; order Carnivora; family Felidae; genus Herpailurus; species Herpailurus yagouaroundi. The sequence continues at coordinate 4,972,321 of NW_024412467.1, forward strand.
TTAAATTCCAAACCCAGCCTTGGGAAACAGAGCAGACACTATCTTGAGCTCCTTCTACAGCATCTGGCAATGGGGCGAGCGCGATGAAATGAACCAACAGAAATAGTTTTCAACTCTTCAGTCGCAGAAGCAAATTAATCCTGACTATGGGAACAAGGGAAGAAAGCCTTTTGTAATCGATCGTCAAATGTTCTTATGACAATTTTGACTTAACAGAATTAGGTTTGGGCCTCAGCCTACGGATATTTCCCTACAACATTCTGGACTAATCCACCTTTACAGCTAACTCCCGTCAAAATGACAAAGGAGAATGGATTTCTTTTGGTGAGGTATCCTTATCAATGGAAACTTATATGCATTGATTGATGGGGTGTTAGAGGAAAGGACCATTAATTGATTTGTAATAAATAAAGCACAATCTCCACTTATGACCAGCAATTGATAAAGGCAGCTTTTTCTTCATTGCTAGATTTCTTTACGCTGAAATGTACAAAGCAGTCCAACTCAACTGTCATTCAACTTACTAATGTAACACAACTTTATTCACACAATTCCCACGGACATGGCCCAAATGAAAGGTCACTCAGCATGGCCATCATAGGAAGTACAAAACTTAAAAGTCAAATGGAAAATGTCATTTAACCTTACAGTGTGGTGAAATGGAAAAAAACCTATGGCTCTACAATCAGATGGTCTCAATTCAAATTCCAGCTTGGCATTTATTAAGTATTTGACTAGAGTTGCCTGAGTCTCGGTTTTCTCATTTCCCCAATTTGCAAACCCGTACACCTTGCTAGGTAATTGTAATAAATGACTAACGTGTGTAAAACGTCGGAAACGTAGCATAAATTGCTACGTGGCCACTTTTATTAGTAGTATTGTTTAGAGCAAAACCTGGAAAGCAAATCGTTTTCTCACTTGTGCGTGTCAACATTAAATTAAGAGTCAAGGAAAAATTCCACTCAATGGCCTTCTTGCAAAAAAAAATAAATCAATTTTTTTCTCAAAAATAGTGTTATTATAATGTTCTTAACATAGCGGCTTTCATGTTGATTTTGCTTTTAGGAAGTATAAGCAATGTTAAAATTTTAAAATGCATTTCTAATATGCAGGAATACATTTCTAAGGTCTTCTAATTACATGGATTTTAAGTATTTGAAATTCACAATCATAACGCACCCCATGCTCCTGAGCATGTAGACAACACCGGCCAAAGTGACATGAGGGTCAGAAAGGGAACGGGTATGCGACCTGCTCTCAAGTTCATTACTACCTTGAATTTCCCTTCTTCTAAATACTGAGGGAGGAACGGCATTGATGCCAGAAGACTTAAGATGATGAAAATCAAAGTTCCCACTGCCAAAAAGACAGGAAAGATAAAGAAAGAGATAGAGAGAAGTAACACATACCACCGGCACGCTTACTGTCGATCCTGGACAAGATTCTTGGCAAATTGTTAAAAGAAGGGTTCGTGATTCCTCAGAAAAGCTAGCAACTATCCCATCACATGGGCGGGTTCAGTAGAGACAAGACAAACCTCATTTCCTTCTGTGACATGCCAGTGGCTGGCACATCAGGGAAATACACCGGACAAGATATACTTGGACTTGAGTAAGAGACTGGACAAGGGCTCTCATGACCGCTTAATGGACAATACACAAAAACAGGGGCCGAATACTAGGGCCCTTTGTTAAACTAATCAACAGTTGATCTGAAATGGCATCAACATTGAATCAATGCTGTGACCTTCTACAGAAGGAAGGTCCCCAGGATAGGGTTTTATGTCCTTGGTCCTTTTGCAGCAACATTTTTTTATTTTTTTATGTTTAACTGAAGTATAGTTCACAAAGAATATTTACAGTAGTTTCAGGTGTACAACATAGTGATTCAACAGCTTTGTACCCTGCAATGCTCAACACTATTATTGTCTTACGATATTCGGACTCCATCCCCTACACTGTACTTTTCATCCCTAGGACTTCTTTTAGAATTGGAATTTTGTACCTGTTAATCTCCTTCACCCATTTCCCTCATCCTCCTATTTCTCTCTCCTTCACAACCACCAGTGTTCTCTGTGTTTAGGCATCTGTTTCTCTTTGTTGTTGTTTTGTTAGCATCAACAAAGAAGTGAAACCCTATAGTATTTCTCTTTTTCGGACTTAATTCACTTAGCATAATACCATCGACGTCCATCCACATCACCAATGGCAAGATTCCAATCTTTTTAGGGGCTGAGTAATATTCCACTGTGTGTATATACATACCACGTTTCCTTCTCATGTACCAATGACCACTTAGGTCGTGTCCCTGCCTTAGCTATTGTAATACCACAATTAACATAGGGATTTACCATTTTTAACCAATGACCTGGATGAAGCCAAAGAAGGAATACTTATCATAATTTAAGATGGCTAAATAAAAACTTCTTTATATCGTGCATTATTTCCCCCCAAAATACCTCTAAAGTTGCTATTACTCTTTACTTACACAATTATTCATTGACTTAAAACATTTTATTTTCCATCTTACAATTGGGGAAACTGCGACATTGTGGCAAATTACTCATTTCAAATAACAAAGCTCAAAAACAGTGAAGTCCAGATTTCACCTGCCTTTCACTTCACATTTTGACCAACACCGGAGACAGCCAACGACTACAGGTATAGAATCCAAAGAGATCTTGACAAGCCCAAGCCAAAGGAAGCAGCAGAGAAATGACATGAAATCGAGTCCCAGTGTACCCACATGGGTACCACTTTGTCACGTGGATATCCTGAAACATTCAACCTGATGATTTTTTTTGAGATGGTAAATTAGCTAATCCAGCCAAGCTGTGTTATTATCTAGAGTAAAAATGATCCTAGTCACCCCTTCTCTCTGCCGGTCACAACCCACCTGGGCAGCAGCATATGACATTTTGGGTAGATGATAAAACGGATGGAGGGTAACTGGAAAATAGTTATCATGATGATAGAGAATAGGAAATCAGGCCATCTGGAGAACAAGTGAAGCAATTATAGGTGTTAAAGTTGAGAGAGACCAACTATTGATAGGAAGAAAAGACCAACAGCAGTCTTCAAGATATTTGTCGTATGTTAGACTGTGTGTACCACAGGAGGGGATAAATCAAACAATTCAATCACATATCAGAGTTTGATCAGAGTGAAATGATACACACCACAGTGGGTGATCTAAAATAAGCAATTAAAGGAATTCAATCTTACATAATTGGAGGAGCTGTGTCTGTTCTCGAATCTGGAATTGTCTGGAACTGCTGTATTTCAAGTAGGCAGGCAATCGAGGAGAGCTGGCTACGAAGTAGGGGCCAACAAGGAAAAGCTGGAACCCACGTCTCTCACCAAGTCCCACACGGATTCTGACGCGGTCCTACAGGAAAAGGTGGCAACATCACCTCAGGGCTGCACACGTTGTCCTAGGACCTGGAGAAGCCAACGGGGGCGAGGACACAGGAGACAGAGGAGGGGAGACCCAAGTGTAGCTCCACACCAGCCCTGGAGGCCGGGGACAGGCGCCAACATGTGTGCAATGCAGGGTCTGGCTTCCTACACTGAACTCCAGAGCGGGAAAACTGGCTGTTGCTTTACTTCACCTCCAAAACCTTGCACACGCTTCTCTCGTGCTCAACCCTAACCAAGAACCACAGACGGTAACGGTGCAGGAGAGGGACTCTAGGAATTACAGTTCCCATTGAGCTGACTGGGTGCAGTACAAAGTCACCAAAAATAGAAACTTAGGTTTCTGACCAATACAGGCAAGTAAGGTAAGGGACCCAAAGACTCCAGACAGCTCCGTCATCAGCTGTACTCATCTTGGTTCACATAACATTTCGAAGAACCGTTACCAGTAGAAAAAGGGACTCATCCGTCAGATGTGATCTTTGAGATCCCTTCCCACCCCTGCAGTACCTTTATTCTACTAAAAGGCATACGTGGTCAAACAAGCCCATTTTGAGAGCGGCACTCACAGTGTGGGCATGTATGTAGAATCTACAGCATTTTACAAAAGAAATCAAGATACATTCAGAACTCCAAGTTTTAGAGTTCAATAATGATTTATAAACGTAAAAAACTGTTCACAGTAGCCATGAAGAAATCTAATTTGGGGGGGAACCTGGGTTGCTTAAGTGCCAACTCTTCATTTCAGCTCAAGTCGTGATCTCATGGTTCAGGAGATAGAGCCCTGCTTCAGGCTCTGCGCTGACGGCATGGAGTCTGCTCGGGATTCTCTCTTTCCCTCTCAAAATAAAATAAACATTTAAAAATACATAATGTTTTTCATTCAAGGGCTATGTATTCTAGACTCCCCAAGAGCATAAGTGGTAGCACCTGTGAGAACTATATTAATGCTTAGAATATGGAAAACCCAACGACATCTCTGATACAAGGAGGTAGAAATGGTGACCCCTTCCCAAGCTTTCAACTCAATGGGGCTGTGGCTAAAACCCTCTCCTTTCTCTTTACTCCCCCCAAAGAAACCCCACCAGGCAGATTTTTTCTCTTGATCCTGCCCTACACCTAAGAGTAGGTACAACAAAAGAGGAAGCATCATGGAGGCAACCTGCATAAAGAATGTGTAAATCCTGGGGCGCCTGGATGGCTCAATGAGTAGAGCGTCCTACTCTTAATTTCCACTCAGGTCATGACCAAGGGTTGTGGGATTGAGCCCCACACCATGCTATGTGATGAGCATGGAGCCTCCTTCAGATTCTCTCTCCCTCCCTCTGCCTCTCTCCCCTGCTCATTCTTTCAAAAAAACACAAAGCAAAAAACAAAAAAACAACAAAAAACCTATGCTTATATCATAATGCTTTCCACCACAAACTATCCCCTTCTCTGCTAAGAATCAAATTCTCTTACAAAAAGAAAAAGTAACAGAGCGTGTACATCCTAAGGAGCCTGCTCCTCATTCTCATTCTGATCAAGTGCCAATGAAGCTCGGACTTCCAAGATCAAAGGCAAGAGACACTCGATCCAAGTCAACCAAATGGAGGGTTATGGCAGCCTCCCATCCTAACAAAAACCATGACAGATTCTCCAAATAAGGGAAGATCCATATTTGAACATATGTTCAACTGCCTATGCCAATGGCTTCTGAACTTGTAAAACTGCACGTGCCCTTTGGCATCTCAATAGCGTATTCTCGGTTCAACTTTCATATCACGGTTTTCTTGTATCCAGCTAAGTCACAGCCACTGAAGTTTTTGCCTCGCAAGATCTTCAACTTCAGAACTTTTACCAACTACTTTACATGTCAGATGGCAACTGTCTTTTTTGATCTTCCAATGCATCCCATGTTCTATTTCTGATTCGTCCCGATAGTTTTCCTTGTCCCGGTTTCGGGTGATCAACCGCTAAAGGCGAAACTCACTAGGTAACCAGCTCTGGGGGGTGGGGGCTCACGAACACTACCAAAGTCTAGTAGTTGAGGGTCTGTGGTATTTTCCCACAAGATTTCGTCTAACAGCTTACACTGGAACAGTTCAAATACCTCCTGCTGGTGGCACTGCACCAGCTCATGCCGTATGAACGGGAGCCACCCGCCAATGTGTTCCACACCAGCAAGAATCTGTAGATTAATGAAATTCTCTACAGGGCTTGCAGACATGCCCACAGCTTTATTTCTTTTAACATGATATTAATGCGTTTCAGGCTCCGAGTTTATGGCCTGTGATTTTTTTGATGGGTGAGCTACGCCCACCAAGACAACCTAACATCCAGACAGCAACCCCAAGGGCAATGTGAGGGAGGATTTTCTGATTATGTCATCCAACAGGAAACCTCATGGAGACTCTAGGATTAATGCATTTTCCACTGGAGCTGAAAGCAGGCAGGATGTAGTCACTAGAAGGGAGAAAGGGAGGGGAAAATGTTGGTTGGGGTGGAGGTGGAGGTGGAGGTGGCGTCGCTAATGTGACATTTAAAGCAGAAACTCCTATTTACTCACGATTTAAGCCTCCAAACAAGTAACGATTTTACGACTTTAGTTGAATGGGTAAGAAGCAAGTTAAATAAGCACTGGATGTGAACGTACCCCCACCAAGAGTTTCTCTAAACCATGGCACCATTCTGGCTCCAGATGGCGTGGAAACTAATTTATAAATGACAAAAGTTCAATGGGTGTATGGCAGCTGTTCAGTTCCAGCACTCTGGCCACCCACTGCAGTAGAACTGAGAGCTTCCAATCAACTCTGGTCTCTCCGAGGGCCTTCAAACAGCATCGGAACATGTGTACAATATGTTCTCAGAAAGGAGCTGGCCAAATATGAAAGATTCGAAAGTCAAATTAAATAGAAATGGAAAATACAAATACATACCATTTTTTCTGGAATCCAGAATTCCAAGCAGGGAATAGGAACAAAGGACTTTTGAGTTTTCAAAGCCAAACTTGGCACGATCCTTTTTTCATCCCCTCCTACCTAGGTACTCCCAAGCGTCCTCCACACAGAATGAGGCGTGTGTAGAGTTTTGATACAACAGTCACTATCGTGCTTGCCTCTCTCCATTCATTCTTATCACCCCTTACATTGAAAAAGCCTTCCAGCCCAACCATGGGCTAAGTGTTACTTTGCATCCTAACGTTATCTGCTTTCTATCTGTGTTCCAAGTCTCCTAGCAATGCCAACAAACAAATCTTGAAGGCCCACCATATTGTGAAGCATTTTCTGCCCTTTTCTTGAGGAAGGACTGCTGTTGCTCAGTGGGTATTCAAGTCTAGGTAAACCACTTACAAAAAAGATAGGTGAATGGACAGGATTGTATTAACTACATGCTTTGAGGACACCAAACTGATTTATAAAAACCAACGGCAACCTAAAACAGTTTGCCGCTTTCTAAAGAGTGGATTTCAAGCATGGCAACCCCGATGGGTAAGGTAATAATTTAAGCGGGGAAAGTTTTTAGAATAGTAAACGTTGTGAAGCCATCTGCTGGACTCCACCTTTGCCACAGGCTCTTGTCAGGTTCTAAAAAGCTTGGCTTTTAGAGCATTAACCCGACCAGTTTTGAACTGGATAGATG
>NW_024412467.1:4979757-5014070 GCF_014898765.1 Herpailurus yagouaroundi
ACCAGAACAACATCCTAACAGAGCAGCAAGTATCATATTAAGCTTACAGCAAACAATTTTAAGTGAAGACGCTTAAAGTCACAAAAGATTTTAACGAACCACCAGTGCGGGTTGAAAACAAAATTGTTCTCCGCGTTCATAATCAATTTCCTTTAAGCCCTTGGAGGTAAGCTCCTCTAGGAGTTTTTTTTTTTTATGGTCGCTGAGCTAATTTGCAGTTTGTAAATTATCGTTTATACATTCCTCTACCCAACAAGAAAGAAGAATTAGCCAAAATTCATCAAATATCATTTGCCTGGAGGGAGTAAGTTCAAGAGAAACATTAAACCAATCATCTTCTGTTTCTTTTTTTAAACATGTATCTTGTACACTTCCTGTTACCAGGGATGAAAAATCACTAAGACAGAGTTCTCTTGAAGTAGTAGAAGCATTTGGTGAGCTGAGCAGTGCAGAGATCTGGCAAGTGTTAAAATTATTCTGAAGATCCTACCAGGATTAAATTTCATAGCAAAGAAATTTTATTCACTGTGCAAAATACCTCCAGTTAAACAAATTATTCAAACTCAGGACTGAATACATTCACTAAAGCCGTCCAAAAACAAGGATCCGTTGTCTCTTTTCTTTGCCTCAAGGAACTTGGACAGACGGCCACCAGACAGTCTGCTGAACTCCCAGTGGCCCTCAAGGGTGAATTTCTGTAGGACAATCTGTAGACGACAAAATGAACGTGAAGCAGTTCTGTAATGTAAGACTCCCCGTGTTCGGATTTTATATCAAATTAGCTGGAGTCTATGGCCTCTCCTTACCAGTTCATGCGGCAAAGACACAACCGATCAAAACCAGCAGTGCAACGCACTTAATAAAATTATGGTTCCTCAGAACAACGGGTTCTGAAACAAGTTACAGAAGTTACAGTGGCCAATGCTATCACATACACGAAAGCAAATAACTTAATACAGAGCTGTCTGTGTGGAATTAGAAATATCTCCTAAAACTTCTAAAGCATGCTCCTCCTACCACAACCTCTTCTGGCTAGAAGACGTGGCTACCTTTTATGGCAATAACCCAATTCATAATGTTTTAATCCAAATAAACAGATTATTAAAAGCAGATCATCACTACCCAACTTCAAGACTTAGCATCGAGCCACAGTAAGCAAGACAGTGTGGTATTGGCAAAAGAAGAGACAGACAGATCAGTGGACCAGAACAAGAGAGCCCAGAAATAGACCCACATAAATACCATCAACTGAGTCAACTGGTCTTTGATGGAGGAGGGAAGGCAACACAATGCAGCAACCGTACCCTTTTCAACAAATGGTGCTGGGACAACTTGATAGCCACAGGCCAAATAAAATAAATCAAGACAGACCTTACATCCTTCACAAAAATTCACTCAAAATGGGTCACAGATCTAAATTTACAAAGCACAACTGTGTAACTCCTAGTAGATAGCATAGGGAAAAAACCTAGATTATCTCGGGCATGACCGTGACTTTTCCAACAATACCAAAGGTGCAATCCATGAAAGAAAGAATGGACCAACTGTAAAACTTCTTCGTGAAATAAAAGGTCGAGAATGAGAGGCCAAGCAACAGACCGGAAGAAAGTATCTGCAAAAACACATCTTACAAAGGACTGTTATCCAAAATATGCCAAGAACCCCTGAAACTCAGTAAGATGACAACTCGATTAAGAAGGAGCCAAAGATTATAAAAGACCACTTACCAAAGAAGATACACAAATGGAAAATAAGCGTTTGGAAAGATCAACTACATAGGACATGAGGAAATGCAAATTAAAACGAGGAGATGCTACACACATATTCAAGTGGCTGAAATCTGGAACACAAAATGCAGGCAAGGATGTACAGCAACAAGAACCCTCCAGTCACTGCTGATGGGAAAGCGACCTAGTGCAGCCACTTTCAAAGTGGCATTTACTCGAAGGAGTTGACCCCTTCTATCCACATAAAAGCCTGCATAACTGCCAAAACGTGGAAGTGACCAACATGTCCTTCAGTAGGTGAACACTATGGTACATTCGGCCAATGGACTATTTTTCGGTGCTTTAAGATAAACAGAAAAAAAAGGAGTGATCGAGCCTTGAAAATACACAGAGGAATTTTAAAGGCTTGTTACTAGGTGAAAGAAGCCAAACCAAAAAGATAGGATATTCTGAAAAATAGACAAAACGACAGAGACAGAAGATGAGTTTTTGTACGACTGGGGAGGGCTGAGTAAGTGGAAAGCAGAGGTGTTCCAGAGCACTGAAAATACTACACATAGCATAATGGCGGATACTTATCACTATAGCTTTGTCCAAACACGTAAGAGGTACAACACCGAAGAGAGAGGTGTGTGATATAATCTATGCATATGGGTCATAATGAGGTGTCGATGTAGGTTCATCAGTTGTAACAAATGTACCATTCTGGTGGGGATGTTGTCAATGGGGGAGCTTATGCACGCGTAGGGAGGGGGATTTACAGGAGATCTCTGTACCTTCCCCTCGATTTACCTGTGAATCTTAAACTGCTCTTAAAAATAGTCTTGATTTTTGATATCGTAAAACCAGTCTTTAAAAGATCATTAAAATGATCCAACATTATCAATGCCAATGAAACTTTCTATGATTCCATAAATGCTCTGCATCTGCACTTCCCAGCCCGGTACTCCCTAAGCATTATCTTCCTTCTCAGCATTTGAGATGTGCCGATTACAACTGAGAAGCTGGATTTTTAGTTTCACATAATGCTACCGAATTTTATTCTATTGGACAGTGACCACCATATTGGACAGCATGGCTCTAGAAGTCCCAATCGGTAGGAAAAAATTCATCATTTGAGCCCTGATTCAATAGTCTAGAAGAATTTTGCAATTGTAACTACAATTTCAACAAACCAAATATCCAGTGGGCTCCCAACATGTGAAGCAGGTATCTTAGAAACCAAAGTAGAAACTAACAGGGGCCATCAATCTGGGAAAACAAAACCAAACCATCTTTTAAAATATTGTGTCAGGGCTCTGGGGTGGCTCAGTCAGTTAAGTATCCAACTCTTGATTTCAGCTCACGTCATGATCTCATGGTTCAAGGGACTGAGCTCTGCACTGACAGTTCAGAGCCTGCTTTGGATTCTCTCTCTCCTTCTCTCACTGCCCCTCCCCCACTAGTGCACATACACACTCTCTCTCCCCCTCAAAATAAATTTTAAAAAGTAACTTGTGTTATTTTTTTAAAAATTATAGTATTTTTTCATACACTGTTAGTAGTTACAAAAAAGACAATAAAACTGGAACCAGGATACAGCATGCGTATTTTAGGAAAGAAAACTACAGCTAAAAAATATATTCATTCCATTCTATTGATGTCATTTGTCCCTAGTTTTAAGAATGGGAAGATAGAAGTGGCCTTTGTCTAATACTTCACAATTTGCATTCTTGTACCTTGATAGACATAACAGCGTGTGGATTTTGTCAGGTGTAAACAGTGTTTTCACACTTCCTAGAGAAGTGCGCCTTCGTTATTATTCAACATTTAATTAAGTCATAACACCATAAAAGATCTGGTAGTGAGTTTCGGCATACGTGCTGTATACACAGCTAGCTAACGACAGACACAGAGTGCTGGATCCTGAGCCTGTAAATAATACATCAGGCAGAATATCTGGTATTGACAGAAATGAGCACAGGACAATCAATCAGGGACCAGCGGTCAAATACGGACACAACTGGACGGTGGCTCCTCCACTCTGTGTGACTGTGGGGCAGCCAAATCTCCTGAACTTCAGTTTTCTGACCTGAAAAGCAGGGACAGCGCTAACTTAAGTGAGTCCTGGATAGAATGCCCCGCACATAGAGAGCCAACAATAAATATATACTCCATTAGTCATGGTATGATAATAAGATTGTCTTTGGCTCTTTCAAGTTACAGGAGTGCTGGGGCAGTTACCACCTCAGTTTTAACTCGCTCTTGACCAGGTCTGGACACATAAAATTCCATCATCTAGGTTTGGGGGTTGGTTGGTTGGTTTTAACTTGTTGATCTTGTAGAACTAGTGGTCCTTTCGACGCATCCCATTCATTCCCCTAATGTTCAAGACACTTCAACAGAGAGTTAAGGAAATGACCTCTTCATCTAACAGTCTTTCCAATCCTTATAAACATGCTGTTTCTATTGCCTCAGATATTGCCAAACATCAGGTTAACTTCTGGAGGAGAGAGTAATGAGGCAAGAAATAGACCCCCCCCCCCAAAAAAAAGTCATAGATTCTGAATGATTTTAAGCTGAAGAAACCTTAAAGACCATTGAGTCTAATCCTCTAAGTTTGTTTTTTGGAACCTAGACCCTGAGAGAGGAAACGGTCCCAAATTTCTGAGAAATTCTATTCCTGTGCTATTCTTGCCACAGAACTTTGCATCAAAAATTGGCATCATGCAGCACCTGGGTGGTTCAGTCAGTTAAGCATCCAAACTGGTGGTTTTGGATCCGGTCGTGATCTCATGGTTCATGGGATTGAGCCCTAAGCCCTGCATCAGGCTCTGCACTGACAGCACAGAACCTGCTTGGGATTCTTTCCCTCTCTCTCCCTCCCTCTCACTTTGCTCCTCCCTAGCTCGGGTGCCCTTGCACTCTCCCCCTCCCCCCAAAATAAGTAAACTTAAAAAGTTGAGGGGCACCTGGGTGGTTCAGTCTGTTAAGCATCCAACTTCGGCTCAGGTCATGATTTCACAATTCTAGGGTTCGAGCCCCACATCTGGCTCTGTGCTGACAGCTCAGAGCCTGGAGCCTGTTTCCAATTCTGTGCTTTTCTCTGTCCCTCCTCCACTCACACTCTCTCTCAAAATACATAAACATTGAAAAAAAAAAAAGTTGATGTAAATATTTACTTAGAGCTCAGTGGTTCTGTGATCTTGGTGTCCATTTATTAGAAGTTTTTAAGTATTGATGATCATTAACTCAGAGTAAATGATAATGTGTAAATTTTAAAATGTATATTAAAAAATAATTAAACCGATCATGGTTTAACTCAGTTGAGATGACATTTTTTCTGAGGACATAAGTAAATGGCCTTTGTCAACCATTTGGATGAACACATGGAAGACAGTGTACCTTTGTAAACCCCCTCTCCCTCAAAAAAAAAAAAAAATACAGAAGTATCTATAAACCTGCTGGATGTTAGAGACAAATCTAATCCCAATAGATTTAGAAGTTACACTTACATCCCTCTCCTCTTGTATTAAATATAAATCTAAAGCCACTCAACAAGCTGGCTCCCAAGAAAACCTAGGAGAAGAAAAAAGTCAAAAACCAAGTTTAAGGAAATCTTGAAAAACACCAGCTAAAATACATGTCAGATACTATCAACAGCATTATATTTTCTGTTTGTCAATGTTTCCCATTACCTGATTCAGCTGAGCTGACTGCCCAGATGGAAAAGAAAGACAACAGTGTTACAGGCAGAATTTCACGGGCGTTGTTCTCATGGACAGAATGAGGTTTACCCATGTTCACTACCCCACCATTCCATGGTCTTCAGATCATACTGAAAACCTCACGATCTTTTTCTGCGGTTTATTCCTCAAATTCAAATACTTACCACCTTTGGTCCGCCAAAGAACATAAGTAGAAAGAACATAAGCTTTAAAACCAGACAGACCGGGGCACCTGGGTGGCTCAGTCGGTTGAGCATCCGACCTCGGCTCAGGTCATGATCTCACAGTTTGTGAGTTCCAGCCCTGCATCAGGCCCTGTGCTGACAGCTCGGAGGCTGGAGCCTGCTTCAGATTCTTTGTCTCCCCCTCTGTCTCTTCCCCACTTGTGCTGTCTCAAAAATAAACATTAAATATTAAAAAAAAACAAAAAACAAAAAAAACAACAGATCTTTGAAACGAGACTCTCCCAAACTCTCAGCTGAATAAATTTCAGTTTTCTCTTGTAACATACATGTTTTATGTCATGGGGTAATTGGCAAATTAATAAGAGCACATGTAAAATGTGCAACACGTGATAGGAAAGCCAGTACCCACCAAAAGGGCAAATATCATTACCATATTTAGCAGTAACAGAACAGTTACCTTCTTTAGAATACTTCAAAAATCAAAGAGTATTTCTTCTTCCAAGGGGCTTTCAAGCCAAGCAGGGAGGCCCAATACACTCAGAGCGAGGGGAGTGGCATTGTGTACAACAGAAGCCACCCACCAAATGAAGAGTGTAGCAAAAAAAAAAAAAAGAGAAGTTCAAGGGGAGGCAGGGTGAAGTATTGATGGAACAGTTGGGAGACATTTCCTAGAGCAACCAGGACCTGAATCATCAACTGAAGTGCAGCTCTAAACTGAATAGGTACCAAGGAGCAAGGGGTTGTTCAGGCAGGGACACAGCTGTGGCAAAGCTAAAATACTGCCGTGCAAACATACCTGGTGGCCCGGGTGGCACTTGACCGAGTATTCACTTAGGGATCACGGTTGGAAACGAAGCAGAGTCCAGACCGGGTAAGCCTGGAGGAGCAGGCTAGGAAGCTCACAACTTTTCTCAGCAGCGGAGCAATACAGACACAGGGAGAGATTGAGGAGATTCAGAGGCAGGGAGGTACGAAGGTAGCGGGGAGAGGGGAAGGGATGGGGCCTCGTGTTCACCTACGCAGTGGGCCGGGTCAGTGTGCTGTTTTCTTCTGGGGTTTAATACGCTAGAATTCAGATGGCAAAGCCTCACCGAATGGGGAAACCAAGGACAGTGACAGCGCAGGCCTTTCCAGGGTGACAAAGAACCAATGAAGGCATCCAGGGACGGGCACGCACCAGGATGCGGCCAAGCCGCTAGCAAGGTTGAATCTGTGGTTCCTGAAAGCAGAGTTCAGTGGCCCGCAGCTGGATCATAAATAAGGATTAAGGTCCTGGCAAAGGACAAGGCAGCCTGAAGGCTGGGCGGGATCTGGGGCAAGGCCGCAGGAAATCCCATGACGGGGATGGAGTGGCCATTAGAAGGTACTTGAAGAGGGCGTACTTGATCCAACAAAAACAAAACACCCTGCTTTCACGGAGTTACTCAGCTCTGGCCTCATGATCCCTACCCCGAGGGCGATTCTTCTAGGTAGAAAACACCAAAGCCTCTGCAACTTGTCCTCCTCCACAGGGCCTGCACCTAGGAGGCTCTTCCCCAAACCTTTCACGCTACCGCGTCTCCTGAAAGGCTTGAGGCCTTGGGTGCCGCTGCGGGCAGGCGGAGCTCCGACAACTCAGAAGCCCTCAAAGATCTCCAAGGCTCCGGCAGCCATTCTGGGCTGTAGCAGCAAAGGAGACGGAGGCAGCCTCCACCTTCACAGAGCTCACCTCCTAGCGCACAAGGGGGTTGGAGGACAGACAGCCTAAGTCACATGAGTAAATGCAAGATGATGCCGGAGACCAAGAGATTTTAAAATCCACAAGGGAGGTGCCGGACAGTGATGGAGCCCGGCCAGCCAGGGCTCTGAGGACTGGGGGGGATCCGGGAAGATGAAATCTCGGCTGGAGGAAAAAGGAACGCTGGAGGGCACCCAGGGGGCTCAATCGGTTAAATGTCCATCTCTTGATTTCGGCTCAGGTCATGATCTCACGGTTCTGGAGTTCGAGCCCCGTGTCAGGATCTGTGCTGACAGTGCCGAGGCTGCTAGGGATTCTCGGTCTCCTCCCTCCCTCCCTCTCTCAAAACAAATAAACTTAAAAGAACAAGATAGACAACCTATTACACGGCAGGCAATACATTAGGCACCTCACATTCATCATGCCCACAGTCTGCGTAACAATTCAAATTGTTGCTATTTGCACTTGGAAGATGAAAAACCACGTTCCTAAGCGTTAAGTGAACTAGGAGAATTAACAGAGGATAGGTAACACATGATCCTATCCGACACCAGAGTCCAGGGAGAGGTACTGACCAGGGGCTCGCAAGGTAGTTTGCTGGAAAGACCATGAGCGGTCGTCCAGGTTCCCAGGCGTGAGTGACAAGGGCAAGGAGGAACAGGAGCAAGGCACACGCACAAGTGACACTACACATTAGTGATCAGGACTCGGTGACACGTCATGGGAGCGAGGAGCCCACAACCCCAGAAGGCAGCAGCAGACACTTCGAGAAAGGGGGCTCCCAGGAGTCCTGGGGTTCAGCCAAAGACAAGGAGCTCGGTTCTGGGAGTGTTGAGCCGACATGAGGTACGGAGGCTGGGAACAGCTGGGGAATGAAGTCCTGACAGGTGAGTAGAAATAAAATGAATACCAAAGACAGGGACTCTGCAATCGCTCGGCCACGTGGGGGGGTCAGCAGTGTCACTGTGGTTCCCTATATGGGAGACTAGTGTCTGTATTGGCTACCAGAGCAGACTGACATCTCCCCAACCTTCAGGAAACAAGAACTCCCCCTGCCACCCACCAAGACTAGCCTCAGACACACCTACACCTACCCACCCACACGTGCACTCTCTCTCTCTGGCCCTAGTACACAAACTCACAGCAACATGACATGTTATTTCGATTCAAATGTGCCGAGTTCAAATGCTATGAAACCATGTGGGCTTTGACTTAATGTTATTCAACTGATGTCATTAAAACAGAAGAATGAGTCTTGTAATGACTCCCTTATGCGCTCTGCTGTCTGTCTGAAAAAAGGAAGAGTACTCATTTCTGTCCCCAAACCAGCTTATTTGGGAGAAATTAGATAGGCTAAAGACAGCAGAAACCAAGTTTCAACATGCACGTGGGGAGAGGAAGAAAGCGCCTGTCAGTAAGGAATAAGGTCCTGCCCATCCATCTAAGGCGTGCCTTCCTGCATTCGGACCATGCAGTCGGGCGCACAAGGCAGGGAGGCAAGCCCCTTCTCTCCTGCTTTGGCCTGCTAGCCTTGCTTAGCACTCTAGGACTTCATTAACATGCGAATTAATATGTGACCATTATTTGGGGCAAGTACCACCTTATAGATCTTTTCAAGTCTCTATCAACCACAGCCGGAATGCAGGGACAGGACTGTTGAAAATGACCCCAAAGCCAACTCACACCATCATTAGTAAGAAAACAATATGCCGCTCGGGAGGCATTTCTCTCCCCTATCTTAGGGCTTTGGCAGGTTAATCGTTCTTTCTGTGAACATCAGTGACAAAAGCAGCTGATTTCTTCTGAAGCCTAAGCAAATCATAACTCTACCAAGAAAAAAAAATACTAAGGTATCAGAAGTATATGGTCAATATGGGCATGGTTTTTGGCAAGAAGAATGGACTAGGAGAAGACCTTATTTCAATTTGAGATTCTCTTGACCTCACTGGGAATCTATACGATGTTAGTATATCTGAGATTATCTTGAATATTTCTTCTTGCACGAATAATCCATGATCAAAGGATATTACTACCTTGACAACTGCTAAACCCTCACTTTCTATAACGATTTCAGAACCATTTTATGTATTTGTATTACTTACCTTCTTCTCTAGGCTCCAAATGTTAACAAGAATACCTATATCTGGGGAGAGTAATGTGAACTGTAAAAAGGTACATAAACGATAGAATACAGACACAGTTAAAGTTCTTCGACGGGACTCATTAAAATAATGTTATTTTTCCTGTTTTAAGTAAACTAAAAACATTCCAAATCAGACTTTCAGTTGCCTGTTGAGCAAATTACTAGCTTTCCTAAGTCCACCCTGAAAAAGAAGAGCAATAAAGAGGACCTACTCTGCTAGATTTTTTTTTTAATTTTTTTTAACGTTTTATTTATTTTTGAGACAGAGAGAGACAGAGCATGAATGGGGGAGGGGCAGAGAGAGGGGGAGACACAGAATCGGAAGCAGGCTCCAGGCTCTGGGCCATCCCAGAGCCTGACGCGGGGCTCGAACTCACGGACCGCGAGATCGTGACCTGAGCCGAAGCCGGACGCTCAACCGACTGCGCCACCCAGGCGCCCCCCTACTCTGCTAGATGTTGAAATATACTACTAAGCCATGCTAACAAAACAGCATGAGTGTGTTTAAAGAACCAAGAAACCAATGGAGCACAAAGCTGATACCACCTTAGTGAAGACACAATCATCCTATGGAGAAAACTAGATCCCTACCATGTAGATCCATGAATTCCAGATGGGTTAAGACCTAAATGTGAAAGATTAAACTATAAAGTAAAATAGATCATTTAAATTTGATGACTGAGAGATAGGGATTAATTTCTTTCACAGAGCTCCCAAAGTCGAATCTTGATGAATTATGTTAAAGATTTTTAGTCACTAAAAGAACATGATGGACAAAGTTAATGGAAAAATGACAGGCAAGGAGAATATTGTAAAATCTGAAACCCACTAGGGAGACTATCTGGACTACACAAAAAAACTGTGTTAATCAATAGGAAAAATACAAAACCTTCCACTGGACAAAATGCAAAGAATCTAAGAAAAATCCAAAAGACAACGAGCCTATAAAAAAAATAATTGAATTCATCAATAATCAAAAACAAAATAAGACAAAAATATCTCATAACAACTAGATTAAAAAAATAGAGAAAATTAGAAAACTTAATGCTAAGTATTGGGTGAGGATGTGAGTATATAAATACCCCTAACTACGGGTCATCAGAGTACTTGGTGAAACCATACTGTTAACAGCATCTGAGCCATACACACACACACACACCCCCTACCTACACCCACACCCACACCCCATGGCCAAGCAATTCCACTATTCGTCTAGATCCCAAATGAATGCTCCTTGGTATTTTCCAGTAGGGGGCATGGCTGAGGCTGTTCACAGAAGCCTTGTTAGTGGTGACCTAAAGTGATAACAACCCTTGTTTGCATCCATCACTGGGGAAGAAAAGAACTGTATTCCAGACACAGTAACACTATGAGCACTGAACCCAATGGGTGAGATGTACACACAGCATTATTCATGGACTTCCAAACAATGCCAAGTGGAGAAAATAATAAGATGTGTAGCCCATTTACATGAATTAAAATATAGGTACAATAAGAACACATTCATTGAAATACATACATTTTGAAAACCGGGTTCTAGAAGGAAGAGAATGGGGGACAGAGGGGAATCCGATGCCATCGTGCACGCACGCACAGACAAGTAGGGCCCCATGAGAATGTATGTTTACATGTGTATGAACAGATGGACTGAACAAAAGTTGTACAAAGTAACACCTTACTACAGGTTACATCTTATGTCCAGGTGTTATTTCCAATTTTTCATGCTGATTTCTATCTACTAAATTGATTGCATAACCTACCAATGGTTTACAACTTTCCATTTTAAAACACAATCGCTCTAGACAATAATAAGGGCATTATAGAGAATTCCTGGAATAGTACCACACACGCATTAAAAATTCAAGCACAGAAAAGAGAATTAAGACCCCTCTTGTGCCGCCTTCGCCCAGACTCACATCCACAGGGAATTACGGGGAGTCTGGGGCTGCTCCCAATCACGTGAATCAGATCCACACAGCACTTCCGGCAAATGAACTTTTCACCCCTGCTTCAGCCCCAGCTTGCTGGCCCAAGGCCAAAGCTAAAGCAGGAAACGATATGCCACTTGCTAAAGCATAAAGGGATACTTTAAACCATAAAGGAACCTTTTTAAAAATTCCTTAAACACATTTGAATAACATGTAGATATAAGAAAAATGCAGTCCCTCTCTTGGAAGTCTCAAGTTGGAAAATAAGAAAAGGGTGGAAATACTGAGGACCACAATAATCAAACAGAAAACGGGGTAACGGGAGGCGGTGACACAAACCTCAGGAGAGCAGGAAGCCAAGGCCGAGGACCAGACAGGTCTGCCAGGCTCCCCAGGCACAGCTCAATGAGAAGTTAGAAGTATACATTTCTATTTCAAGTCAACTGAAAATCGTTTTTGAGGACAGCTTTAGCTCCCTATACTAGAAAGTCAGAAAATACCTTTATTGGGCCAATACTAGAAATAGTCATAAATTATTTAAATGGGGCTAGAAAGTTCTGGGCTAGAGGAGGTACACACACACACACACACACACACACACACATATAAAAGCGCAGAAGTTTGTCTCCACCCTGCCAGCTACCTCCAAGTAGAGATGCCAATGTGTGCACAGGCTTCAAAACAACACTGTTAGCCCTCTCCACAGCCTGCAATATTTTCCAGCCCCCATCACAGCCCTGCAAACGTTTCCTGGAGGGTACTTCTGTGCAGGGTTACCAGGAACTAGGTGTGTGAGCTTGGGTTTGAAGAAGGCATCTATGAAGAGCCATAAACAACTGAGAAAACAGAATTAAGTAATTAAGAGGCATTATTAAAACAAAACAAAAATCTAAAGCTAACTAGGCTCCACAGAATCCATAGAATAAGAGAGACCTGGAG
This sequence comes from Herpailurus yagouaroundi, assembly GCF_014898765.1. Lineage (NCBI taxonomy): Eukaryota > Metazoa > Chordata > Mammalia > Carnivora > Felidae > Herpailurus > Herpailurus yagouaroundi. The sequence continues at coordinate 4,992,104 of NW_024412467.1, forward strand.
GAAAATTGAATTCATACAAGGAGAGGAATGATTACTGGCCCATGAGGTAGAACAAAAGTAGGGAAGAGTTGGTCGTACAGGTATGGGGTGGAAGGGAAGTGAGGAAATCCAATAAGCTATAGCAGAGACCTTACCAAGAGACGGACGCCGACGAACCATGAAGTTGTTGACTAGTATCTGGTCCTCAATTCCTAAGTGTTCCCAAGGGCCAAAGTGCACATACTGTCTTAAAGGCGATGACCAGCTACTTCGGATTCTGATGAATATTCGGCAAGAGAGCAGTAATACTGAAAGCTACCATGTATTCAAAAGGCTCTTCACAATATACAATCACTAAGCCTCAGAACATTTCTGTAATGTCAATGATATACCCCCTTCTACAGAAGAAGAAACGGACGGTCATAAAAGCTAAGAGAAATCCTCAAGGTCATGTCGGAAAAAACGGCAAAACCGAGATTTACCCAGAGTCATGCTGACTTCAAAATATCTTTTAAGGTTACCAACTCTAACGTATACTTACATGAACATCAGGTAAGCGAGGCCTAAAGAGTGATTTTCTCCATTTAAAAAGACTAGAGTTGAGTTAAGCTCTGTAAAAGTAAACTTACCAGAGTCGATTTCCAGGTTTTGATAATTTTTACTGATTACTGAACATACTATCAGTGGAGAAGCTGAGTAAAAGGTATATAGGAATTCTATTGTTTTGGACCTTCCTGCAACCTCAAATTATTTTCAAATAAGTTTTATTGAAAATGATGGGGAAAAAAACTTGTTGGTAAGTTACCTAGCTTCTTTTGATTTTGGATATATATATATCCAATACATTTATGGATGATAGATTTCAAGATACATATAGGTATACTTGAGATATAGATATATGAAATAAGAGACCCATACAAATATATATTTAAGATCTACACTGGAGATAAATATAAAAATCCTTTGCATGGAATTTTCAATATGTTTCGAAGGGCGTCGTGGTAGATCGATTTTTTTTTTTTTTTTTTTTTTAAAGGCCAATTCCCAGTTCCCTACCAGATGTATATAGTGCCAGAAAAAAACACCACTGGATTCCTCTTACTCCCATTCAATGTTAATAAACTTTCATTAAATACATATTAATTACCGCATGGTGCTCTATTGTTTCATCTGTACAAGTTTATGTGCTTCCACTCTTATTTTTATTCGTTTTTCTTATCTTTCCAGGGAAAGAGAATTACCATTCATATCTCAATTACCTATCCTAAAAATAAAGGGCCTAGCTGACATTTACAAAAATGGTTTGATAAGAAAATTTACTTTTTCAGGGCACCTGGGTGGCTGAGTCCGTTGGGCATCTGACTTCAGCTCAGGTCATGATCTCACACTTTGCAGGTTTGAGCCTCGCGTAGGGCTCTCTGCGTCAGCGCAGAGCCCGCTTTGGAGACTCTGTCTCCCTCTCTCTCTGCCCCTCCCTTCCCCTCTCTCACAAAAACAAACATTAAAAAAAATTTACTTTTTCTAAGAATGATTCAGGGCTCCACCCCCCCACCCCTGCCAGGGAAGGAGATGATTTTCAAAGAGCTCCCGTTTTTTGAATGCCTTCGTGTCATTACATTCTTTGACCATCACAACACAATGAAGTAAAACCAAAAATACCCATTTTACTTGTTGAGGGAAGCTAGACGGATTGATTTGCAGAAGTCATGCAACTATCCTTGGCAAAATGAGAATTCAAACTCAATAGGCGGGGCTGTAAAAATATATACCTTCCACCCTCTTCGCCTCTCCACGCTCTCATTTCTTTGCTAAAAAGGCACCTATTTATTAACCAAATCTTAATAGCAAAATACCCATTCAAAGCACATTCAGACACAAGGAAAAGGAAAAGGAAAAAGGAAGGAAGAAAAGGAAGGGAAGGGAGGGAGGGAGGGAGGGAGGGAAGGGAGGGAGGGAGGGAGGGAAGGAAGAAAGGAAGGAAGGAAGGAAGGAAGGAAGGAAGGAAGGAAGGAAGGAAGGGAAGAAAGGAACAAAGGAAAGGAAGGAAGAAAGGAAAGGAAGGGAGAAAGGAAAGAAAGGGGAAGGAAGGAAAGAGAAAGAAAGGAAAGAAAGAAAAGAAACAAAAGGAAGGAAGGAAGGAGCAAAGAAAGAAAACATCAATATTCATTCCTGGCACTTCTTTGAAGTTAACGTTTGTTACTGAAGCTGCAGAAAAACCTTAGAAGTATGAAAGAAATGCAAGCAGTATCCCAAGGAACAATATGTGTGCGCCCGAGTGGGAAACGGGAAGAACATCTGCCAAATTCATTTTGGCCTCATCTGATACTATCTCACTGATCTGGGTCCAACTTACATTTGTTTCTCTGTCCCTCCCCCATTTCCTCTTCATTCCAGAAGCACACAAAAATCATAGCAAAGCAGCAGGAGAGACTTTCCAACACCCTGAGAGCACCATCAAATAAGGGAATGGCTCTCCACGCCAAGAATAACCTCATTTCAACGAAGAAAAACCTAGAACACTAAAACAAATCCTTATAGGATCATAAGTAACAACCGGAAACAAATTATCTAAATATTATATAAAGGCAAATAGGTTTTTGGAAGAGAAAAGCTCAAAAGAACTAATTAAATACGCCTTTTCATCTGTACTTATGCACAGGGCATTCTAATTTACTGAGTCAACCTCAAGCTGGATGTGCTTTCTAATTCAAACTTATTTTTTTAAGTCTTTAATTATGTTTAATTCCACTTCCCGCTTTTGTTCCCCAGCACTGATCTCTATCTGTTCAACTCTGATGCTAATAGACCTCAGAGTCCTGATACTTGTACGTAAGTACCATCAGAACTACAGGTTAGTATTGAAGGTCCACAAATTTCATGGCCTTGTCTTTGACTTCCAAACTCCTTTGGATTTTTTTTTGTTTAACTCTAGTATGTGAAACCAGTAGTATGCTTTTAAAAGGAAAGTCAGTTCTTAATCAGTTACGCTTTTCAAAAGGATCAAAGTAAAGATGGCTCGTGGATTTATATTTTCCAAGTCACTTAATGGGGTGCTTGGGTGGCTCAGTCAGTTAGGCATCCGACTTGGGCTCAGGTCATGATCTCACAGTTCGTGGGTTCAAGCCCCCCCCCCCCCCCCTTAGGGCTCTGTGCTAACAGCTCGGAGCCTAGAGCCTGTTTGGGATTCTGTGTCTCCCTCTCTCTCTGCCCCTCCCCTGGTCAGTGTCTCTCTCTCTCAAAAATAAAGGTAAACATAAAAAAATAAAATCACTTACGTGCTTTCTCCTTAGGGTGATATTTTGTTTAATATATCTATATATATTACCTCTTCCCTTCCAATTCTTTGTTAAAATTAAGGGACTCTAATTCACTAGTACAATCGTAAAGAAAACATTCTAGCAAACCCTACAGGCCAAGAAGTCTTGTCTTTTCTCCTAGTCAACTAAGTAGCAGCTAACAAAAAAAAAAAAAGAAAAAAACAAAAACAAAAACACCAATGAGTACTTCGTTTCTCCTGTTCGGGGCTCAGGTAATAATGCTATCAAGTCTAGTCAGCATGTCTCCTACCCTTGCCGTCTCTACTCAAAAAGATAAGACTCAACTGTCAGGCATCTGTGTGAATCCTAGCAGATACCACAGGAAATGATATTTTAGTACCCTCCCTAATACACTCACACTCTGATGGAGTAGGTAATGTTAACAGACCACTGTAATTCAGTGTGACGAGGAATGTTCAAGACTAAGCACAGGCACCGTGGAAGTCCAGAGGAGGAAGTGTTATCACAGTCCAAAGAGGGGAAGAGGAGTTGAGGTATTCAAGACCGGTTTCCAGAGAAAATGAGGTCTGTAAAGACACCAGGAGATCAATAACCACTTTGCATCCACTAGGACGGCTATAATAAAAAAAAAAGACTGACAGTGGTAGGTGTTGGGGAGGATGTAGAATTGGAACCCTCACACACCACTGGTAGGAACGCACAGTGGTGCAGACATTTCGGAAAACAGACCACTCCTCAAAATGTTAAGCATAGAATTCTTCTATCACCCCCAAATTTCCACCTCTGGATGTATACCTAGGAGAACTGAAAAGCTGCGTCCACACAAAAACTCGTCCACAAATGTTCACAGCATTTTTCAAAACAGCCAAAACTGTGCAACCACCCAAACGTCCACCAACCGATGAGCAGGTAAATCAAGTATGGTACCTTCCAAAATGTAGCACCATTCAATCATCCGTAAGTATCAGGACACGCTGAAAAAGGTATGAATATGAAGAAACCGTGAAAATATTATGCCAAGTGAAAAAAGCCAGACACGAAAAGCCACAGAGCGTAGGATTCCATTTCTGTGAAATGTCCGTACCAAGGAAATTCAGAGCCAGAAACAGATTAGCGGTTTCCAAGGGCTGGGGGAAGAGAGAAGTGGCGAGTAAGTGCTAATGGCGAGGAAGATATTCTGGGATCAGACCGCGGTGATAGTCTTGCGGTTTTGTGAGAATACTAACAACTATGAAATACCACTTTTATGCACGTGATTCATACCTAATAAGAAAGACGACTGAGCAGGTACTAACAGAATTGAGGGGTCAGAAAAAGGAAAAAGGAGAGAGCAGCAAGAATGGTAAAGAGAAGGGGAAAATGGATATGGGTTGAGAGCAGAAGAAGCCAACTGAGTGGGACTAACAGGGGGCCTCCTTCCATACGCAGCAAAGGTGCAGACAGGGAGCATGTCTTGACAGAGGGAGCTGGTGCCCAAAGTTTCTTTCACAAGCATACGCAGGTAACCAGGGCAAGAAGTCTGAGAAAAAAGGAGGAAGGTAAGAACCACCTCTGTGGAGATCAGGACAAAGTGATGACTGTAAAATAAACCTGTTATTCGAAGTTTCCCCACACTTGAAAAAAAAAAAAAAAAAGTCTGGGGCACCTGGGTGGCTCAGTGGGTTGAGTGTCTGACTTTGGCTCAGGTCATGATCTCACGGTTCACGAATTCAAGCCCCGCATTGGACCCTGTGCAGACAGCTCAGAGCCTGGAACCTGCTTTGGATTCTCTCTCCGCCCCCCCTTCCCCTGCTTGCACTGTCTGCCTGTCTCTCTCAAAAATAAACCACCGTTAAAAAAAAAAAAATCAGGGGCGCCTGGGTAGCTCAGTCGGTTGAGCAGCTGACTTCGGCTCAGGTCATGATCTCGCGGTCTGTGAGTTCGAGCCCCGCGTCGGGCTCTGTGCTGACAGCTCAGAGCCTAGAGCCTGTTTCGGATTCTGTGTCTCCCTCTCTCTGACCCTCCCCTGTTCATGCTCTGTCTCTGTCTCAAAAATAAATAAACGTTAAAAAAAAATTTTTTTTTAAAAATCAGCTTCTACATTCAACACTAAAAAAATTTACTTAGACACAAAATGAACCGGGGGTCTCAGAAAGGATTTTCTCTTCTGCCAAACCTCCAGGGTCTTTGGAATGGAACACGAGGGGTCCCCGGCTCACTTCCTGTCACTTTTCCATGGCAATGTTTGCATCGTTTACAAGATTTTCCTATTTAGTTTATCAATTGCTTAAGTCCTGCAGTAACCCGCTTCTTAGTTTGTGGTTTCCTCATATTTTATGATATTTCAATAATTAGGCAGTAAAGACTTCAAAAATTCACGTAAAGATGGCTTTTATGAAGCTTTTCATAACCTTAAGGGAAAACAAGTTTTTCCCCTTACAGGCTGTATTTTTTTTTAATTGGTTTCACAATTTTTAACATTAAGAAACCAGAATGTTACTTGAGGTGGTCTAGATATCAAAACAATCATTTTCCATGCTGAAGTACAAATTCACATTTAAGTGAATTAAATTTGCTTTTGATTTCAGTTGATAATGCAGGCTAGTCTGACACTCAAGATTTTATCCAAAACTTCCAAATGAAGATCTAGATCTGCTAAGAGTAGTTCCATCAAATGATTTTACTTCTGGGAAAAAAAGGCAATGATTAGAATTCTGTGTGAAACAAAGGCGTTATATGGTAACTAGTAAATCATACTGGACATCGTCAAAAAGTACTCAAGTGTTTGACTTCTACTCAAATACATACTAGTTCACCATTTTTTGAAAGCTTCCTATGTAGCCATTACTTTTCACATATAACCTCATTTGTTTCTTCTCCCAGTATTATTTTACTAATGAAGAAAACGGAGCAGCTAGTAAGTAGCAGAGCCAGGATGTAAATCCGGGGATTCTGGTCCCAGGTTCTGAGAACTCAAATACATAATGCTTTGCATATGTCCAGATACTCTGTTCCACAGAAGATTCTTAAAGCTTTCACGATATGAAGCATTCTAGGTGACCGATTCCTGTCCAATTGCTAACGTTTCTCTAAAATATACAAACGTGATCCAAAATTCAAAATACCAGACTCAGGATGATATAAAGAGACCAAATCAAGGCAAGGGAGCCTGGGTTGTTTTACGCAGACCTACAACAAATGGGCTGCCTGTGGAGATAGTTCCCAAGCTCTCCTGTGCCCAAGTTTGCTCAACTAGTTGACCAAATGTGCTCATAGTTCTAAGATTCCATACCACTAAGAAGGGAAACACCCATTCTATAAAGCCCTTCACCTCTTCCACTACCAATGCATTTCCTTCCTCTGATTAGCCCCTTCATTACCCTTTCCTCTAGGTGCAGATCAAAATCTGTGTCTCCTCTCTTTTCAACTGGATTCCTCTTTCATCGTATGCTTTGCTGACACTGGTCTATCCTGGAAAATCCAGCACTTACAAGGGTGAGAGACAATTCAACGTGGGTCTTCAAATCCGTTTAGCCAAGGAGAATAGAAAATAGAAATGCATAATGCTCAATGCTAAGTAACACGTGCAATACGACAGGGGTTTGACTAGAAGCCCTCTGGGGACAGGGGTCCTTGAGAGCCAGGAACAGTTAGCAGGATGCTGAGTACATCACGGCCGACAACGACCATCAATCAATACAGCACCTTCCAGGATTTTCCGTGTTCGCTAGCTCCTTTCAGTGCATAAATTTACTTACATTTGCAAATATGTAAATGGGCGGAGGTTCAACGTGAACTTGAAAGTAGACGCGCAGCCATTAGATTTCCCAGGTATTTCTGCCAAAGTAAACACTTTTGTTTGGATGTTAATTCTGACTCTACAGTCTTGTTTTGTTTGTATTTTGCTTTGATCTTGTCTTCATTTCCACTGTTCTTCCACAACATTGAATATGTGTACCTTCCTTCTTAAAAAACAGTAAAGGAGGGGCGCCTGGGTGGCGCAGTCGGTTAAGCGTCCGACTTCAGCCAGGTCACGATCTTGCGGTCCGTGAGTTCGAGCCCCGCGTCAGGCTCTGGGCTGATGGCTCAGAGCCTGGAGCCTGTTTCCGATTCTGTGTCTCCCTCTCTCTCTGCCCCTCCCCCGTTCATGCTCTGTCTCTCCCTGTCCCAAAAATAAATAAACGTTGAAAAAAAAAATTAAAAAAAAAAAAAACAGTAAAGGAATGTCAAAATGTGCTTCAGGGTAGAGGCTGGCTTTGGGGATGAGAGGAGCATCATGAAGGATCAGCACACAGGGTTGATGTCCAAAATCAATGGCATGTCTGTCTTTTAATCAGAGTGTCAGGAGGCATCCAATTTCCAAAAAACAAATGTAATTTCTTGGAACCAGCTTCTCTAGTCTGTAGACAAATTTATGTACTGTGTTAATATCAAGAGTAACAGTAGTAATAGAAATACGTAGCATTTACTCTTCGCCCAATTCCCTTCTAAGCACTCTATTGGTATGAACCGTATAGTCCTCACAAAAGTTCTAGGAGATACGTACTCCTGTCAACTCTTATCAATAAAGAACAGTTCGGGCCACCTGCTTAATGTCACACATCTGGTAAGTAACGGAGGCAGGATGGGAAGCCAGTCTGACTCTAGAACACCCACTCATAATCCCCTTAACCTAAAAAGGCCTCAACACATTATGATATTGACAGTATTGACCCTAGGACACTTGAAGGTTCTCATTCTTCTCTCAAATTTGAGTTCATTTGTATAGTTACACAAACCATACCACACATCCGGACAGGTCCTGATCTCATGCGACTAAGGTTTTCTTTGTGCAATTTCACAAAAATCCAAAACTAAAAAGTCCCTTTTAATTATCATATCTTCCAAGTTTCTTACACAAATAAAGAAAATAAAATGGAATCCAGAAACTATGTTTTATTTTTGTAAAATAAAGTTAAACCTAAAAGCTAAGCATTCCTGTGCTAATAATTTTTCATTTTATAGCAAAAGAATTTCAAACTTGCAGAAAAAATTGTATGAACTATTCAAAGAACTCCGATATTCCCATCACCCAGAGACCTCAGTCAAGTTGGGCCAACTGTCCCAGTAATGTTCTTTCTCGCTAAAAAAAAAAAAAACAAAAAACAAAAAACACACATTCCAGCATTGCACACTGTACTTGGAAACTGAAGAAAGAGGACAACCTTCAATCTGGGGCAGTATCCAAGCTCTCCCTTGACCTTCATTCCCCTTCTCTGCTGAGCATTGCTAGTTATTTTGTAGAAGTTTCCCAAACTGGGATTACTAAGGTTCTTTCACGAGAAGATTCAAAGATCACAGTTTGGAGAAATGATGCTGTGCTTTCACTGCATTGCATCAAATGATACACGATTTCAGTCTGTCTCATCAACGGTGATGGCAACCCACCACTGGAGTAAGGTCAACTCCTCCAAGTTTCTCCATTAGACTTACTGGGTTGCCCTTTATAACTCATAAGACTCTGTGGGCACTCTCAGATGACACAAACATGCTGTCACCAACTCTTGCTCATTAGTTTCAGCAACCACTGATGTTTCTTGCCCCAATTCTTAGCCTGACAACTGCCAAAATCACCATCTTTCTGGTTTCCACATTCAACTTACCAGCAGCTTCCTGGTTTAAGACTTTCTCCTCTCCACTTATTCATGCATTTATTTATAGAAGTATGGCCCCATGGATTCCTGATTGGTTTAGGGCATTATCATCTGTACGTATTATTCTGATGCCCGTGTCGTCCCAGGTTTGCACGCGGAATCTCTTTGCCGGCTGCTGCGTTCTTCCAACACCGTCGCATCGTTCTCTGAGAACTCCCCTGTTTCCGCACAGGATATTCCAGGCTCACTGTGCAGATCCCCTGCGCCAGCCTGAGAACCAGACATTCTCTCAAAGACATGTGCTTCCTTTTAGCTAAGACCGGGGTCTCGAAACTAGTATCTGTGCAATAAACGTGCTCGTATTGACTGGGTGGTCACTGCACCCTGGCCTGTTCAAGGAGCAAAGTTAGGAAACGGTTGTGCGTGCCCACAGGTATATGTATGCACGTATTCACATATGTGCAAATACGTGAACGTGTGTTTCTACACTGACATTCCTGCATGTTGAAATCCAGGAGTCGACAGCAATACTTCAAACCGCATAGCATGGCGTTCATTCTGGCTTCCCCTTCTTTGTATTTGTAACTATCTTCTGCCAGTAAGAGGTCTGGCTCTCATTACCTTCAGAAGGATTTACATATGGGCCCCCTTGCTTGGACCTGCCTGATGGCTTTTGCAGCGAATTAAGAAAGGAAGGAAGGAATTAATGAAGCAATCCTGCAAAGGTGGGCAAAAACCAAATTTTTGAGACTTGATCATCTCTTTACAGAAAAAAAAAAGGTAATCCAGGCCCCACGACTAAATATAGCAACACAGTGGGGCGCCTGGGTGGCGCAGTCGGTTAAGCATCCGACTTCAGCCAGGTCACGATCTCGCGGTCCGTGAGTTCGAGCCCCGCGTCAGGCTCTGGGCTGATGGCTCAGAGCCTGGAGCCTGTTTCCGATTCTGTGTCTCCCTCTCTCTCTGCCCCTCCCCCGTTCATGCTCTGTCTCTCTCTGTCCCAAAAATAAATAAACGTTGAAAAAAAATTAAAAAAAAAAATAAATATAGCAACACAGCATCTCCTTCCCTAGCCACAGGAGGTAACAGAGTTTAGAGTTGCTTTCCAGGGGATTCTCACCTGTCTTCCAATGTGCACATAACACACGATTCTTCGTATATTTACAACAAAAAGAACTGGTGTGTTTAAATATTGTATTCTTGGGCAATAAAAATGTCAAGAACCAGGTGTCACTAACTTTTCTAAAACAGAGAGAAGAAATTCTATTATGTCCATATTCAACATCACACCCCCTCCTCGTAAAAGGTGGGGAAAGCGGGGCCCAGAGAGCTCCCAGGCCCTGCCCAGCATCACAGAGCTCATTAGAAATGAAGCACAATCCACCCGTGCGGTTGCTAACTTGCCACATCACCCCACCACGCTACCTTTGAAAGGTTTTCCAAGTAACTAATGTACAATTTGAAACTATCCAGATTTTCCGCTGAGAAACGTGCAGGGCTATAAGCCCTCCTAAAAAAACGTATACCCACAGATGCAGCAAGCCCACGTTAAATAACTAGAAGAGAACCATCTCTTCCGTGGGAACGTTAATAAGACACTTCCTCAAACGTTGAACTATAAAGATAGTTCACATAACCGAAAACAGTTCTTTAGGTTAGTACTGGGCACTTGTCCCAAGCTGTCACAATTAGCATCCATCACCACAGCGCCACAGATAGGGAGAAGCGCGGACCAGGGGTACTAAGACCGCCTACCTCATAAGCATTCCAGAAGAATGAAGTCAGCGCTTGTGAAAATATTATGTACATGAGGCTGTGCTATACGCTAAGTGGCTCTTTTTCCCTTGATGGAGACACAGCGTTTCTACCCAAAAAGTTGACTGAGCCAACTTCTTGCAACACGGTGTCAGTTCTGGCACCATACTTTTATTAGACATCAAACCACCCAGGTATTCTGACACTGGGTGTCTGTTTCCCTGTTCCTCATCTGTACCATGGGGATGGGGACATGTAGCTGAGAGTTGGTATGCAATTTATGGGGGGGGAGGGGGCAGGGAACTACATGAAGCACTGGAAGCTAGGTACCGGGTGCTCTGTTACTAAGTGACGAACCCCCCCCCCCCCACCATCATCACCACCATCACGATGTCCGGTATCAGAGCTACTGTGTCTAGACCTGGAGGTGGTTTGTGCTGCAGGCTGCCTGTGGGCAACGGAAGCGGCATGAGATGCGCTGTGTTCAGACCCAAAACAGAGCCCTTTCCTAAGTACAAGCCGACATTTAAGGCAACTCCTAAATCGTTTCACTGTTTCTCCAGATTGGGCCTCACACAATCCTCCAGGACAATCCTACTTTCTAGCCGTCCCTCCATCAGGACACTGGACATGGTCACATGTACCCGAATATCCCGGGTCGGTACGCGTCATTTACCTTACGGGACGGGATACCCTGACGTTTCGTTAAGGATGAAATTTTGGATCAGGAGACAAAATTTAAAGGAGCGAGTTAGTTTTATGGAAATGTGGGCAAGAAGATAAAACCCTTAAAAGATTTAAAACAGATTAGGAACAAAAACCATCTTCGGGCAGGCCAAAAATGGTGGCTCTCTGTTCTTAATCCACTACTCCTAGCAAACTAAGCCATGCTTTATTACTTAAAGCTTAGTTTTTGGGGTTTTTTTTTTTTGGTTTTTTTAACTATCCTCTTTTCTAGGAAAAAAATATCTAGCATTCAATGAAATGCCAGGTGCATTGTGCCTTTCACTGAAAAAAAAAAAAAAAGAAAAAGAAAAAGGAAACCCACCTACTATGGCTTATGGACTTCAGCCTAGCCTGTCACACAGGAATTAAAATCTCTTGAAAAAGCAGCTTTGCGTGGTTCACGTGTCAGGCCGACAGGAGCTGGATCAGCTTACAGAAGGGGCCAGAGATAAGGCCTGCAGAGGAAGCAAGGGCTAACAGCCCCCAGGAAAATCTAGGACTTCTCTACTACTCTACCTTCCCCACCCTCATTCCCTCCCACGCTTTCCTCTACAAGAAGTGGTGCAAAACAAAGTCAACAGCCATTTCTTTCCCTTCATTAATGACACAGCACTACATTGGCAGACGTATCCATCAAGAAGAGTATCCACGTCCTGTTTCTAAAGATCTCTATTTTTCTTTAAAAATCTTGAAACAAAACCACATCGGTTTCAGAGCCCACTCTCCGGCCCTTGATTTTATTAAGTCCAAATGTACAAAGCCCGCAGAGCAAGGACTATTGGGTTTATTTTACAAGACTGCATCAAATATTAGCTGAAAATTGGCTGTAAATGGGGCTACTTAAGCCTCCACGGAAAGGAATTGCAGGGGCTTGGGATTAAAATTGCAGGAAGCCAAAAAGAAAATTGAGGGCCAGGAAATGATGACTGATGGGCTGGGTGCTATTATCTCTGAGAAAGCTAAGGACAGGGAGGCTTTGAAAAAAAATTGCATAGGTGACCTTGAGAACAAGTCCAGACTGAGCAGTCAGCTGGGCGTAGCTCCCTGCAGAGACAGAAAGAGAGCAGGGAGAATTCTTCATTTCCAAATGGGTGAGGAAGACGTTTCCGATAAGCAGTTTTGATTCCCTCTTAGCATGCGGGGCTGCGAGCCACATCTCCAGAAGAATAAATGTCACGCAGCCCTTGGAAAATGCTCCATATTCAGGAGCTGTGGTTTGAAGCTCTCAAACGTTCCTAGAGGATTTCATGACTGTGGGACATGGGAGATTGCAGATTAAAAATGGACTCTATTGATGAAATTACTGTACAGGCTTTTTGTCTTCATCCTGTGTCACTGCACACAGAAAGGGAGCCCTGGAGCCGTTAAGGACACTTCATCTAAACTTCCTGAAAGTGCTTCAAAATGATAACTAGAAGCACAGCCCGGGTGCAAGGCAATTTAATTGCTAGAAATGCTCGGTCTACACTTGATTTTTCTAAAGGTAGATTGGCTGACACAGCCCCTCAGATAAGTGGCTGTTTAAATTGGTTAATACCAAGCAAGACCCCACTATTAATTGTCGAATTTACTGAGGACTCTAAAGAACCTTTTCTTAAGTCTGTCATATGTATCATTACATATTACCATATCAATGTTTATACACGTTTTATTAATTCATTAAAACATAATCTAAAAGCCCATTATTATGGGGGCATGTGGGTGGCTCAGCTGGCTATGCGTCATGATCTCATGGTTCGTGAGTCAAGCCCCACATCAGGCACCGCACTGACAGCTCAGAGCCTGGAGCCTGCTTAAGATTCTGTCTCCCTCGCTCTCTGCTGCTGACCTGCTTGTGCCCATGCTCTCTTTCAAAGATAAAAAATAAAAATAAAAATAAAATGTAACAGAAGAGCTAAGTCTTATTACCACAAGTGGTAAGTCTTCATAAACAATTAGATTTTCCCAAACATGTAGTGAAATAGTAGCCATTTTACATCATTGCGAATTTTCTCACACCTGGCTTCAGAGAAGACAGCTGGAGTGTCCAATCTGTTGCATTCCATCTGTTTTAATATCTTGTTTAAAGTACATGACGAAAACCCATTCTCACACAGATACGTAGTTGGAAAATGGAGGAGTAATAGCCCTTTCAGGTAAGTTTGGATATTCTTTCCTTAATATTACACCAAAACTCACCAACACGTAGTTTCAATAGAAATCTGAGCCCCCATCAGTGAACCTTCTGTAGTCTGATACCTTAAAATCTATCGCACTCTTCAGCATGGGATTCTGACACTCGTGCACAATTCTGCAACATCCATCGTTGGTCAGACAGGAAATACTGAGTTACGGAGAAGTTCCAAGTGTAGTGGAAAAGTTCACCACACCCCATGGGAGAAAGAGGATTAAGAAGGCCAATAATATGAAAACAGATTTGGCCTCGTAGAGTCACCAAAAAGATAGCAGGGACCCCAGAAATCTGTAAACCAAAACCTGAGAATCGCCGCTTTAGGCTGATCATGGCACGTGACAACAAGGACTTGGGAGTGTGGCACAAGTCTGCCAGGTCATCAAGGGATCCTTTTAGGGGCCAGGTTGTGTATTTAAAAAAAAAATTGTCCCAGTTAACATTCAACATGGGAACTGGTCAACAAATTCCAAATCCAAGAACTCTATGTGGTTTCTAAACTCGTCGGCTAGCAACTGGAAAGGGCACAACCCACTGGATTTCACATTTGTCACTGCTAAAGCGGGAGCATTAACAGCCACGTCTCGGTTTGAAATCCAGATATGAAAATGTTTTATGTCTAACAAGCCTGAATCACTCATTATTGATTTTTGCCCCCTCCTTGAAATGCGAAGATTTAGCAGCTCCTTCAAAATCATGATTTGTTAGTGGCCCAGCTTATACAAAGAGTTTGCACACTTGTGGTCAGCAGACCCTAACTGATAACCTGCATTCTCAAATGTAAGCTCCCAGGGCCGGACCCTTCAGGGTCTTATTCCAAAGGGTCTCCACAGCCCCATCACCTCACACCAGAACCCGTCAACTATGCAAAACTAGGTGTTTGTGGGATCAGTGAATTAGTCTGTATTTGAACGCTGTTGAATATTTCAAAGCAAACAGGACACTGTAGCTAGCACGCCCCATTAAAGAAATAAATAGGAAACACCCAGCATTCATGAATTCTGCAGTATAAGGGCATTTTAATAGATGAGGGAAAGTAGAGTAACTATAAGTCTGATTTAAAAAAAAGAACTTGAATTTGATTAACTGTTTATAAGTCTGCTTTATTTAAAAAAAAAACATGAACTTGCAAGTATACTTTTGGTCAACACCTCATGAAACTCCAATTTCAAATTCAAACTCTATTCTTAATTTGACGGAATGCAGAGAGCAGCTAAGGAAAACTGACTTTCTGCTACCGACAGGCTGTTGTGGCAATGCAACCAGACACTTTAAGGAGAAAAATTAGTTTTCTCCGAATCCTTTAAAGATCAAGATTCCGTGCGAGAGCTGGGCAAGAAACCATACTTTAAAACACGTGTGTGTGTGTGTGTTTCCATGTGCACATCCGGACAGGTCACTGAAGCTCTCACTGACCAGTGTCACAGCTGCATGAATGGTTCCCCTGTTCTTAAACACATCACAGAAGAGGAAAGCCAGGGAGAGGGACAAGATGCAGAAGGCTAGCTTCACAAATGCCCCAATATTTCACAAGTTGTGATAATCTGGATTATGTAGGTTATGGGTGGTTTTATTTTCCTGTAGTTTGCTTGGCCAGAGAAAGCAAGCCTTCCTGGCGAACAAAAATGACTGTTTGTGCAAGAGAATTGATTATCTGTTCAAGATGGCTTATGCTGCAGTAGTATAAAAAATTGCAGGTGGCTTTGGTTACAAGAGAAGCTATCAATCATCCTCAACTATTGACACATTTTTATGGACTGCAGTCTCAAATCACTCACTAAGGTTACCTATTCATCCATGAAATCTAAAATTTGGAGTCCTACCTAAGGGAAAAGGAAGGATTTAAACTGGAAAGTCTGCTCTCCCTAGACATCTGACAACATAACATTTTAAAGCTGGACGGGCAGAAAGGCTAAGTTCCCTTAAGCTCACCATCCCACGTTAGCACTGGGGTCCAGTTACTGCCTTGGTCCAAATGCTAACTCAGGGAGCTAGGAATCCCGGGGGTGGGGCCAAGCTACTTCAACTCTTCACAGCTTTGATTTACAAGTGGTCACAAACTAATAAAAGTTACGGTCAATATTTATTTTTCTTCAACAGGGTGCTTGTCACTGGACAAACTGCAGATAAAATTAATTCCGGTCTGGTCCTAAGAGCTTAAAAACTTACTAAACTCATGTTAACCTTCCTGCATTATTAGAGATACTCAAGTAACTACGAAACTCACAGAATCTCCCAAGAGATGGCAGGATGGGGCACCTGGGTGGCTCAGTCGGTTAAGCATCTGACTTCGGTTCAGGTCACGATCTCACGGTCTGTGAGTTCGAGCCCCGCGTCGGGCTCTGTGCTGTCAGCTCAGAGCCTGGAGCCTGCTTCGGATTCTGTCTACCTCTCTCTCTGTCCCTCCCCCACTAGTGCTCTCTCTCAAAAGCAAACATTAAAGTTTTTTTAAAAAAAAGAGAGCTCACTAGCAACACTGCAAATACGGCAGTGCCACTCCCTACCCCAAGATCAATCTGCTGGGAAGACCCCCCTGTCAGCTGTGACCACGGGACCATAACTTCTAAGCACATGATGCTGGATTTGAGACGAGGCAGGTTACTTTATTGGCATTTCCTTCCTATTATGAAAATTCTGCATGTCGATCTAAATTAATGAGTTGTGTTACTTCTGTATCCCTTGGTCCCTCTCTTCAGTTCCAAGCTGTATGCGATCCCCCCCTTTGTCTGCTTTCCAAAACTAGCAGTCATTCCCTAGGACTTTATTATACTCAACCCTACGGAGCACATGAGTCCTTCCAACCTTTCTTTTCCCTCCTTCTACCCATGATGTGGGTGTTTTAGGGTTCCGATAGGGTCGGAACCTCTATCAAGCAGAATCTTATCAAGCAAAAGCTCTGACAAGCGGTAAACTCAGTTGTCAAAAGAAATGAAGTTCTTACAGAGAAATACATGAGTGGTATTAAGGTATGCAGCAGGTTTTCTGGTGTTGTCTGCTTTTCGTTATTACGGTCTCAAAATAAGCCCTTGGTGGAGTCGTCCCGAGTGAAACATACATACTGAAACCCGTGCAGAAATTTTTTTTTTTTTTTTTTAAACACAAAAAGGAGGAACGCCACTTGACAAGGAAATGAATTACGGCTGACTTCCGCTGCTGTGCGCTTTCGCTTACGTATTTCCGGCACTGGCACCACGACTTACCATTTGTTCCTAGCTTGCTCCGTATGTGATACGCGCAGACGTTGTATAACAGCAGTATAGACCTAACCTCACAGTCCCCGCACCCACGACACTCACTGTAGTGCTACGTCATCTCTACGTTCAAAAAAAGTTATTTTTTTATTTTTATTTTTTGTAAAGGCTGAGGCGCCTGGGTGGCTCTGGTGGGTTCAGCACATGACTTGTTTCCCGCTCAGGTGACGATCTCACGGTTCATGGGATGGAGCCCCACGTGGAGTTCTGTGCTGACGGCCTCGGAGCCTGGGATTCTCGCTCTCCCTCTCTCTCTGCCCCTCCCCAGCTCGTGCACGCACTCTCTCGAAATAAACTTTTTTTAAAAAAGGCAAACAATGAGGGGAAATAGGGAGGAGGCAGAGGGAAGGAAGGATAAAGGAAAGAAGTTGGGGAGGGGGGCGGAAAGTCTCAATACTGGAAGTCCCGCCTGAGTGGTAAGCTCCCACGGAGGAGGGACTGCATGGCAAGTGCACGAGGGAGAAGGTGGCCGAGGTTCCCAGGGAGCAGGTGTGGAACACAGTCCGGAAGGACAGGAGGCACTCACCTGGGGAGTCTCGGGAGTACGAGCCGCAGGAAGGGCAGAAGCAGGAAACGGCAGTGAGGGGCCCTTCTTTACCCAGGCTTGAAACAACCCTTAAGGTCACCACATCCTGACCCTGCTAGCTGGGAGGCCTGGCACCGGCCGCACCTCCCTCCCTGCCCACTGCTCCCCAGGAGAGGCCTCTGTCATGGAACGTGCAGGACATTAGTGGTGGCCGCTCTAGCATTACCAGCAGGTGCACAGCCCCTGCGGCCCCAGTGCTCCACCTCCGCGGCCCAACTGCCATCAGCAGGCCCTCTGCTGCTTACCCACACAAGCTTCCAGAAACCGCACCTGGCTTGGCCAACGGACTCCAGGTTGAAATTCTCAAGCCCTCAGTCAGACAAAGTTCTGGGATTTTTATCGCCCGCATCTATCTCATGATCAACGTGGTGCTTCACCAGCTCCTGCTACTGGAGGCCGTGGCTTCACAGCCTGACCACGACACGGGGCTACAAAATGGGATACCAGGAGCCGCGTCACAGGGTCAGAGATTAAAGGAGAATGTATATGCTAACATAGCACGGGGCCCAGCTATTAGCCCTCAAGAGACAGAAGTCGGGGGAAAGGGGGAAAGACACTTCCCTTTGAAGCCTCTCCCTCAAGACTCCTCTCTTCCCCCTTTTCTTGTCATCCTTAAAAGGTCGCCTGACAGTTTGATTTTGCCACAATACGCTCCCATCCCAGGAGCACAATTCAGTATCAGTTTTCTCT
This sequence comes from Herpailurus yagouaroundi, assembly GCF_014898765.1. Lineage (NCBI taxonomy): Eukaryota > Metazoa > Chordata > Mammalia > Carnivora > Felidae > Herpailurus > Herpailurus yagouaroundi. Next base: position 5,010,151 of record NW_024412467.1, read on the forward strand.
ATTCCTTACTGACTCTGCCAAACCCTAATCCCCCTCTTTGTATGATCCCTTTAAGGGGAGAACCAGTATCCTCTCAAGTTTATTGCAGCAAAATGGTCACTCCCTCCTCATTCCACAATCAGTTGGTGTCCTTTAAAAATTATAATCTCCTAGGGGCAGCTGGGTGGCTCCGTCGGTTAAGCATCCAACTTCAGCTCAGGTTATGATCTCACGGTTCGTGGATTCGAGCCCCACATCAGGCTCTGAGCTGACAGCTCGGGGCCTGGAGCCTGCTTCGGATTCTGAGTCTCCCCCAGTCTCTGCCCCTTCACTGCTTGTATTCTCTCTCTCAAAAATAAATAAAAGCATTAAAAAAATTATGTTCTAAATTCCAGTCTAATACCCTCCCCTCCATCCCCGTTTTCCAGAATATTCATTTCACGAGAGATGAACACGTACCCTGTTTATTCACTAATTACAACTGCAGGTATGTCTCCATGGGGAACCTAACTGCAACGTCTGACTTTGTAAGGCTACTGCAGAGAGTACATGAGGCAGTAATTAAAATGTATAAACTATCTTTAAATGCAAATACAGGATATGGTGATTTTTTTATTATGGCCATAGAAATAATTTCCAGTAACTTGATCAAAAAACTCTGGCAGACTAGCAGCCACGTTAACGGCAAGTGGGCATCTGAAATTATTGGAAGAGAGTATCCAAGTATCAAAACCTCTCTGGTTAGACCACCCTATGCAAGTGCTCCAACTTTCCCGACATAATGAAAGCGATTAGAGCAGACCAACCGTCCCCAGGGAGAACTCAATAACCAGGGGGAAGAATTATTCACATAGACTCAAGGGGCCCTGGCTGTGGAGAGAAGCAAGCCTGGCATTTGCCGATTCTATTGCAGAGTCCTAACACTGTGAGGTTGCACGGCACCACAGAGCTGGGTGGGCAAAAACTGGAATTCATGGCCTGCTAGGGAATGGGGCCCAGTAACGACACAGACCTTCAATATACAGTTTTAACAGGATATCTATATAGCCCAAGAGATCAAAGTGAACTGCACGCTACGTTGGGCAGAAAGATGGGGATTAAAAAGCACGGACAGAATAGGGAAAAGGCAACATAAGAAACCCAGATTAACATATGTGTAATTAGAAACCCACAAGACAGAGGGGTAAAAGCAGCTTCCCAAGAGACAGTGGCTGAGAGTTTTTCAAAACTGCTAAGAGAATCAAGCCACAGATTCAAGAAGAGATGCAAATCTCGAGGTAGGTAAATACGAGGAAATTCACACCTAGACCTTTCTAGCAAAACTGCTGAAAACCAAGAGCAAAAGGCAAATCTCAAAACAGCGGGAAAACAAAGTGAACAGTAGTAAAGCTTCGGGAAAAGGGGGAAGGGCAGGATTTTCAAACACAAGTAAGACGGAACAAATCTCAGCACAACCACCGCTAACCCAGAGGACATGGCATCAGAAATGACGGTGCTAATGCGGGAAAAGAAAATGCCTCAGAATTCTGGAGCTAGTGAGAATCTTCCTCCAAAATGAAGTCACTCAAGTGAAATCTGAGGGATCTTATCACCAGGATCCATGCACTGAAGAAACTCCAAAGGGAGCTCTGAGGCAGAAGGAAAATAATCCCGGATGAAAGCGTGTCGTACAATTCTTCCCATGGAGTATTTTTAAGGAGATCTGAAAACAGGAGATGGAAGACTGCCTTTAGGCCTCTTGCTCAATCACACCTGTTCAATATTTGTTTCGGGGACTTGAATGGCATTAATAGAAAACACAGGGTTACAAATATGTTAAATATTTAAAATTCCAAAACATGCCCCCGTAGACCCCAAAAACCAACCATTTTTACCAAAAAACTCTTATGATGTGGAGATATTTACCTGCATTTGTCCGAATACCCTGCATGCCTGCCCCATTATCTCCAAAGTAACAAAACCTCAATCCTTCCTTCAAGATGTGTGTGTGTGTGTGTGTGTGTGTGTGTGTGTGTGTTTAACGTTTATTTATTTTTGAGAGACTGAGAGAAACAGAGCATGAGCAGGGGAGGGGCAGAGAGAGAGGGAGACACAGAATCCGAAGCAGGCTCCAGGCTCTGAGCTGAAAGTACAGAGCCCGACATGGGGCTCGAACCCACCGACGGTGAGATCATGAGCCGAGCCGAAGTCGGAAGGCCAAATGACTGAGCCACCCAGGCGCCCCAAGGTGTGTTTTAAGTCCCCCTAACATTTATTTATCACCTATTACGTGCCTACTTGCATAAATTTTTTGTGAGGCGCTGTGTTAGTCTGTAGGGCAGACATACTGCACCCATGGTCTTCCCAGAGAAGAGGTTACCTGGCTATCTTTCCTGACGGCACACAACTCCATCCACCCTATCCCTCTTCTTGAAGGACAAACTCCTAGGATGCTCCCAGAAGTTTGCCTTCTCTTGGTTTCCTTTAACTCATCACTACACCTCCCCCGAGACTAAGGCACCAGTGGGTTCTCAGCACCATTCTCTCCACACCAGAGCCTTTACATAAACATCCACCAAAGTAAATCTCGACAAGGAGCAGTGGGCCCCAACCCACATAATGGAGTTTAGTAGAAACCAACAGAAAATCTTTCATTGAAGACATTAAACATCACAGGGGCGCCTGGCTGGCTCAGTTGTAGAAGCACGCAACTCTTGATCTCTGGGTTGTGAGTTCAAGTCCCACGTGGGGTGTAGAGACTACTTAAATAAAAAGCTCAAAAATAGAAGAAGAAAAAGAAATTAAACACGAGCAGCACAAGCACTGGGTTGGAAAGCCCTGAGTTAGGACATAAACAAAAGAGCCCCAACGTTTAAGCTAATAAAAATCTTAAAAATATCTCAGAAGTCCTCTTTAGGCTGAGTCTCATTCTGGAAGACTAAGAAAACTTAGCACTTATGAAGCCATCTTCCCACCCAAACACCCACCAAAACAGACTCCTCTTATTTGTCCGGATGTGGTCTCAGAAGACCTCACAACAGAACACAAGAAACACCACCACCCACTGAGAAGTGGCATTCAATAAAAAACAGCTATCTTCCCACCCCACCCCCAAAAAATGATTTCGGGCCCCCCAGCCAACTCATTTGGAAAAGCATGTTGACTCATGATCTCAGGGTTATGAGTTCAAGACCCATGTTGGATGTAAAGATTACTTAGAAACAAAATTTTGGGGGGCATCTGGGTGGCTCAGTCGGTTAAGCATCCAACTTCAGCTCAGGTCATGATCTCACGGTTCGTGGGTTCGAGCCCCGCGTTGGGCTCTGTGCTGACAGCTCAGTGCCTGGAGCCTGCTTCGGATTCTGCGTCTCCCTCTCTCTTTCTGTCCTTCTGCTGCTCACACTCTGTCTCTCAAAAATAAACTTAAAAAAAAAATTTTTAATAGGGGTGCCTGGGTGGCTTAGCGGGTTAAGCATCCAACTTCTTTGGCTTAGGTCATAATCTCACGATTCATGGGTTCGGGGCCAGCATAGGGTTCTGTGCTGACAGCTCAGAGGCTGAAACCTACTCTGAATTCTGTGTCTCTTTCTGTCCCTCCTCTGCCCATGCTCTCTCTCAAAATAAACAAACAAACACTAAAAAGGAAAACAAATGTTTAATAAATAAAATTTTTAAATAAGGAAGAAGCCTGTTAGCCGTTCCCAACCTAAGGTACAGGTCCCAGCACAGCACTCGTTGTGCCTTTGTTCCGAGCTTTGGAATAGTATTACTTTGGTGCCCAGGTTTCTGTCACTTGCGAAACAATTTTGAATTTTACTTCTTACTTTATTAAACTTTGTACTCTCCTTTTCTTTGGTGATTTACTTAACATTCCAGGAGGGGAAAGAAAGTACAAAATCAAGCCTAGATTTTACCCTATGCTGTTCTTAGCAAAAAAAAAAAAAAAAAAAAAAAAAAAAAAA
>NW_024412467.1:5014170-5200437 GCF_014898765.1 Herpailurus yagouaroundi
AAAAAAAAAAAAAAAAAAAAAAAAAAAAGATGCACTGTAGGGGCACCTGGGTGACTCGGTCAGTTGAGCGTCCAACTCTTGACTTCGGCTCAGGTCGTGATCTCAGTTCGTGGAGTCGCAGCCTGCGTCAGGCTCAGTGTAGAGCCTGCCTGTGATTCTTTCTCTCCCCCTTCCTCTCTCTGCCCCTCACCCATGTGTGCTCTCTCTCAAAATAAATAAACTTAAAAAAATGATTCACTGCAAAGGTCTAGGCACTGAGGTCTTACCTTCCCCCCCCCCCCCGTCTCATCTTACTATGAATTTTGTAACATGCTTTGAAAACATCCTACAACAACTCCATCTAACTTGGCACTCTTTGCTATTATGACTCCAAGATTTATCACTTCTTTTGTTCTTTTATTCTTCCCTGAAGGCCGTTCTCAGTGCTTCTACCGTTAGATTTTGTTTAATACAGACGCATACCTCCTCAACAAATCGGAGAGTCGATGTAGCAGGATTGAAGGAGTCTTGGGTTTAAAGTCAACTTTAGGCTTATATCCCTAGGGTTGAACGAGTTGCCAAGATACTTAACTTTCTCAGCATCAGTTTCCTTACCTGTGAAATGGGGTTAATAATGGTGACATCTCAGGACTGTCCTCAGAATAAGATGGAGGGAAATGGGTCAACACGACAGTGGATATGTATATAGAGACCTCCTTGTGTGGATACTTCAGTCTCCGGGCTTTCTGTTACCACATGTGAGAAGGAGGACCCCTGTTTCAGGGCTATCTGGACAAGTGAGCATACCTCTCTCAATCTCAAACTTCCTTACTCTCTAAGCCATACCTTGCCTGCAATTTAGGTACCTGTGTCATGGTCCCCTCCATCCCGACACCATATTTCTTTTAGCAACGATGGGCATGTTTTCTACTGTAGTGGTTCTTCATAGATCATTCTTGTTACAGTCCCCATCCTACCATTCCTCTACGGCATCCACCTCCCCGACCACAACACAAACGTTAGCGGATAACCTTGAAGATCAAATTAGTATTTCCTTTCAATATGCACCCTTCCTGTTTCTTCCGAGAGGCATTCCACCCAATCCGTGACTCCACCATTTTATATACAACGTCCTGATCTAGAAAACCATATCCTGTTCCTCGTATCATTTACAAACGCAGCTGTTCCTTTTTTAGATCCTTTTTCCTCTACCAAGTTACAATGTGGACTCTGCAATCTGGTCTCTCAAAAGCCCTCAGATTACTTTGATAGCCCATTAGGGATACCCATGTCATCGTAAGGCAAAAACAAGACGATAATTATGAATAAAGGCTTTTCTACTGAGTGCTTACCATATGCTAGGTCATATCGTAAGCCCTTTTACATAGATGTGTGCATCAAACCTCACAACTCTAGGAGGTAGATTCCTTAGTTTGTGGGGAGAATAATGTCAAGTGAGACACAAATGAAGCGTGACTGGGGAGCCCCCAGGACAGATCGGGTCCTCAGGCCCAGAGACTCCAGCATCGCGATTGCTGTAGGTCACTTCGGTCACAGGTGTGCTAGAAGCCGGTCTGGTCAACACCACTCCCTGCAGAAGGCTGGGGGGACAAGATCTAAACTCAGTCCCTTGGCTTCCCGTCAGGGCAGGGGATACGGAAGCAGTGGTCTGGGTGAGGAGACAGACAGGACCCAGTAGTTCTCTTACAAAGAAACTCCCCCTTGTGCCCACCTGGAGCTGGGCACACCTTGCACCCCGGGACAGACAAGGGGACAGATGGGGGGACGGCAGGGTTTGCAACCCTCACCCTCCACTTCCTCACCTCCACGAGAGGGCTTGAAAGCCTTCAGAGAAGGCCCTCACTTTCGTGCAGAAAACCTCCAAGTGCAGAAAAGTGCACGTGCAGAAAACTTGCACTTTTTTTTAATAGTCTGGCAGATCGTCTCCCACACCCGGTCCTGTCCCCGTCCGATACCACAGCCATTTCCACCATCCAGGCTCCAGAAGTAAACCTATTTCTTGGCTTGCCCGGTAGTGACACAGACATCCACTTCGTGGTCATTTCTGCAGGGGCACCAGTCGCGTGTTGTTTCTGCAGGCACGTTATGTGCTTTCATCCCATCTTTTCAAGGTGTATCTACTGAAGAACCAGGACCACATCTAAAAACACCGTGTTTCAAAGTATTTTTAATATTTCATCTTTGACTTAAAACACGTGACACTGATAGGAAGAGGCCGATCTTGGAAGGTCTTTTTATAGGTAAGAATATTAACTGAGGTACTACAGGAACAGAAGCTGAGATCTTCCAAGTTCTTTCCACAGCCCCATCTCCTCCTCCCAGTTCACGTACCTCAGGATCTAACAGACCTACCTACTTGCCATTCCCTGAACATACAGTGTTCTCACACCTTTATACATTTTATTCAACAAGTGTTTATTTAGACAAGAAACAAATCTGAACAAAAACAGTCTCTGCCTAGCAGAAACAACAGCTATCATTCAAATAATCACACAAACAACATAGGAGGGCGGTTGTGGTAAGTACCCTAAAGAAGGAGAGACACTCGATGAGCTCTTTGAGTAAAAAAGGGTTTGACTTAAACAAGTCGGGGCTTGCCGAAAAAAGGAACATGGGATCTAGAATCCGAAGGGCCGAACAGGGAAGAGATATGAGCAGCTTTCCAGAGAGAGAAACGTGCAAAGGCCCTGGGGTAGAACAAGGCTGGGGGAATAACGGGAGCCAAAAGAAGGCAACATCCTTCTCTGCTTTCAAAATCCGTCCTCTTCCATCAAATACTGCTCAAATGTCACTTCCTGTGTGAAGCTGCTCCCTCCTCTCCATTTGCACTGTAAATGGATATGTCCCTCACACCATTAGAGCATTCCTTTTATCCTTCTGTTAGCACTTAGCTCACTGTATTGCAATTATCTGTTTATACATCTGTCTCCCTCGCTAGAAGAAGAATTAACGGAGAACAGAAGCAATCAAGGATGATCCTTGGGTCTCTCTACCATCCCAGGTAAGCAAATTTTCAATACCAAGTGCTTCATGAATGAAACAGGACCACTTGGCCATGCCACGCACACCCAAGCACTTTACCTGGGAACTGTATTCCCCGCTTTGTGAGTTGTCTACCTGCTTTGGCAAAGACTCCACTGTAAAGCAGCAACTTTGTAAAAAGCCTCTTCACCCCTGACCGTAATGAATCATGAGGGGTTATTTACTCCAGCATCAGAAACAGCTGCCCAGACTTTGTTAGCACCACGTAATTCCTTTTATAAATATCACACAATTATCTAATTTCTGAAAGTCTCTGCATGCTTTGGAAAGGTGTTATTTTGGAAACAAGTCCTGGCCCATCCTAGGGAAATTCCCAAGCCAGCACTGTCAGGGCTAAATCTGTCTCCCTAAGCCAGGAAAGGCCAGAGAGGAAGCAGAAAGCCCCCCAGCTGCCTGGCACGGGGCAGGGGGGCATCCACAGGCCCCCCCAGTCCCGGCTGCAGCCACCGGGCCTGCTTGCACTCACAGGTAATCACCGCCGAGTGCGGCAGACCCAGCACTCAGCCTGGCCCCGCCGGCCTCTGTGGGACCCGCCGGCACTGGCGGGAAGGAAGGATGACGGAAAGGTGGCCTGCCGGTCCGCTGGCCTGTTTTTGCTGAGCCCTCCGAATGGGCATGACCGCCGCGGAGGTTTTCCTTCTGTGGTGTCAGCAACCCCGAGGCTCGTTCTCTCCCACCACCTCCAGATCCAACCCCAGCCTTCTCGGGGGAGGAAAAACGATGCAATCGAGATTAGGGTGATGCCTGCTGCAACGCGATCCGCAGGCTCCCGGGCCATTCGATCCGGGGGTGGGGGGCAGGGGTCGGAGGGAGCTCGCAGCAGCGGGGAGAGGCCCGATCCGGGCCTGCATCTCCGCAGGATCACGGGGGTGGGGGGGGGGGGGCCGGGGGGGGGGCGGTCAGCAGGGGTAGGACTGGTAACTCAAAACGGTCCTCGGGCGGCCTTGTTTACCAAGTCCAGCAGATGCGTGCGGAGCGTTCCCGCACTGGCAGGCGCGCTCCCGGGGCCCCTGAACCCACCCCTCCGCATCCCTGAGAACAGCCCGCGCCCGGCCGCTGCGCACCACTTCCTCCTCCGAGGGCAGGATGTGCGCCGCCTGGGAACTGGGAAAGGAGCCCTCGCCAGGCCAGACGGCCGCCCTTTGATCTCTTCCCACCAGACCGGGTTACTTTGCAGGCTGGCCTCGCTTTTTTTTTTTTTTTTTTTAATCTGGCATACGTGGAAGTTAGTACTTTATTACAGATTTCCTGCCTTTATCTCCCTTAATTATAAAATCTCCTGGGAAGGAAGAAAGAATCCTATGAGGGGCCAGGGGAAGGAGCAGGCCCCATCTGGGGGAAGGAGGAGGCGGCTCCCTGACCCGGTGGTCCATGCAGGGCACTGCTCATACTGCTGCCCTCCACTCTGGCTCACAGCCCCGCAGGGCTTCCCCAACTCTGTTCTCAGGGTGGAGGCTGTTGGTCTTACACACAGGAGTCCTTGGCCCTTGGCCCCTGTCCTTCATCTCAGGCTGAGAGAAAAACCAAAGTCAGGGAGGGTAGACAGTGTTAGGAGGGAGATTCCCCAGCAACCCTGGGCTCTGAGCTCCCACACCCAGGTATGTCCCGGAGGCCTATATTTGGGCTTTACTCAAACACCCCTTCTGGGGAAAGGGACAACAGTACGGACAGGTCAGAAGAAAGCGTTCTCCTCTGGGGACCCTCTCTGAATGGCCCTGTTCCCACTGACCTCCTCCAAATAGGCATCCCTCCTCACAATCCTAAGTGTCCATATGCACACCTTAGCAGCATTTCATCTTTTTAGCCAAGCTTTAGCCTATCAGTCACTCCCAACAGGATGTAAACCCCAAGGCGACAGGAAACGTGTAATTACATAGTAGGGACTCCGATGTGAATGACAATAATGAACCCACTCACCGGGGCTGTCCACATGAAGTCTCAAGTCAACAACGATTTTTTTCCACTGGAGGATTTCAAACACCAAAGAGCTTTGAAACATATTAAATAAACCAGTATTTATTCAGAAATTATTATGTGCTAGGATTAGTCATAGTAGGCAAATTCCAACCCATAAAAGCAGCCTTGCTTCATCCTAAAACTTCATTCTCCCCATAATTTCACATTTTCTGTGGTAGGAACTAACCATTTACCAAGTAGCTGTATGCCTCATCTTTAAACTCTTAAGAAGAAATTGATGTGTCTACACAAACCCATTCTGAGCCTTTGAGAAAATGCTGAAGAGCCAAGTCTAGGGTGGGCCCCATTCTGTCCTCTTCCCAGTCCGACACCCAAGGTCTAGAGCTTTTCCGGTTTTCTAAAACTACATTGCAGCTCACTAGCTCGGGTCCAGCTCCCTGGATGGATGGCCAGAATTCAGACAGACCCCACTTTCCTCCAGTTTTCACCCAGCACATCTGTGGGCAAGACGCATTAGCCCTAGAGCTCCCGGGAACTACAAATACAGGAAACCCATAGGGGAAGCTTATAAACATGTCTCCCAGGGCTTACAGAGCTCTGAAATGTCCTCTTCCTCTCCCCTCACAGCTGAAACATGAAGAAAGGTAGGATCTCAGGCTCCCTCAGATCAATTATTTAACCAAGTTGCTTGAACAGTAATCCAGCGTTCGTAGCTTTTAAAGCAGACAAGTAAGTATATTCCATAATCCAGGTTTCAGCAAACGTTCTCTCTTAATGGCCCGATAAACATTTTTGGATTTATCTTTGGGCCAACTACTCAGTCATGCCCTTGTAGGCCCCAAAGCAACCAAAGACAACACGTCAACGGACGCACATGGCTTTGTTCCAATAAGCTTTATTTATAAAACCAGCTGATGTAATCGGTGGTTGGATTCATCAACATCCCCAAGTAATACTGAACTGTGAAGATCCCAATTTCAATAATGCTATCCCAAGCATAGTTCTGTCAGCACTAAATTTGGACTAGACGCAACTCAACTGCCCTGGGCTAGTGTCTCAGCAAAGAATGTATGTCTGTGATCATAGTCTTCTGCATCTGAAGACCAAGCTTTCAGAACTGTTGAAATGTTTCCAGCATCAGTGGAAATCCATGTTTTCTCTTTAAAATAACCTTGAGTCTTAGGAAGCTGCGCTTATGATGATATAAAAGGCTGTATAAATACAGGAAAAGTAACTAGTCCAGGCAGGCATCAAATCAATGACTCCAATCTGAATACCACCAGCTAAGTGAATCTACTCAGTAGCAACCCGTTGGGTCGCTTTTAGAACACCAAGCTAGGTCGTGGGGATTAAAATATTTAACGACAAAAGCGTACATCCAGGAAATATTAGCACTGAGCAGGATTTGACAGCTTATCTAGGAAAACCATTAAAATTATACCAAGAAAATGGGTGGCTTATTCGGTTAAGCTTCCAACTTTGGCTCAGGTCATGATGTTGCGGTTTGTGGGTTCGAGCCCCGTGTTGGGCTCTGTGGTGAAAGCTCAGAACCTGGAGCCTGCTTCGGATTCTGGGTCTCCCCTCTCTCTGCCCCTCCCTGCTCACGTGTGGTGTCTCTCTCAAAAATAAACGTTAAAATTTTTTATACCAAGAAAATGAGGTAGAGAGAACCTGTCCCTTTGCCCAAGATCACAAAGCCGGATTATAGAGGAAAGCAGGACCACAGGAAACTAAACTGGGTGTTCTCAGAAGTAGGGACAATGTCAGGTATGGCTGAGCACCGTATTCCCAGCCGTGCCACCGGTTCCCGGCATACAGAAGGCAATTAAGGAATCTTTACCGCATAAATGAATAAAGAGTTCAACAAGAATAAGTGAGCCATACCTTCCCATCAAAAGTTGCACGGACTAATAAATTCCTTGTTCAAAAGGAATGCTCTATGTGTAACTTTCTCCCTGATGTCAACTTGTGCATTTAGTCCTTCAGACACCGCAATAAACTGCTGAACTAATGCAAGTAGCCTAGAGGAGAGGCACCACTCAAGGCAGCTAATTCCGTCCTAAGGAATTATTTATGCATGACGAGAATCTGTCTGGAACATCAATGATGTCTTTATCTTCAACCACTGCTCACAGAGGACTCACAGCCTGAGTGTACGAGTACCGTCTGCCTGGGGTTTCCCAGGACTTGCAAAACGTAACCCTGATTGCTTACAGGGGTTATGGCTTATTTCACATTATCTACACCCACTCATCCATCACCGTGGGACTCTGGCGGTATAGGAAGCAAGCTCTTCAAAGCAAGGGTTCAGAGGCGCTGTGGCTATTCCTGACTGTTGCCGCATTTTCCCTTCCAGACAATGGACAAGACAGATGCTACCCGGGGAGACATGGCTATGCAGAGATATATGGTGGTCAGGTAGCAACCCACCATAGTATCTAAGCACCTCCCCCCCAGCTCCACACTTGAAGGTCAAGTGGAAATAACCTGCATTCCTTCCACAGGTGTTGGCCTTTGAAAAGGAATGCAGACTTTGAGCTCCATTTATGTTTTCAAAATATTGCTTTTGCTTTGAACTAACCTGGAATGTGTAACTTGATCCAGACTGTGTGATTTTACATTCACCCAGAGTAGATTTCTAGGACAGGGACTCTTCAATATCTCAACTATTAAGTGTTTTTAGAGAACCCCACAGTGGAGAGCTAAAAGATAAATTTTCTCCTACCTTTCCTTGGAAAAGCCAGGGGTGTGTGTGTGTGTGTGTGTGTGTGTGTGTGTGTGTGTGTGTGTGTGTTGGGGGGTTGGGGGAGAGGCAAGAATAGTAGCCCTAACTAAAAAGGTCAGAATACCAACAGCGACGTGGGGCACTCTTAAATGGGTGACAAGGTCTACTCAGTAGGAAGTCATTTGAGACCTCCTTAATCAGTCACTTCAAAAATAAAACACTACCAAATAAATGTATTTGGCTAATTTACAAAAGTTCTGCAAACATTCCCAACTATTGCAAAAGCAACAATAGTCATATTGTATCAATTACTAATTCAGACACTTAAAATATATAACTTCTGGAAATAGATACTTGAGACAAAACTTCCTCAGTTCTTTACTTTATTAAGACAACACTCTTCTGGAAATAATACAGAACCCAGAAAACTTCTGAAATACTGTAAAAGGAAGACACACACGAAGTAAACGTTTCATTTCACACACACATACTTTTTCCAGGGTGACACACACCTTCACAGAACTGAAATGCCAAATTCAAAATAAATTCACAACACATGGTAAATTCAGACATCCGAGGGGGCTTTCCCACCATTAAATTTGCAGGGCTATCAACAAACTCGGTTTATTTTAAGATTGGCTGCCCAATATACAAATTTCCCTTTGTGTTTGAAATACTTTTATCAGATAAGATAGCTTTTGTTTAAACTGCTATTTTCAGAATTTGCTTTGGGGTTTCAAACACACAGTGAAGTAACTCGAGATTTCCTACCCGGCTTTAAAATGTGTGTCTTCTGTCTGTTTGTATTTAGTAATTTCCTGTCAAATAACCTCACATAATTAACTTTCCTTGCTCCAACCTACTTTTTCCCCCTCCTGGTCCTACTTCCTGAGGACGGTAATAAAATGCTGATTACATTCAGCCAGCTATCTGCTTTCTCCTCTGCCTTCTCCCTCCATCAGAGTCTGTGCTCAGGTTTCAGACCTTGGTGGACAGGGAGAGACCTGGAACAGAAACACAGCCCATCAGACTTAGGGAGTTCCTGCCTGTCCACATTTCCTGAGCAGCCCTATCACTCAGCTAGAGCCAATCAAGTGTGGGGGAAGGGTGGGGGGAGGGAAGAGAGATCACACTGGGGTTTTTCCCAAAATTCAGTGAACTCCATAGACCATACGCTGCTCAGCTAGCCCTAGGGTGTATGGGAAGGCCTCTCCGATTCCTACTGGAGTTGGGATGGCTGTGATGATGGCTTGGAGAATCAACAGTATTCCTAAGGACAGAAGGAATACCGACCAACACTTAGAGCATTTGATTTGCAGATATAAATAGAAATCAAATCTGGCCCTTCATACGACCGAGATCAGCACATGTTACTTCTTCATCATTAGTCATTCACTTCACACTAACTAAACACTTCATAGGTATCACACAAGTAATTCATTGCATCATCACCTGGGCATTCCAAAAGTACACTTCCATAGAGATCTCAGGGGGGGAGGAGGGGCGGGCGGGCAGGCAAGCAAGCAAGCAAATAAAGTTATGAATCCATCACATTTCAGTGTTGGTACTTCCATTGTTGGTACAATGATCACCTCCATGCACACCACGGTTTCTTAACCCAGCACTACTGACCTGAAGAACCAAATAATTCTTCGTTGTGGAGGGCTGGCCTGCAAGACACCTAGCAACATCCGTAGCCTCCAGACACTTGATTCAAGTATTACCTTCAATGCTTCCCAGTTCACGACCACTAAAACATCACTAGACACTAGCTAATGCTCTGGGGACACAATCACCACCAGCTGAACAACACAGACAGACATAAACAGCAGAGGCCAGCCAGGGGCACTGGGGTGGCTCAGTCGGCTAAGCATCCGACTTCAGTTCGGGTCATGATCTCACCGTTTAATTTCCAGCCCCGCATTGGGTTCTCTGTTGTCAGCACGGAGCGCGCTTTGGATCCTGTCCCCCTTTCTTTGCCCCTCCCCCACTTGCTCTGTCTCTCTCAAAAATAAACTGAGATGGGGCGCCTGGGTGGCTCAGTGGGTTAAGCGTCCCACTTCAGCGATCTCCCAGTTGCTGAGTTCGAGCCCCGCGTCGGGCTCTGTGCTGACAGCTCAGAGCTGGAGCTTGCATCCCATTGTGTCTCCCTCTCTCTGCTCCTCTCCTGCTCACTGACTCTCTCTCTCTCTCTCTCTCTCTCTCTCCCCCCCTTCTTTCTCCCTCTCTCTCTCAAAAATAAAAAAAAAATTTTAATAAAAAGTAAACGGAGATTAAGAATAAATCTGAGTAATAAAAGGCGCTGCTCTTCATTTCCTACAGGTAAAAACAGCACTCTAGCTAATTCATCATATGACAGATTCACCCTTCTAATTCCAGACAAGGTCTCCCTCTGAGCACTCAGTGTTTGAGGTCAACAATGGTGACTTCCTATTAAGATAGTGCCTTAAATTCACACATAACACATCCCAATGGTACAAATCCACTGCCAACATGAAAAGAGAAATCGCCAGGGATAAAATCATCAACATCTTCACAGACCAGAAACAGACCACAAATGCCAACTCGCAAGATAGGATTCCAACATCCATGGGTTTAGCCCAAGTGGCCACTCCAGTGGTGGTTCCGAGCTCAGTGCCTGGCACGGTCCTATCCAAGCTGTTTCGCTCTGAAGCGTATATGCCCTAGAGAAGCTCTCGAATGTGTGCGTCAGTTGACATGTGCTAGAATATTCATAACTGCATAGCTATTAACAATACAGCAACAAAGATACAAGTTCACTAATGGGAGCATGAATATACTGTAGTATTTGTAAACAATGGAACATTCACAGCTCCAGTAATAAAACTGCTGTTAAGGTAACACTAGTGAATCTTGAAAACAGGGCTTGGCACAAAGAGCAAGTCACAAAAGACTACCTACTGTATTGCAGTATTTTTTATAAAGTTCAAATACAAGCCAATCTAAATCTATTAAACCTATTTTTAAAAGCCCAACATGGGTATTTTTACAAGCAAAGACCAAGGGGTGCTAGGGTGGTTCAGTCGGTTGAGCGTTCGATTCTTGGTTTTAGCCTAGGTCATGATCTCACGGTGCGTGGGATCAAGCCCTGCCATTGGCTCTGCATTGACAGCATGGAGACTGCTTGAGATTCTCTCTCTCCCTCTCCCTGCCCTTCTCTCCACTTTCAAAAACTTCAATTAAAAAAATAAATAAAAGCAAAAAACGAACAACATTAAATTCAGACTACTGGTTTCCTCCAGGGAGGAAGTAAAAGGATAAACACAGGTAAAGGTGAATTGGTATTCATGTAATAGCATGCTTTGAGACGTACGTGCAATAGTATGTGTCCGTACTCTGTGTATATGAAGTATTATATATAAACGGTTTTGAGTTTCTCTTTCAGGGAAGGGGAAAAAGAGACTTAAGGAAAATGAGAGCAAGCAACAACAACAAAAAACCACACCCAAATATTAGAGGACTTACTTCAGTAAAATAAAAAGTGAAGTCAAGGGATTATACATGCACAGGGTATAGGAAACAATAAGCAAAATACCAGTAAATGTGATTAGTGACTGAGAAAACACGAACCCTTTTTTTTTTTAATGTGAAAAAGTACAAAGTGAAAATTCTGTCAACAAACATGAAATGAAATGGGCTAATGGGGTCGTGAAGGCATGCGGAACTTTTATCGTCAGGAAGAAGGGAAACATACTCAATAACTATAGGTTTTATTAGGAAACTGTATAGTTACATGACACCTACGATATTCGACACTTAAAAGCAATCACTGGAAAACATTAGCAATATCAACTGCACCTTCCCATCCCCCCACGAGGAGGGGGGGGGGGGGGGGGGGTCTGCAATCTCATCAGGAAATGAGGAAAAAGAACCTGAGAGAAAAAATGGTAACTAGGAATGACTAAGTTGTAATGAGGTAGACATAAAATAGATAAGTAATTACAGTAAGTGTGTATTGATAAAATGCACAAGCTCAGAGGGCGATAAAGGCTTAAAAGAGAAAAGGGAAATAATACGCCAAGAAAACGTGAATATAAAAGGATTAGAGAAGATAATCCTGGCATGGCAAATAACCAGAAGTAAGGTTGTGTTATAATAAATACCAGAAAATGTAGAATTTAAGGAAAACACCTGAAGGGTTAGAGACTGACTCTATGGCATAAAAGAAAGTCCGTGGATATGTAACAACCATATGCTGAGGTTCACCAAATATAGCCTCGAAAACAAACACACAAAAAATTATGAAGAAACTTTGTCAAGACCAAAATTCGAATGAGGTGTTAACATGACTTTGCCAAACACTGTTCATCAAGAAGTAAAATATTAGTAAGGATACAAGATATTAAAATTAACAATTAAATAAAGAACCTGCAGCCAGGAAGTAGTCTATCCATTTTTGTCAAATACACGTAATACAGCTACTAAAATCAACTCTGTACTGTCCTAAGTGAGGTCTTAATAAAAATTCAAAGTTCCATATCATACAGAACTTGGTCTTCAAATTATTAAAAGAGAAAACAAGATTAAGCATTTACAGGGGAAGAGAGCAAAAGTAATGAGCTAATTATCCAACTTATGATGAAAACAAATTCAGAAAGCACAAAGAAAAAAAAGACATAAAATATGTAAATAAAAAGCAGATGATGAACTACACCAAGTTTTAAGCATTATTAAGATAATGACCGTCTGTCAAGATCATGAAAGGTGTGGACAGCACACTATCAAGAGTGATAAACACAGCAGGCATCATTTAAAAAAAAAAAAAAAACGTATAAATACATCAGGCATTAAAAACGAAGGCACCTGGACCATTTATGCCAATAAAATGCAAAATTACATAGCACTAAAGTTTTCCTTTATTGAAAACACAGCTAATAATTGAGGAATTAGAACACCACCAGTTTGGAAAAGCTAATGAAATAATGCATCTGAGTAATGATCCATTATGGCTGCTAAAATCACAGAAAGAAAAATAACTAGACATCATGAGCCTCCTGATAGAACACATCACAAATAATTCTTACCGAAACAACAACAACAGCAAGCAAGCCATAGAAATAGGGCACACACACCGAAATAAGCAAACCTCTAATGTTATCCAACACAATTTTCTGTAATAAAGGAAATCCCGTATATCTGCGCTATGCGATATAGTAGCCTCTAGCCATACATGACTGTTAAGCACTTGGCATGTGCCTACTGCAATCGAGGAACCGAAATATTCATTTAACTTTAATTAGCTTAAGATGGTCACAGGTGGCTATTCTATTGGACATCTAAGCTCTAGAACTACCTACCAATTTACAGGACAGAGAGCAAGACCATGATGCATTTAACAAATGCAAACAATGGCAAATACTATCTGGATTGTTTTCTTCCACAAACAAACTGCAAGGCAAAAGTGGGAAAACGTGAAAAGCAACTCCAGATTAACAGAAACTTAAAAGATGTATTAACCAGTTGCAACATACAGACTTTCTTTGAATTCAGATTCAAAGAAAAACTACGGGAAAAAATTGAAAATCAGAATTTTGAACACTGGGTATTAAAGAAATTCATTTTTGGGGCACCTGGGTGGCTCAGTCAGTGAAGCGTCCGACTTCAACTCACGTCATGATCTCACAGTCCGTGAGTTCGAGCCCCATGTCAGGCTCTGTGCTGACAGCTCGGAGCCTGGAGCCTGAGTCAGATTCTATGTCTCCCTCTCTCTCTGTTCCTCCTGTGCTCGTGCTCTTTCTCTCAAAAATAAATAAAAAAAAATTTTTTTAATTCGTTTTCCACATATGATATTGCCACTGTGTTGACATTTCTAAATAATAAACTATTTTTGACATACATACAGAAATAAAGATGCAATGATATGGGCATCTGAGATTTGCTTGTAAATAATCCAGTTTCAGTAAGACAATGGTACAAGAATACATAGCAATGGAAGGACTATTCGTAGATTTTAGCTGGGTGATGAGCATGTGCTGATTCACAATAGCATATTTCCTACTTTAGTATATCTTCCAATTTGCCGTCATATAAAGTTGTAAGATTATATGACTATCCATTCATCCAGAGACTTTGCCTTTAAAAACATGTCTTTAAGGACGCCTGGGTGGCTCAGTCGGTTAAGCGTCCGACTTCAGCCAGGTCACGATCTCGCGGTCCGTGAGTTCGAGCCCCGCGTCGGGCTCTGGGCTGATGGCTCGGAGCCTGGAGCCTGCTTCCGATTCTGTGTCTCCCTCTCTCTCTGCCCCTCCCCCGTTCATGCTCTGTCTCAAAAATAAATGAACATTTAAAAACATGTCTTTAAGACCTAATACACATCAGGGGCGCTTGGGTGGCTCAGTCCATTAAGCAACGGACTCTTAATTTGTGTTCAGGTCATTATCCCAAGGTCTAGAGATCAACCCTCAAGTCAAGCTCTGTGCTCAGCATAGAGCCTGCTTGGGATTCTCTCCCTCTCTTCCCCTGCCCTATCAGCACTGAGCCCATTTGGGATCCTCTGTCCCCTTTCCTCTGCCCCTCCCCCACTTGTGTGCATACACACTCCCTCCCTCCCTCTCTTAAAATTAGACTTTTTTTTTTAAATACATTGGGGGGCACCTGGGTAGCTCATTCAGTTGGGCATCCAACTGTTGATTTTGGCTCAGGTCATGAGCTCATGGTTCCTGAGATGGAGCCCCACATCAGGCTCTGCGCTGACAGCATGGAACCTGCTTGAGATTCTCCCTCTTTCATGATTTCACAGTTCATGAGTTCAAGACCTGCATTGGGTTCCAAACTGACAGCGGAGTAGGCTTGGGATTCTCTCTCTGCCGCTCCCCAACTCGCATGCATACATGCTCTCTCTGAAAAATAAGCTTTTAAGAATAAAAAGATGTAATACAAATCTCTGAAAATATGGATAGAGATGCTTAGTTCAGCACTGTTTGCAGTCACAAAGAACCCTAAATGTGCACTAATAGGGAAATTATTAGATGTGCATTACACCAAAGTGTATTACTTTACCATTGAAAAGAATTCTATAAATGTGTTAAATTACAAAGTTAATATGCTATTGTTAAGTGGGGAAAAATCTATACATATTAACCTTCACCAATTTATTTTGCAAAATCTGTGTGTGAATGTGTATATATAGGGATAGATATAGCTAAAGAGAAAGGAAAGAAACACACTCTTAAGAGTATTAACATTAGAGAGTGAAAATTTTAGAAGAGACAGATAGATTTATAGCTAATTTTTTTTAATTTATTTAGAGACACAGGGAGAGCACAAGCTGGGGAGGGGCCAAGAGACACAGAATCCCAAGTAGGCTCTGTGATGTCAGCAGACAGTGACGCAGGACTTGAATTCACAAACCGTAAGATCATGACCGGAGCTAAAATCAAGAGTTACACACTCAAGTGAATGAGCCACCCAGCCAACCCTGATGTGCACTTTTTTTTTTTCCAAATATATTTCAGCACCTTTCAATTTTACAATTTTATTAAAAACTACAGTGAACAGGGGCAACTGGGTAGCTCAGTCGGTTAGGTGTCTGACTTCAGCTCAGGTCATGATCTCTCGGTTCATGGGTTTGAGCCCCACGTTGGGCTCTGTGCTGACAGCTCAGAGCCTGGAGCCTGCTTCAGAGCCTGTGTCTCCCTCTCTCTCTGTTCCTCCCCTATTTGCTCTCTCTCTCTCTCTCTCAAAAATAAAGACTAAAAAAAAAACACAAACAAAAATTAAAAGTGTTTAAAAATAAAACTACAGTGAACATAATTGATAAAACATTAAAAGAAGGCAAAACACAAGAATGTCCTCTTTAAGTGCTTTTATTCAGCATTATACTAAAGTCCTAACCAATGAAATAATGTAACAGATAAAATAGCAAATCAAAAATTGTAAGCTGTCCTTATCAGTAAATTATGTTATCTAAATAGGAAATCTAATACCATCTAAAAAATAGAAGAAAAATTTAACAAGGTACTTAGGTACAAATGCAATTTAAAAAAGTCAGAAGCGTTTCTGTGAGTCATTGAAGCATTCAGAAAAAAATAGAAAATTAGCCTGTCCACAATAGCAATTAACAAGGTTTCTAGAAAGAAATTTTCAAAAAAAAAAAAAAAAAGTGTAATATCCTGGTGTTAAAAATACAGGAAAATCATAAGTGGAGACAAAGCAGCAAAATGGTAGATTCAAAGTTGAACAATCTCAATCCTCCCTGAAATGAATTAAAAAATTAAATGCAATGGGGGTGCCTGGATGGCTCAGTTGGCTGAGTGTCTGACTTCGGCTCATATCATGATCTTGTGGTTTGTGGGTTCGAGCCCTGCGTTGGGCTCCATGCTGACAGCTCAGAGCCTAGAGCCAACTTCAGATTCTGTATCTTCCTCTCTCTCTTTACCCTTCCCCGCTTGTGCTCTCTCTCCCCCTCTTTCTCTCAAAAATAAACATTTAAAAAATTTAAAAATAAAAATAAAATGCAATGGCAATAAACACAACATGCTGTCTTGCGGACTGTGACCAGCCAATCCTAACATTTCTGAGAAGAAGCAAAAGAGAAGAAGAGTAAAGAAAATTTTGAAGAACACAGAAGGAGAGATGTATGCCCTATCAGGGGACGACACTCATTACGTACTCTGTCGTTGGGACAAACGCAATGCAGAAAGTGACAATGAGACCATGGAACAGAACCTAGAGTCTCAAACGCAGGAATACATGAAAGCAAAGGACATGAGCGGTCACTGGCAGCCTGGAATCCAGGGTTTAGGAAGCCAACACAGTCGGCAGACACACAAAATAGAGAGTAGCCCAAGGAGCAACATTCACCAGGGACGATGAATCCCATGCGCAGTCGGAAAAGCAGTGAGTGCTGCCAGGTGATAGACATAGCATGAGATAGCATCTTCTGGATGGCCGGTTGCAGGCTGGAAGGCAGTGATGAAGGATACAGGAGCAACCACACCGTGTCTCAAGAGCAACAAGGAGACTGCCAAGGTCAACTGCAAAACCACAGGGGAGATGGGAGAAAACAATCATTTGAATTCAAATCCATTCAACAGATATTGAATCCCTACCACCATGCTGGGCACTGGGCAGAACCAGAGATGGAGACTCAGGACCCAAGATTCTGATTCAGGATCCATGACTGAAAAGTGGGGGAACCTCAAGCCGCCTACATCCTCACCAGCAACGTTATCCTGCAGCACTGTTGCAAAGCACCCAGAGCCCTGAACTTGAAGTCACAGCCAAAGGTTCAAGCCCTGGTCAGTATGGTGCGGTGGTAGGGTCTTGCCCCCCTACATCTGCCTCTGCATTTATCAGGATCTTGAATACATTACTTCCCTCAGGTCTTCATGTCCCCATGGGTAAAACAAGGATAATAGCAGTAGTACCTCCCTAATAGGACTAGTGTCAAGATTTAAAAATTTAATATGTGTAAAGCACCTAGAAAAGTTCTCAGAAAACAGTAAGCACTCAATAAACCCTAGCTGTTGTTATTACCAGCTTTCTAGTTGAATGCCTTTGGGCCCAAGTCTTTGAAATCCCGAAGCTTCCGTTTCCTTCTTTTTAAAAACGTAATATTCCTGTCCTCATAACATTGCTATATAGTTGTAGAAGCAAATAAAAACAGCTTCATAAATTGCCAGTGTTATACCAATAGTAGTTATAGGAGTTCCACTGCATTTCAAAGAATCGAGAGCTCTCTTTCTTGTACAGGCTGTTATTTCTTAACTCCCTGGGTTGCCAAGAACTTCGTACAGCAATTTCATTTCACAAATTAGCCACTTTCAGTTCATCTCAAGTAATTAAAGGAATTTTCTCCAGAAATCTAGCACATTCATCAGCTGGATGCAGCAGACGGATGTCCAAGCATCAGAGACGTCTAAACAATTTTGTTAACCTTTAGCAAAACTATTTGTGCACACTGGCCGACAAGGTCAGACTCAAAAGATGTTAATGCCTGTTTTCAAAGCACTATATGTACAATGTTTATCCTTTCTTTTTATTCTCATTCTGTAAATGTAGGACAATTTTTGTGATAAAGCTTTGCTGCAAGTTCGTCACCAGATAGGGGAAGAAAGAAGGCCAATGTTTGCTTATACAAGAGGCCATCTCAAGTTTTCCTAAAGCAAAATTGGAGAATACAAACAGATCTATGGAAAACGTAATTTCGGAGTCGGGTTTAAAAAATACCCCCTTCCACCCAGCACTCCTGATCCACTCTCAACGTTGGCCCCAATAATTTAAGAAGAGGGTCATGTCTTTGTGAATGGGTCGAGTCCTCTGCTTCTTATCCTCATCAGTTCTTCCCCACTATCCCTCCATCTTCCACTTGTGATACTTTTACTGATCGTCAACGGCCTTTAACAATGACAAAGAGATAACAGGAAGGCAGAAATCATATTAAATTAGTCCATCTTTCTTCTTTCAGACAGCTCTGACGAAAAGTTTAGGGGGAGGAAAAAAAAAGCTAAAAATGATGGCTTGACATGATTTGAGTCAATGCACAATACACGAATAATGAGAAGGAAGTCACAGCATGTATGCTTTTTTGGAACTGTTAAACCAAGCTAGTCATTTTTATATATACAGAGAGATGACCTGAATGCCAAATTCATAAAGGAGTCGGGTAGAAGTGGTAAGCCCGCAAATTTTGGGTCAGAGAGGAATATATTGGTATTCCATGTAAAATCTTAGAGTGAGGGACTACAAAGACCATCAGTGTTATGGAGCCCAGCCAGAGCAGAAGAGAGAGAGCTAGCCATAAACAACACCTCATGTTTTACCAGGAGATGCAAAGGAACTCACACATCCAGGAAGTTCATTTATGATCAAGTGGCCCCACAAGGCATTTAGGAAAGGACGGAGTTTTCAACAGATGACTGGTTCAACTTTTCTATGGGGGCGGGGATTAGCCCTTTATTTCACAGCTTACCTAAAAGTCAACTAATTCTGCGTGGACTGTAGATCGACACATGAAAAATAAAACAATCAAGTTTCCAGAAGTAACACAGAATACCCCCCACGATTTGGGGAAAGAAAAAAAAATTTCTTCAACATAACACAAATGACATTAATCACAAAGGAAAAGACTAATGAATTTGAGCACATTAATATTAATGTCCCTCTTCATCAAAAAGCACGATTATAAGAGCAAAAAGGCATGCCACAGGGTGGGCAAAGATAAGTGTAACACAACCATCAAAGGGCTCTTTTCCAAAATATACAAAGAACTCTTACAAGCCCCCCCCAAAAAAAGTAAAAGTCAATAAAAAATGGGCAAGAAACTTGATTAAATTGTTCAAAAACAGTATCCAAGTGCACATGAAGCATCTAAAAAGGCCGTTGACTGAATATTTACCCAAAGGACACAAAAATACTAATTCAAAGGGATACATGCACCCAAAGGTTTTGAGCAACATTATCTACAATAGCCAAATTATGGAAACAGCCCAGGGTCCACTGATTGATGAATGGATAAAGATGTGGTATATATGCACAACAGAATACTCACCATAAAATAGAATGAAATCTTGCCATTTACAACCATATGGATGGATCTAGAGGGCATAATACTAAGTGGAATAAGTCAGAGCAAGTCAAATACCATATGACTTCACTCTTACGTGGAATTTAATAAACGAGCAAAGAGAAAGAAAGAGAAAAAGAAATCAAGAAACTGGCTATTATAGAAACCTGATGGTTACCAGAAGGGAGGGCGCAAGGGGGGAAACAGGTGACCGGCATTAAGAAGCGCACCTGTGATGAGCACCGAGCCATATTTGGAGGGGCTGAGTCACTACACCGTACAGCTGAAACTAATGTAACACTGTATAACCAACTGGAATTAAAATAAAAACCTAAAAAAAAAAAAAAAAAAAAAAAGGCTACTGACATCATTAGCCATCAGAGGGAAATATAAATTTAAACCATGATGAGATACTCCTACAAACGCACCCGAACGGCAAAACCAAACATGTCTGACGATGACAAACGTTGACAAAAATAACAACAATGGAAAGCAATGAGAAACTTGGTGGTTCACCACCTCCTCGGGAGCTGGATACCATTCCAGGTATCACGCGAACCTCCCCTCAGCACCAAGGCAGCACCACAGGGATGGCAGGGAGAGATCAAGACAGAGGCAGGCTACGCCAGGCTGGTAGGCAGCAGTTTTAATAAAGCAAAAGGCACTTACGTCTGAGATTTGTCTTGGGCGGCACCAACATGAACGGACCCCCACACCCATCCCGTCGTAAAAATTTACATAGAGATTTTAACTGGGTTCAGTCGTGTATCCCACGCAGGTGTTCCCGACACAACGCCACTATCTCAAGGCTATGTTCTAAGAGCAGCCTCTGGGATGGGAAGAGGCAAAGGGAACCCACATTCCCAGGCAGGGGGGCAGTGATGAGGAGCCTCTGATTGCCTAGGTCTAGACTCATGGGCCAACTGTTGGTCACATCTTCTCAAAGACCTTCCCCAGAAAAACTTCCTACACTTGAACTGGTAATATAAAAAGATACAACCGGCTTCCAAATTTCTTTGGCAATGCCAGCTGAGTCCATGAAAACGTTGTGACGTTGTAGCCCTTTTTTTTTTTAAGGTTTTTATTCTAATTCCAGTTACTTATCATACAGCAATTATGCTCCTAGGGCACGTGTGTTTGTGTAAACGTGCGCATACCTAACAAAACGGGACACATGTATCAACATATTTTTACAAAAATATTCACAGCATCATCATTCATGCCAAAAACCGGACACAACCTAGGTCTACGAACAGTAGAACGGACCGTCTATATAACGAAATCTTACATGATGACTAAAATAAATATGGTAACACCTTTGAACCTTCCAAACGTGATGGGGGTGGGGAGCCAAACTCAAAAGAATATGAACGAGGATGTTCCACTCGTATATAGTTCAAATCCCAGCAGAACTCCTCTAAGAGAAAGCCTGAGGATGGTTTCTGAGGTATTGGCAATGATTCCACCACTGCCTATGTGAGAATTTGTAGTATTTTTCGAGCGGTATACTTACGATCCGTTTACTTTTGTGCACATACATTATAAAGAAAAAGTTAGGTGTAAAGGAAAATAGTGTTTCATTCACTTGCTCCCAGTAGCTCTGCTGCTAGAACTTTAAGGAAACAGTATTAGATATAAAAAAAAAAAAAAAAACGTTAGGGGCGCCTGGGTGGCGCAGTCGGTTAAGCGTCCGACTTCAGCCAGGTCACGATCTCGCGGTCCGTGAGTTCGAGCCCCACGTCGGGCTCTGGGCTGATGGCTCAGAGCCTGGAGCCTGTTTCCGATTCTGTGTCTCCCTCTCTCTCTCTGCCCCTCCCCTGTTCATGCTCTGTCTCTCTCTGTCCCAAAAATAAATAAACGTTGAAAAAAAAAAAATTAAAAAAAAAACAACGTTAGGCACCATAGGTCACGCAGCATTAATTTTAATGACCAAAAAAAAAAAAAAAAAAAAAAAACAACATTAGGCACCAAAGGTCACCCCACATAAATTTAAAACCCAAAAAAAAAAAAAAAAAAAAATACTCAACAAGGAAAGGTAAACTGTGGCCTATCTAATAAAACCGGACACAGGAACACCTGGGTGGCTCAGTAGGTTGAGCATCTGACTTTTGATCTGGGTTCAGGTCATGGTCTCAGGGCTCCTGGGATCCAGTCCCATGCCAGGCTCCAGAGTCACAGTGTGAAGCCTGCTTGGGATCCTCTCTCTCCCTCTTTCTCTGCCCCCTCCCTTACCCGTGCGCATATGTGCATGTGCTCTCTCTCAATAAATAAGCTTTAAAAAAATTTAGGGGCACCTGGGTGGCTCAGTTAAGTGCCTCTGGCTCAGGTCATGATCTCACGGTTCATGGGTTCAGGCCCCACATCTGGATCTGTGCTGACAGTGCAGAGCCTGCTTCCAATCCTCTCTCTCTGCCCCTCCCCTACTCTCTCAAAAATAAAACATTAAAAAAAGTTTATTAAAAAAAGTATAAGAGGACACAAAAGATCTCATAAAGATTCAGTAATATATGCAAACTAACCATTAAAAGAAAAAAAAAGGAAAAAAAACAAAAACCTGGAAACAGGCCAGATGGAAATATGCCAAAACCTCTGCACGATTTAAGCAGCCAGGTTTCATGTGACTTCGCTTTTAAGAAGTGTGTTCTACTTAGCCTAGAAAAAAAGGCCTTAGAATTTATTGCAGAATGCTTTGATCTTTTCTCAACACAGCTGAGAGGGTGAGAAATTGCCTCGGTTTCACTAACAAGTGCAGAAAATCCCCTGCACAAGATACTCACTGATCTGTCTGCATAGTCCTCGGCCTCCACAGTCTTCACCTTGTAAGAAAGACCATTTGTTCTTCAAAAGGTAGAGGCACATGCTATCATGCATGATGTAAGCCCAGAAGTCTCTGGAATACAGGATTAAGTTGCTCTGGCTTTTGCCCCAGGGACTCAAGAGAAGGTCCCTCTGGCTGGCCGACTGCTCTGGAAGCAACAAGTGGCAAGTAACATCAGTCTGTCACATGAAGGCATGCTTGGTCTTCTGGTCACGATTGTATGAAAATAACACTAAGCAAGCACAAGTCTCTGGGAGCCATGCTTTGTGGAGTTCCAAAGAATGCAGAGACGACGGCTACCCTCAGGCAGCTTAGAATCTTGTTTACCAGACAATACGTTGCAAGACAAAAACAAATTCTAAGAGGTCAGTGAACTAAATACCTTAATCATCATCCCTATTTTCCTAAACTCTAACCCCACCAGCGAGGCTTCAAGCCTGGAAATTACACTTCCTTAGACTCCCTTGGCCCAGGTAGATTGTAGCTGTGGGTTCGTGCAATGAGACACTAGCAGAATCAGCTCGTCTTGGCTTCTGGAGACGTAACAGCAGCAGGCTGGGGCTGAGTCCCACACTACGCAGTCTCCAGCAGGGAAGGCGGCACAGCGGCCTGCAGCCCCAAAGTGGCTGAGTGGACAACCTTGTGGCAGATGAGGATACGCTCGGGGAGAAGCCTGCAGTCCCTGATCTGGATTTGCTCCTCCAGTCCTGTCAATGGTTGTAACTCAATGCCCTATACTGAATCCTTCTCTGCTAGACATCTATAAAGCAGCAGAAACTCCTCTTCTGATTCCCTTTGAAAACAGGCCAAATTTGACTGTACATGAGTCGTCCAACTCTGCCACTTACTCCTTTCAGCTTTTTCCTAAGGCTCCTCTCTGTTCGATGCCAAGAATACGAAACATGGTAAAGCAGGAAAATTAAAGTTTTCATCTCAATCATTTCACAGAGATTCATACACTCTTGCATTACTGATGTTTACCTTTTAGGATAAGAATGAGCTAAGTACAGCATCCCACTGCTTGAGTTTAAGATAATTATATCATCACTGAAAACTTCATCAGATTTTAAATTAAGTTTATCGAAATTGTGTATCTGAGTGTATATATGCACACATACTCCTGTGTATCAATGTTTTTTTTTTTAATTCTGTTCCCTTACCTAGAGTCCCACATTTCTATATGCATAAAAACCTGTATCATTCAGATCACCTACAACCATGTACAACTCATGAACGGTACCGAAATTAATACGGTCCTCAAGATTTACATGCATGACTCCCTCGTCAGTGTGGGAAACAGAAAAAGCCATCCCCTATCTTGTTCAAAACTCAACAGGGATTAGATCAGACTTTTAGATCTGGGTACAATGACATAAGCATATTCCATCCACCTCTTCCACTGGACACATTTTTAAAACCTGGACACACAACATCGAGGAGCTGTTTGAACACTTTGAGAAGTCTGCAGCAGGCCAATCAAAGACCAACGGAATCTACGGTTCCAAGTAACCATCAGTTTACCATTTTCCAGGAGAAGCCTTTGACCTGACTTTAATACAGCCAAAAACCTAGAAATGAGCACCGCACTCAAGTAGGAGAAAGCTACCATCCTTCTTATTCTGGCTCACGGAAGGACATGGGGACTCCTGCCATTCCCTGGAGTGTAGAAACTCCCAGTTCTCCTCTGTGTCTTCCCTTTTCTGCCACTTTTCTCAGGCCCTTGCCCCCAGCCAGCTTGGTGGCAGCAAGGGCAGAGAGCTCTACTGGAAGTCAACAAGAACCCTGAGGATGAGGATCCTTCTATCCATTTGGCCAAGGCGTGACCATGAGACACGGAGGCCACGCCCTTGCAGTTCTTTTATACCATCCTTCTGCCTCTTGGGCGCAAAGAGGGAAGCACACAGCAAAACCTGCTGAACTGAAAATACCATCTCTGAGGAACAGAGATACAGGGAAGATGCAGAGATGCGCAGAAAGGTGACCCTGTAACATGGTTTATGAATCGCAGGGATCATCACCAAGCCTGATGTGTGGATCAGATGGTCATCACATACCAAAGACTTTGAGAAATGAACAGACAGATCACTGCACAGAGGTCACAGAAGGACCTCTGGAAGGTTCACACCCAAGAAAGACCCGAAGAGTACCTACCACAAGGACTTTGGAAAATAAACTAATCGTGACACAGCCCCCACCGAACATAGGTTGGAACTTGCAGCCTGAACCTAACCTGCCTAAAAGAAAATAAAGTATTCAACATCCTTCATAAGATGTAAACACAACCCAGAGTCTCATAATGTAATCTTCAAAATATTCAGGATAGATTCCAAAATTACTCAACGTACTAAGAACCATGAGAATTTCAACTTCCACAGGATAAGACAGTCAACAGACGCAAATGCCGACATGATACAGATGTTGAAATTATGGGACAAAGACTTTAAGGCAGTTATTATCTAAACGTTTCATGGCCGATCATTACCATTCTTGACACAAATGTTCAAATGTCTCAGCAAAGAAATAGGAAATGTAAAGGAAAAACAAATGAAAATCCTAGAACTAGAAATGACAATCACCAAAACTTTTTTACATCACTGAATGGACTCAAGAGCAAAGATGCGACATGTAAGAGTCAGTAGACTTTAAGCTAATCATACAAATTATCTAATCTGAACAGAAAAAAGATACAGAAATAGATGAACAGAGCTTCAGAGACGTGTGGCTCTCAACAGAGCGTTTACATCCATGCCATCAACATCCCTGAAGGATATGGGAAAAAATATGTACTAAAAATATATTTGAAGAAACACGTGTGGAAAATTTGCTACCTTTGTCAAAAGACATGAACCTACAGACTCAAAAATCTGAGCAAATCTCTAACAGAGTCAACCCAAAGAAATCCATGCTAAGACAAACTACTACAGACTAAAGATACTGCATTTGAGGTGTGGAAAAGTTCTGGAACAAGAGAATGGTTACGGCTGCAAAACTTGACTAGAACTCTCTCTCCCTGTCTCTCATTTCGAAGCTACTGTACACTTCAAAATGATTATAATAGATTTTATGTTATGTCTGTTTTACCACAATTAAAACTAACCAAGAAATAATCTTCAAAGTAGCCAAAGTAAAATGACATGTTACACAGAGGGAAATAACAATTGGGATGATGGCGGAGATCTTGTAGAAACCACTGAGGCTAGAAGAAAGCAGCAGCATGAAATCTTTGATGAACTGTAATCTCAGATTTTATACCCAGTGAAAACATCTGTAATAAAAGCAGAATAGGGGCGCCTGCGTGGCTCAGTCAGTTGGGCGTCTGACTTCGGCTCAGGTCATGATCCGCGGTCTGTGGGTTTGAGCCCCGCATCGGGAGCCCGCTTCGGATTCTGTGTCTCCCTCTCACTGCCCCTCCCCTGCTCATGCTCTGTGTCTCTGTTTGTCTCTCTCTCAAAAATAAACATTAAAAAAAATTTTTTTTAAAGCAGAATACACATTCTCAGATGAGGGGTAGCAGACAGCAGACTTGCTCTAAAAGAGTAACTGAAAGAAGTTCTTAAAATGATACTCAAAGGAAACAACAACAACAGAACAGAAATGGTAAATATCTGGATAAATCTAACAGACTACTCTCCTCTTGAACTCTCCAAAATGTGTTTGACGGTTAAAAGCAAAAAGGGTCCACTGGGTTTTCAATACACGTAGATATTACACATGAGACAACAATGACATCAAGAAGCAAGTGTAGAAGGACCTATAGGCTAAGAGCTCCACAGCCTAAACTGTTAAGATATAACTTATGTGTCAAAGAGTGAAACACATATTTTATAATCCATGACGCTACCACTAAAAAACTATACAAAGAGATATCAAAATCACTCTCAACATAGAATACTAAAAATGTTCAAATAACCCAAAATATGACAGCAAAAGTAAAAAGAGAAAAAATAATAGTGGACCCAAATCCAAATATATCAATAACTGCATTAAATATACATGGTCTAAATACACTAACAAAAAGAGTCGAATTTTTTAAATGACTCAACTATATGCTGTCTATGAAAACTTCACTTTAAATATATTTATATAGGTAGGTTACAAGAATGAAAAAAATACATAATGCAAACAATTTTTTTAAAAGCTAGAAAAGCAAACAATCCGGGCAAAGGACATGAACAGACATTTCTCGCAAGAAGATATGCTGATAGCAAGTAGGTACACGCAAAGATGTTCAACATCAGTAACCATTAGCGAAATCCAAATTAAAACCTTAATGAGATATCCTCACAAGCCCATCAGAACAGTTGAGATAAAATATAGCAACAACATCAAGTTCTGGAAAGAATGTAGAGAAACACGATCATTCATACATTGCTGCTGAGAACATAAAATGATACCACTACTCTGGAAATCCACTCAATGATGTTTAGTTTCTAATAGTCAACATTTAAGTATTACTCCGTGGGGCGCCTGGGTGGCTCAGTTGGTTGGGCGGCCAACTCAGTCATGATTTCGAGGTTTGTGAGTTCAAGCCCCACATCGGGCTCTGTGTTGACAGTTCAGAACCTGGAGCCTGCTTCAGACTCTGTGTCTCTCTCTCTCTCTGCCCCTCCCCCACTCATGTTCGTTCTCTCTCACTCTCTCTCAAAAATAAACATTAAAAAAATTTTAATAAATAAGATACATATTACTCCTCAATGAAAAATAACTACTGACACAAAGTTGGATGAATCTCTAGAGATTTAGGATGAGTGGGGAAAAAATCCCAATCCCAAGAGGTTCTATGCTGTATGATTCTATATAACATGGTTGAAGTGACCATTAAGGAAATGGGAAACATATTGGTGGTTGCTAAGGGTTGGGGAGTGGAAGGAAGGGAACAAGAAGGGAGTGTGGTGATATAAAGGACAACAGGAAGGATCCTTACAGCAGAATTACTCTACCCTAACAGTAGGGGTAAATCCCCCCCCACACACACATGATAACATGGCATTTAACCAAATACACACACAAGTGACACATAGAACTGAGGAAATCTGAATAAGATCAGTGATTTGAATTAATGTCCATTTCCTGATTGTGATCTTGTATTAGAGTCTATAAAATGTCACTATTAAGAGAAATGAAATCAACAGTTCACTCCTAATACTGCATGTGAGTGGTAATTATGGCAGACCAAAAAAAAAAAAAAAGAATTTTTTTTTTTAAGTCAAATAAGAAAGCTGGAGTGAATGGCTATATAAATATCAGAGAAAGTAGACTTCAGAACAAAGAAGATTATCAGGGATGAGGACGGATTCAGCGCTCGCTTCAGCAACACATATACTAAAAAAAAAAAAAAAAAAAAGAACTGATTCACCAGGAAGGCTTAACAATCACATATGTATATGCACGTAACGACAGATGTTAAAAAACAGGAAGCAAACCTGACCAAAATAAAAGGGGCACTAGATACATTAGTGCCCCTCCATCCATGGTTTTGCTCTTCGAAGTTTCAGTGACCCACAGTTAAGGACAATCCTGGAGGAGATGATCCCCCTCCTGACATACGGTCAGATCAATAGCAGCCTAACGCTACATTCGCAATGTCTACATCGTTCGCCTCACTTCATCTCCTCACACAGGCATTTTACCATCTCACATCACAAAAAGGGCGAGTACAGTAAGATGCTTAGAGAGTCTACACTCACATAACGTAGTACAGCCAATCGTTATAACTGTTTTATAAATGACTAGTTATTATTGTTAATCTCACACTGTGCCTAATCTATAAATTAAACTTTATCCTAGATATCTATACAGAAAACAGTATAGATAGGGTTCAGTACTCTCTGTACTTGATCAATGGGTGATCCTGGAACACATCTCCCACAGATACGGGGGGACTACTATAAACCTGCAATTCTAGCTGGAGACCTCAAACTCCACCCCTCTCAGTAAAAAGTCGAGCAAGTAGACAGAAAATCAGTAATGATAGCCAAGAACTGAATTTACCAACCAACTGGATCTAGTTTACATGCAGAGGACAACGCTAACCAATACCAACAAAATACACATTCTTTGAGAGTAAAATAGTTAACAAAGTAGACCATAACATGGGTCATAAAAAAAAAAAAAAAAACCTCAATTTTAAAAAAACTGCAATCATACAATGTACATTCTCAAACTATAATGCATTTAAACTAGATAGCAGTAACACAAACACCTCCAAATACCTAGAAAATACAATTTGATAGACCTACTCTTAACCTAGTTTCATTTAAAATTGTTGAAAAGTTTTTTAATTGTATCTAATTTGATGCATTAAAAATCAGGAGAGATTTAACTCTCTGGAATGAGTCATTTGGAAATCTCGAGGGAGACCTTGTCAAGCCAAACACTGCCAATAGTGGTGTTAAGCATTAAGGAACCATTTGAGCAGCTCTCAAACTGCCAGATCACACCCAATAAAGTACTATTCCCTAATCAGTTGCCCCTAAGTCACTAAAAAACTGTTAACTTTGTCGATAGGATCCTTTTCATCGTCTCGCAATATGTATCAACAGCAATAATCCTTCAAGGATTCAGTACTTGAAAACAAAACTACATCAGTGTTCGGTCTCTACAGGCCTTGATCTGATCCAATCTGTCCAACCTCCTGCTACCCCTAGAGAAGTTTACAACGTTTATGCTTGAAAGGATCTCTGCTCCCGAAATGGGAACTT
The DNA here is from genome assembly GCF_014898765.1 of Herpailurus yagouaroundi. Classification (NCBI taxonomy): domain Eukaryota; kingdom Metazoa; phylum Chordata; class Mammalia; order Carnivora; family Felidae; genus Herpailurus; species Herpailurus yagouaroundi. The sequence goes on from NW_024412467.1 coordinate 5,042,901, forward strand.
TTAGACACCTGAAACACGTAGGAGACTTTGTCATCTAGAGGAAATGAAGTTTGACTTCCTAAGGACATAGGTCAGGGTTGAGATAATCTGTCAAACACATTCAATCAAGGAGGAGTTGGTTATGGCCTATCTTGATATTTTAAGTGGGCATAATGCCAGTGTTCTGCATTTTTCTAATTTCAAATTAGACACTCATCTCCAACAGACAGCAATATAGTCATTTTAAAGGCAAAAGAGGAAATATGCCAAAAGATTTCATTATTAACAGATATAAATGTGCATTTTTACAATGACCCATAAGAAAAGGAAAAAAATGCTTACTATCCAGAGTTTCTATCTTCAGCTTACCTTCCCCTTCAGCAAATATTTGTTGACTGTCTATTGGGTGCCAGACATTACACAGTCATCGCTCTTGAGAAATACCCAGTTCAGCAGGGAGACGGACACAAACAATTACGATTCAATATGCTATTTGCTGTAACAAAGGGGCCACAGACAAAGGGACACGGACAGAGGTTTCACAGAGAAGATATTTGGGCAGGCTTTTGAGCAGGTAGGACAGTCTCCAGGAGGAAGGACCAAGGGAAAACAAACAACAAAAAAAAAAACCAGGTCCATTCGTACACAGAATCTGAAAGAGCATTATTCCTTAACACTAAAAGGCAGGACACTGTAAACACAGGATGAGGAGGGAAAAGGGAAGAGAATGACCCAGAAAAGCCCGTTTTGGAAGGGTCTTGGACACCCTGGAGGATCTGAAGCAGGGGAAAGAAGTCATCACAAACTTCCTTTAAAATCCAACTCTGAAGACGGCTGGCATCTGTTGCTAGCAAGAAAGGGTTAGAGACTAGACCGGTATCCATGGAAACACGGAAGGGAAGACAGAGTCCACGGATATTCACCAGATAAAACAGAGAAGACTTAGTGACCCAATTGGCTGTGAGGACGAAGGGAGTCCAGGGTGAATCCCAGCTTCTAACTTGGACACATGCTAAAGATAGACAATAAGGGGGAAAAACTGGGTGAGCAAGATAACGTATGAGCTTTGAATATGTTCACGTTTAAGGTGATGTACCTCCTAGAAAGCTAGATGGAAACTTAAAGCAGTACAGTGAGAAAAGGAGTGTGGATTTTAAGAGTCAAGAGGCTAAAGACAAATGATTAAGAAGTTACCAAAGTCTCTGGGGACACATGAAATCAAACACGGAAAATGTATTCTTATCATATTATAATAAATGCTTCATTGGCCAAAACCACAGATTGAAAACTGATTTAAAGTTTTACTATAGTTTCCTTTGTTTCAAAGTTTATAAACCACTGTTCCAAAAGGATCATAAAAGCCAGTAATTATGCACTGCTCTCCCATCAACAGTAAACTCCACTTCTAGAAGGCCAATTAGAAACTCCGGTCTCTTGCCCAGCCCGGCCTGGATAGGGTATCCAACAGCTGATTAAACAGAACCCAGAATCAGCAGGCACTGTTCTACTGAGGTTCTCCTCAAAACCCCAAAGCAATGCCACCCCTGGCTCATATGAAACACCTCTCTCCTCAATTCCCTACCCACAGCCTTGTCCCTCCCGTCTTTTGGCAGGGGAGTGGTGAGATCTATTTATACGTCACAAATAGACTATGAACTCTTCCAGGAGCAGCTGGTTTGGATACAATATGGTAAAGGACTTCAGAAGTAAATATGGTAAGGAGAAATCACATTGCTTTTGATATCTGTAAGAAAACAGCCGAAGAGTCTGAACTAGAAAGGGAGGCAGGAATTAGAAAATCCAAGCAAAATGAAGGTTTCCTTGCTTAGGGTTGCTTTGGGGCATCTAAGTCCAACTAGCTTATCTCTCCGGGCAAGAGAATGGAGGTGGAGGGGGGAGAGTAAAGGAAGATTCTGCCGAATGTTAGGGGCTCAAGAGCCAATATAAGGTAAGAGAGGCACCTGGCCAAGACTCCAGTTTTCAAGTCCCACTGCCAGAAATCCAGAAAAACCAATGCTACCATCCTTAGGCATCTGAAATTGAACCAGCCTTCTTAACAGCAATCTTTGATAGCCAAGTATTGTAAACAACCTGAGACCAGGAAACGGAAAAGAACGAGTCTGGAAGTCCCAAATACCCCAGGTTGATCTGAGCTTTGCAACTTCCTTTCTGCATTAAGCAAAGCGGTCCTATGCATTTCCACAGGCCTGAGAACACGGATACACACACTCAGGAAAAACACCTGGAGACGTCTTGCTCACATCTCCTGACATCGAGTTCTAAGTGACAGATTTTAATATTCTGTGAGGTCTCTCATTATCACTAGACTCATCGCCAGAAACGCAGAAATATGAACTGTTGGTACCTGATTAGGCCTGTCTTTCTGAAGTTGCTTTGGGGGACTTTCCTGACTTGTCCTAAAGATTCTTCAGACTGCCCTGTAGTGAAGATGATTGAAATGCGTATTGTGTCAACAGACACTTCCTTAGAAATAAACCGGAGGACAATACCTCACTCATCAGAAACCGCCAGACATACCTGGAGGGTGTGCAAAGCAAGCCAAAATTCTTTGTTTTGGGTTTGGAAAAGGAAAGATAACTTAACACAGACCTCCTGAGGAAAAAAAAAAAAAAAAATGTGCCAGCAACACTCAAGATGAGATCATATCAGCTGCTAGCTTCAGGTCAGTTACAGCCCAACACTAAGCCTGGGGCTGGAGACCAGCAGAACCCAATCTACGGTGCCCCCCAAAACCAATCCCCAGACTTGCTAACAACCTACAGAAAGAACACCTTCCACTCTGGATAATGACATGGTCATCTGTGTCAAATTCTGGCCTTTCAAATGCTAAGACCAGAATACACATGGAAATATCCAGTCTACGAAGTGTTTTGTCGTTCAGAGGGCACCATAAAACATCATCCGGGCACTTTCAAAATAAAAAAGATTAATTTTTCTTCTCCGTTCCATATCCATCACCACTGACCTCAATGCTACCGCTTAAAAGCAGAGGCCAGCAACAGCCATCTCCCTGTCCCCCCCAAAAAGGGCAGCAATTGGGGCGCCTGGGTGGCTCATTCGGTGGCGGCCGACTTCGGCTCAGGTCATGATTTTGCCGTCCGTGAGTTCGAGCCCCGCGTCAGGCTCTGTGCTGACAGCTCAGAGCCTGGAGCCTGTTTCAGATTCTGTGTCTCCCTCTCTCTCTGACCCTCCCCCCGTTCATGCTCTGTCTCTGTCTCAAAAATAAACGTTAAAAAAAAAAAATTAAAAAAAAAAAAACAAAAAGGGCAGCAATCAAGGCAACACAAATGGACAGGAAAAAGCAGAAATCAGTTTCAAAAACAGTGAAAAGTTGGGTTTTGTCTTAGTTTAATGCTTACTCTTGGTCAATCCATATCACATCCACTTGTAGGCACAGAGTTCTTGCGGAAGGTGTGAGGGTCCCAACCCCCAGCCCCCACCACAAGAAGGCTATGTCCACCCTCCAAAAAGCCACTTATCTATCTCCTTTCCTTGGGAAATTCTACTGATGTATTTACTGCTGCTCTTCTGCCCTCCTAAAATTATCACCACATACTAAGTATGAGCATCATCTCAATAAAAGAAGAGCAGGAAGAGGTCAAAGCTGCTCATACTTCCTAAGGCCCTAGTGATAGAAGACAGAGCCAATTTATGGCCGTGGTCAAGAGTTTTTATCTTTCCATGGGAGAAAGATATTTAGGACTACAAGGCTGAGATACTAGCAAGAATTCAGTCTCTCTCTAACTCGTTATCATTTGTAAATTGCCTGACTGATTTGATAACAAATATCACTTTTCCTTCAGTGCTATTGGCAAGGGGGGGAGGCTCACTGTGAAAACAAAGGTGCCATTATTTCTGGCAGCACTTTCCTGGGCCCTGTTAATAATCACACATGCAGTCAAACTCATGCCCTAGGTTCTCACCTCACTAAATAAATACTGCCCGGTGGCAAATATTAGTATCCCCAACTCTGCATTCCAAAGGAGTCATGAAACTGATCAGAGAGGTCAGATCACAGTCAGTAAGGCCAAAGCAAAAATTTAAAAAAAAAAAAAAGTCACCTGTTCCCACTATTTCCTACTTTCAACATCAATTTCTGTGTCTCTGGCTCTCAGTGGCATTTCCAACAGACACATCAGTGGCCACTGTAATTCTATCATATTTGACATTATGTGATTGTAGTAGTTGATAAAAACAGAGTCCTAGAAGGAGCTTCTGGATCAGGGACCCTTAAGATTTGTTAAATACAGGCAGGTACATGAATGCCCTTAAATTACACTTTTAAGAATGGTGTATATACAGTTTATTCAGAAAAAAATTCCCTAGTTCTTTTCAATTTTCAAGGACTCTTACCACACTCCCCTTTCAGAATAACTGAGACCCAAGTGGCCATTCTTAATTCTTGCTGTGCATCAGAAGAATTCCTGGGGAAACTTTATAATAACTATGTATGCCAAGACTCTATTCTAGACTGACTAAATCAGAATACTGGCAGATAGGGCCCTCGCATGTAATTTAAAACCAACAACTCTTGAATGATTCTATTACATAGACAGGGTCCCGAAATACTGCATAGGTTCAACGGATAGGTCTTTTTGTTCTATCACTGAACTTTAAACCTTGAAGAAACCCCGTGAAACCAAAAAACTAGAACATTCCTTTACAGGGAGGAGCCAGATCCGTTGAGAAACTTGCCCAGGATGGTACAACTAGCTAGAAGTGCCACCAGAGGGGCACCTGGGTGGCTCTATCGGTTAAGCATCTGACTTGTGCTCAGGTCATGATCTTGCTGTTCACGAGTTCAAGCCCCGCATCGGGCTCTGTGCTGACAGCTCAGAGCCTGGAGCCTGCTTCGGATTATGTGTCTCCCTCTCTCTCTGCCCTTCCTCTGCTTGCTGTGTGTGTCTCTCAAAAAAAAAAAAAAAAGTAAACAATTAAAAATTTTTTTAATTAAAAAAAAAAAAATCCACCAGAAATAGAGTTTCCTAAAACAAGAAGGTTATGTACAAAGGGAGTCTCCCCTGCAAGATAAAATGTGGACCCCAAAATATACTGCTTTTAGATTCTTTAAAGTCTATAAAGTCCAATACTTTATAAGAAAAACCATAAAATTGGGCTTAGCATTCTTTCTACTCAGTTTCCTACAACCACCTCAATTTTAACAGAAATATTTTACCTTTTATAGCTCATATGTAAAAATTAACTGACATCTGCATAAAAACTGTAGTAAATACACAAGAAACCCCTTTATAGAGATAAGCTGTAGAGAGTAGTTGATTCTGATCCAAACAGGTACAGGCTGGCTGAGCCCTTTATCAACTGGGTGGGAAGTTCCTGATTGACAAAATTATGGCTCATCACAATTGTTTATACTTCTCATTCTAGCTGCTTTGTTTTTAATTGTCAAAAACAAGAACAAGATTGCCACCACAAAGGGGCATCAACAGCCAAGTCCTCTCCTGTGCTTCAGGAAGGGGTTTCCATATCCCAAACCAGGAAGGATAGGTCTTTTAATAGGTCAAGTAACATTTATCCTAACAGAAAACTTTTAAATGCAATCCAAACGGAAGGGAAGAAAAGGAAAGGAGGAGGTGACATTTCCTTTTGTCAAACTTCACAATACATTTACACCCAGATTCGCAAGTGCTTTTCAGCGGCCTCATGGTAGCTCAGATAATTATACTACTGCCCTCTTGATGTAGGAGTCCCCATTGAGAGAAGTCAGCTGAATCCCAAGGACAGCATTCCATGGCACTGAAAAGAATTCTTTCAATATACACAGACCCCACTGATGGCGCAGAGTTCCCTTTGTTGACAGGGATGTAGTCTGGTAAGTGAAAGTTGCTAACTATTCAAGTGCTTATCAGACACCAAGAACTGATCTCAAATTGTTACATATTACCTCCAGCAGATGATAAACGCTGAAGAACCAAGAGGTTGCGTTTAATACGTTTAACCTCTCTCTCGTAGAGCCTAGGACAATGCCTTAAATACAATGGAGAATGAGGAACCATTCGAGGAGTTGATTGAAAAAAAAAATTCCAGAACATCAGTTCTGAAGCGCGTGAGTATTCCCTGCAGTCAACAGTGAGTGACCCACATAACAATGCCCGGGCCTCGGTTTTTGTCATCATTCTTCCCATCCAGATCTCTGGTGAAGGCATAGTGTCTAGTCCTTGGCAGGGGCACATTTTCTATGTAAAAGAACAGGGAGTACACAGTCTTCAAGGAATCTAACAATTTTATATCTATTTCTCGTTTTCTGTTTCTTCCTATTAAAGTATCAGTTCCATAAAGGCAGGAAGTTGTGTCTGCAGACTGATATTACAAACATGACTAAGCAGATGCTTAGGAAACAAGAGGTAACCGGCATTTATTTTAATATAGGTTATCAAACAAATGCTAAAGTAAAAACAGAACTGGGCTTGGCTCTGGAAGAAGAACCATAAGGCATCACCACACCTATAGAAGATGTCACTTTTATTAAGTTTATTCATTTTGAGGAAGAGAGAGGATGTGTGTGTGCTCGAGCTGGGAAGGCACAGAGAGAGACAGAGAGAGAATCCCGAGCAGACTCTGCACGGAGCCCAACACAGGGCTCAATCCCATGAACCGTGAGATCATGACTTGAGCCAAAGTCAAGAGCCAGACGCTTAACCGACTGAGCCTCCCAGGCGCCCCAGAAGAGCTCACTCTTTATCAGTGTAACATGGACGTATGTGGGCTGCGCTAAAAGCTCAAACTTTCCTGCTCGAAGTCTTTCCACGTATGTGACATTACCACTTTGTAAACGTAAAGTGCCATGTGTTTTGCACTAAATGCTCATTCCGATCCTGTATGCAGCACCATCCTTAACCCCGGGCGAGAAGAATCCGTGGCCAAAAGTACATGCCCACTGGGATCCCCCAAGCCCCTTCTGTACCACGTTCCACATACTAGGACCCTCAAGTTCCCTGCTGAAACAGCGCAAGCTTATGGAGGGACTGCACAGACCTTGACCCCAGATACTCGCCCAGTCTTCAACAGACACCCTTCAAGGCCCACAAGGGGGTGTGGACGAGAGCACACGTAGACTCGGCTGTCCACAAACACGCATGCTGGGTCCATGCTTCTGCTCCTGCCACCTGGCCAGGTGAAGACGGCTCTAGAATCCTGAAACTCTGAATCCAGACCTGGCCTTCAAGGTCATCATGAACGTGTGACTTGGCAGAAGAGGAAAGCTGCTGAACAGAACGACAGTTTTTTCGTCTGATTTAGGACTTCCAAATGTTGAGATACATAGAATGTGGACCCACATTCACACTCTGGCCTTGGGCACCACCACAGAAGCAGGGCGATGAATGCCAAGGGAAACGGAGACTCAAGGCAGCTGGCCCTCTTAAGGGTACAGGGCCAGTATGTGGAAGACCCAGAATTCAAATCCAGTTTCTCCACAACCTCAGTGTCACTGCCCAGACCAAACCCCCTCCCCTCAACTCTACCCCTTCAAAAGGACTTTTAATCCTAATACGAGAGTGAGCGAGCACACCCATCAACCCTGACGAGTTGAGGCCACCGCTCCAGGAAACACCGGCCACCCTTCTCGCCTCGCGAGCTTTCTCCTCAACCCCGCAGGAGCCAGATGCAGGCAACTCCAAGTCCAACTGTTTGCTCTACACGGGCATGCTTGTGGCTGCCTGCAGTGCCCGGAGAATCTCTGCGAGAGGTGAGCAAGCAGTGACACAGGCCTCAGGAACCTCACCAGAGGCAGCCCAAGGCTTCTGAACACACATCTTTTTACAACTGTAAACCCAGAAGTGCATTAGTGTTCTTGCAAAACAGGCTGTGCGGCAGTTTAGAAAGCCCACGTATAATACCTTCCTAAGACCTGTACTTAGAGATCCTTTCATCCAAGAAATTCAAAGTACTTTACAAGCTCAGAGCCATTCAGCCAAACACTCCAGGGAGGTATGCAGGTGGCCAGGGTTATACTCCTTGACAAAGAAACTGAGGCAGGCTGACAGCCTTAAGTACCGTTCTTTAAAACAGCCTGTGCTTTTGGAAAATGAATGGCTTTAAACATCCACAAAAACATACCACCAGTATGGGGGGGGGGGGGGCAGGTGTGGAGAGGAGACTTTCACTATGTTTATAGCAATTAAATGGCATATAACACAATTAAATATGTCTCCAACCCATGCCTGCCTCTAGTTCTTTCAACCAAAAGGTCAAAACTTAATGGTACACTATATACAGTGGATAGAGCCTACTATGGAGATATTATTACCTTTCAAAATGCAAATTCTGTAATGACAAATTTCAAGACAGAACTTTTTTTTTCTTCCCCCAAGTAGTATCAGGCTTTTACACCTTTGGCCAAAAAGCACTTAGCAAAGATGATTAGCATGTTCTCTCTAGTCTAGATAGAATCAATTTCAAGCCAAAGAGATTAGCTTCATCTGCTTTTTAGTGGGAGGTAAGTGGCCCCAGGGAAGTTATGTCTGAGTGTAGTTGAGGAAGAGTCCTCCTAAGGAAGATTAGGAGTGCTAGAAGAATGAAACCTATCAAGTTAGCCATTGTAGTTACCTTAATATAATCAAAACAAACTGCATTGAAAACATAGGTCTGAAAGCTCTGTTCTTAATCCAACACTCAGTGAGTGCTTTACTGCATGCTAACCACTGTTCTTGGTGCTTAGAACTATTTTACATGAGGGAAGTAGCTCAAAACAAAACAAAACAAAAACATGATCCCTACAGTCGCCAAGAACTTACAGTGGAGCTGGAAAAATAATCATTTGTTCATTCAATAAGCTCAACTACACAGAGGCTGAAATATGAAAGTTTACATCAGTGTAAGGAAGCTTACCAAGTGATGGAAGGATGTGTGGGTGACACACAAGATACAGAGTCAAAGCAATGAAAGCTGCACAAGGGGCCAGGGCAGGGAAGAGGGGTTTGCAGACAGGCGATCCATTCCAACAGGCCAATTAAAACAAAAGGAATTTCAGACGAGTGGAGATGGCTCAGGCTAATGCACCAAGACACAAGAGAAGCCAACCTGAGTCACTTGGGTTGTCCAGCATGGCTCCAGAGGAGGACGATACAGGAGAAGAGCTCGTAAAATGTAATCTGGGGCTGGCTATGTATGGATAGATAGGAATTGGACACCAAGACTGAAGATATGCAGGACTGTCAAAGTAATTAACTCCTCAAGACGATAAGTTTCCTTGAGGAGGAAAACAAAACCTCCCTGGATTCTAGGTGCGGTGGCTTATGCCTCCTCCCGTTTAATCTAAAGAACAGACGGCTATTCTTTCTTCATCACTCGATCTAGCACTTAGATAATGGCTCACAGGCTCTGCTGTGAGCACCTTACTTATGTTAACTTAAGACAAAGCCCAAAAAAAAAAAAAAAAAAAAAAGGTCAATTCTCTTACTATCACCATATGCCAATACTGAGGCACACACACCTGCTAAATGGTACTTTCTGGGCTTCATAAAGCTCCCCAAAGCACACCCCAAACTCAAGTGCAGAATTACCACTAAGGATTTCCTTTCTCTTTATTCCTCCTGTCACAGACCCCCCAGGAGATGAGGAGCTCAGCAACACCATCTTCTCATCCGTCACGTGGTATCTGCCACCTCCCTCCTCTCTTGTTCCGTCCCCTGCAGCGTTATCTGCCTAGGAGAACCAATGTCAAAGGTGCCGATGCCCAATGTACGAATCTAGCTGCTGAGACACCAATGACGTCACTTGAGCTGTGGCCCACACGACCCATTCTTGCTGCTGCCAACCCCCATCCATGGAGTTCCTGGTGCCGCTTCACACACTCACTGTGGCACACAGATATGGGTCAGTCAATTCTCTTCTGGTTCTCACTTCCCTTTTAACACAGTCAAGTCTCCCTAGGTTGCCATTATGATGCCAGGAGGCGTTCAATTGTAGAATAACCCAAATGATCGTCGGCATGCTTCTCCTTGAAATCTGCCTCCACTCGAGTCACAAACACGAGTTTGGTTTATATAAACACTCCTCTATCACTGTGCAAGCTCTTACACAAGCATGGGAGGTACATGCATTTTCACAATTCAGGTCTTGTGAAGATGTGTCAAGTACTTAGAATGGTTCATGGCACATAGTAAGCACTCAATAACCCTTGGTTGTTATCGTAAGCGTTTTCCTCAGGTACATACATTTAACACACAGTTATTGCTTTGATTGTATAAGGCACCACCAATGGTTATCTGTTTAGAGATTTCTTGTCCAACTCAGCTAAGTCTTTCCCCCAGGTTCCTCAAACAATCACCAAAATAGACTCCTGGAAACCAGAACACCAGACCTCCAGACTTGCCCAGACAAAAGTGAATTTAAGAATGTGAGAAAGCACAGATCAAGCCAAAGCCATACCCCCGGTTACAAGTCAAAGTCAGGTTTCCCACACGCATTTAAAACTACCCATTGAAAAGGCTAAGACACACACGCTCACGGACAGGCTAAGCCTCTGAATGACAACAGACTATACACTTACCCCAAGAGCTCCCTCCTGCTGACCCCAGAGATGGCTGGAAAAAAATCATGGCAACACACCTTCTATTTTGGTTGACACGGTGACACAAAGCCAGCTAATATTAGACAGTATGGCTTTACCCCAGGATGGGAGCCAACCAAGGGTTTGCCTTGAGATCTCTGCATTTAGCAGATCTGGAAAAAGCGTTTTCCTTGCTTTCTCTTCTGGCCAAAAGTAGCAGGGACCAAAGGAGGCAAGAAGGTAGAGCCACAAATTGTCCAGACTCCATTCCCCTTAATCACCTCATGAATAAATATTCCTTGTTCCAGGTTCAGGAGAAGGTAAACCACCACTAAAAATGTCTGATATTCGTCGTGTTTTTACTCTCTTCTTTTCCCCTTATAGTATCAGAGAAAGAATATTCTTGCTTCCTCGCCAAAGGGCATCCCTTCAATACAACCTCAAGCAAACCCTTTTTTCCTTCTTCTATCTTCACACCCTTCTTCATTCATCCTTCAGTCTGCTGCAAACCCCTTAACCATGACAGAGCCCAGCATCCTAGTGTGTACCTTCCTCCTGACAGGGCTCAGTGTGGAAAAATCAAAATGGTACTCATTTTAAGCATCGCCCTGATTCTGGCTGGCTGAATGGTCTCGGGCAAATTTCTTCACCTCTCTGGGCCTCGGTTTCTGCCATCTATAAAATGTTAGAGTCTATCTCTGCAGTCCTATCACCCCCGAAATCCTCCCAAGTCATTAGCCCACAAGGCGTTCAAGCATTCACAGACACAAAGAACCATGGAAGACCAGACCCCAGAGTTTAACCATATGGTGAAAGAACAGTGTCCTTAAGGGGTGGGGGCCACCTAGGGAAAAACTTAGGACAACTGACGGGGGCGGGGCAGGGGGGTGCTGTTGGAGAGGACACTTTGTCTTACCTTCCAAGGGAATTCCAAAGTGTTAAGGCCCACAGCACAGTGCACAATAGCGGGCAAGGAGCCCAGTGGTGAACCTGAAATCATCCCTCCCCACCAGGGCAGAGTATTTTTATCTGATGCGACCAGAAAGGGAAACTTAGGCAGAGGGAGTGTTTTATTAACATATTGGGGGGGGGGGGGGGGGGGGGGGGGGAATGAGAATGTAGCACAGACTTTACAAAAAGTGGTTTAACAAGTTTTATTTCACTACTAATTTTAAAGTATCTTTAAGTGTTTTTAAGTGATAGTACAGTTTATTAAATGCTATAAAGCACAGGCAATCAGTAAGTAGGATTTCACTTGAATTCAACACCTCTCTGTTTTTTTTGAAAAAAAGATCGAGCTGGGGGCAAAAATGTTCCACTCTGTTCCCTCCTCCTCATTTAGTGAATGTCTCCTGTGTCAATAACACAAACCTAGAAGCTCCAAACAGAGGAGGCCGTAATTATGACCACATATACTGAAGAATTTAATCAGTTAATGTCTCAAGAACTACCCAAACACTGACAGCACACAATCAATCTAAGAAGTTACTTTGTAAATTGGGTTGGGTTTTTTTTCCCCTTGAATTTGAGATCTAGAAGCTTGCATGGCTTGACTTTCCTGGAAAATTTCCAGATTGGCACTTCAGATTCCACTCTGTGGATCGGGCTTTGTTTTCAAGACAATAGTGAATGGTTTTGCTACTGGCTATTCAAGCTGTCTTTAGCAACAGTTTAGGTACTCTTGGCGAGAGGCTTCTCTTATTTCCATCATGGTATTTTATTTTCAATTTTTCTTTCTTTTCCATTTTAAGCACGCGCCCCCCCCCCCCCCCAGTGGCATGCGTAAGTGCTCAGGTAATAGACATATAAATGCTTCAACAGACAGATGGGTAAGTACCATCTCATGATGCCCATACTTCTTAGTGAAAAAAGTGCCCACAACAGAGTGCAGTAATTCGATCCCCTCAAGTGCTATAATGATCCCTGCAGGGCCTAGTTTGCAACCAAAATTGCAGCACAATGGATGTATAAATTAAGGCTACCAATAATGCTTGACAATACAATGAACCAAGTTTTCTAATATTCCCATTTCTAATACACACATTGCATAAAACCAGAAAAATTACTTTAAAACCAGTAGCAACATAAAACTTGTTGGGCCATTTTTTTGCCAAGTCAGTGTGCTAGATCCTTTTTTGTTTGTTTTTAATAAATGGTTTTCATGAACCAAAATACATACTTCAGGAGGGTGAACCTGCAAAGAGATTTTATTTTTTTTAAAGTTTATTTGAGAGAGGGAGGGAGGGAGACAGATGGAGGGAGGAGAGGGGGAAGAGAAAGGCAGGGGGGCGGGGAATAAGAGGGAAGATCCCAAGCAGGCTCCTGAAGCTGTCAGCACAGAACCCGACACAGGGCTGGAATTCACAAAATGACCTGAGCTGAAACCAAGAGTCCAACGCTTAACCAACTGAGCCACCCAGGCATCCCAAGAGAGAACTCCATCCCCCCCACCCTGCCCAACAGGACTTTTCAGCTTTGTGGGTCAACTCCATGGGCACGAGATACATGGAAGCTCATTAATGATGGACACTGAAGACATCTTCACTGAAGTGCTAAGTCCCAACTGGATATTGGTCATTAAATGTTAATACATTATTGTCCCCAGTTTGTAGTTGGAGAAATGAAGGCTGAGAGGTCAAATAATTTGCCTAAGGTGATGTGGCTAATAAGCAGTAGAGCCAAATTTGAACCTGAGAACTCCAGCTCCAGAGAACTTAGCTACTACTCAGTAGCACCCTGGTAGTCGTCCTGGAGTCCCTGCTTTTCAAGAGGTGACGGGACCAACTCATTTATTCTTTGTCCTAGAAAACATCATAGTAGAAGACCAGAGTAACATGGGTCTAACCCCAAGAGATTTAGCTACAGAAATGACCAGAAGCCCTGAACTTGTGGTTTACTTTGCTCAGTAGACATTCCGCCTGCACAAAGTCTAGAGACAGGGTTCTAACAAGTGTCCCCCTGAATTATGGGAATCGGTGAGAGCCCACAGCTGTCAACCCACCCGCTCACCTGCTTTCAGTTATCTGGAGACACTGTGCCTCCTGAACCATGTACATACCAAGGAATGTCCAAGGCCATCAATATTTATAGCTCACGAACCTGAACGTCAGTTCAAAAGGGTACCAGTTATTTATGGGAATGTGTTAGTCACCTCGGGCAGACAGAAAACGAAGAGCTTGGAACTCTTCCCGTTTTACCTCAATCATTAATATAAGAACGCTATACTGCCAACTACTAAGACATTCCAAAGTCAAATGTAAAATTAGTGTTTTTAACAAAATTATCACTTGTGGTATTCACTTTGCATGAATTTAATGTCACCAACGAGTCAGAAGATCCCATCACAGTATGCTGTACCTGAAATCTCTCAGAAATAAGCAACTCCAAAGTGAGAATATACCTTAATTTGGGGATGATTTCTGTTCTCAATGCACCATCTGCCACTTGTAAAGAACATGAAAATAAACAAAGCACAGAAGCCTGTATCTAGAGTCACTGGTGATGAAATAAGCCATTTGAACATTACCAGATACCCCATTCTACTTCTCTATTTGCTTGTAATTAAAAAAAAAAAAAAAAAAAAAAAAGGATAAAGCTTCTCCAAGACTAGTTAAGCCCTTTTGCCCTAAATATACATATCACACACACACACCCAGTTGGGAATAAACTCTATCCACCCAATCCCCTGATTCATCACTTCAAAACCAGACTTAAGTACATGGAAATAAAAATGAAAGATTCTAAAAAACGCAGGCTAATTATTGGTAAGCTCCAAAAAAAGATAACACTACTAAAATATGTCATTACACTTCCAACATTCAATAATAAGAACTCACAAAAATTCCTCACGTTCTATAACTAGGGCGCTGCCTTTCCTTGACATCTCAACAACCTAAGAATATCAAAAAATAAAAAGCATGGGGCAAAGGTACACCGAATTTAAGAGTACCTATGTAATTTAACCAGTATTGGCACACTAGCCTTTTTAATGGAAATCTTGAAAAAGGAGGAAGACAGTAAAATTCTCAAGACTTCCACAACTTCGGAGTGTGCACTGAAATGGTATGTCCAGAGAGTGGCAAAAATTTTATTCTATTTGAAATCTTCTGAGTTGTTACCTTCCTGCTTTGACTAGAGGTCTCTTCATGAAGGGCCTGCGGTGTTATCGACTATCCCATCACTCACGTTCCTCCACAATCCCCAATGGAACAGGAAGGAGGTAAATCTTGCGAGTCCAGCACTTACAACCCTTAATCATACACACAAATGCCCCTCCAAGCCATCAATCTGTCTTTCACTGTGGCACCATGATTCACACCTAAAACACAGCGGATGAGACAGGTAGACAGAAATGCCATGCCCAGAAGACAGGCATCTTAATACCTGAAAAATAAGAATACTCAGCCAAACTGGCGTTGTTTCTTCTCAAAAAAGACATCACACCAGCAAGTCTATCATTGTAATTCAGAGTCATCAGCCGTGTTAAAGGCAAGTTTTATAGAGCAAAGCTTTCCAAACAGAACATTTCAGGACTCAGTACCCTTCCTAAGCTCTATTAAAAGCAAACATCTATATCATGTTAACCCACTTAGGCATGACTTTAATTAGTGGAATTGGCCCTGTTGTTAGCATGACTTTCCTCTCATAAATTTGGCAAGGCAGAAACATGACCAATCGTAAGTTTTAAGATGCTACCTAATTATACAGAAGAACTCTTAAATTCACATAGAAGCGGTTAAGAATCAAAACACAGTATCAATTCTACAGAAAAATAACTGACGTGAACCTGTTTTCTAAGACTAGTTGCCCATTTATATTTACCACGCCTTGAACAGAAAGAAGTTTTCAATAATCAAAGAGGCGGCTTTTATTTGGAGGATGGAAAAAAAAAAAAAACTTCTCAGGTTTCTGGGACTTTTATAAGTTTGTGTGGGTTTTCCTATTCAACACACCAGCGCATAGCTTTTATTTATTTGTCTCGTTGGGGAAAGGCAGTGAGAGAAGAGCACAGCCAATACGTTTAAGCACATTAAAATCTCTCTGGTTGGGAAAGTAAGAACAATGCTCTCCTCTTGCCAAGCAAAAGCCAACAGCCAACGGAACAGGGCCAAAGGACAGAAAACACCTCCTGCAGATTTTACTGAACTTTCTTGTTGAGTTTGTCCCATTTATTATCAGCCGCCCTTCACAACTGCCAGTGTGTTGCATCAAATTTTCTATCAGCTCAGTATCACGTATGATAACAGTACAATGGTCTGCCAGCTCATCAATGGAGATTGATGAGTAGATGTTAATGAGAGCTCTGTCTGCAAGATTTTTTATATCTGACTTTCTGACCTTAGTTTTATTTCATTCAAAAAATGTGGAACTGAAGCTCCCATCAGGCATTTAGGGATGCATGTAGACACTCGGCAAGAACCAGACCGGGCCGACAGACGGCTTCTGTGACTGCTTTTCAGCAAAATGGCTGCCCCAAGGATTAGCTCTGAAATGGCTGAGAAAAGGAATTTCTTTTGAGAACAAAGAAGGACAGCAGCAAATATACTGGATGAAAGCATTTTTTAAATAAAAACCACCGTGGTACACTTAAGAGAGCACTGTAATTGAAAATAGATTTTGTTTTTTCAAGAATGAACTCGGTGCTACCACTTTTAAGGGTTGTTTTACTTTTCATTGATTTTAAAGAGCTTTCTAATAAGATTATATGCCCTACGTTGTAGGGCCAAAAGCTCTTTGACTGAATTTAAATGAAATGTGGTCAGCTCAACTTTCGACAAAGGACCCTCTTATCCACACACTCCATTAACATGATATTAAAACGAAAGTATCTCCTTTGACTTTTTGGTTGTGCTGTTGAAAAACACTGATAATGCCTTTGCTTGCATGTATATGCAGACAAAAATACACTTTCTCTAATAAGCCTATGTTAACACAGAGCTGGCATCCATGTTCAAGTCCATGGATACAATGTATTACTCAACAAAAGAATCCATCTTGATAAACAATCCACAAAACACGAGTTCCTGGGATTATTTCAACCCGACTAGTGGCAAGAATTATTTTTTGAATGACTTTTTTTTTTTTTTTTTAATCACAGTTGTGTTCTGTTTTACCTCCAGCTTTAAACCATGCAAATGGAAGAAAACCAATCTCAGTAAACATTCCCCTGACTGTCATCAGGTTCAGGAGAATGTTATTTCTAGATCTAAAGAACAATGCAATAGAAACCACAGATGCTGGTGCCTGTCAGATATGAAGTGTCCAAAGATTAACCCACAGCCAACTATTCCCTGCACTGCATGCCTGGGTCACTTAAATCCAAATGCAAGGAAGACGCCTTTTGGCTAAAAATGTAGATGTCAAGCAGCTGCATGTCAGACTTTAAAAATGATCTTTGGAAAATCTCACAGGCTTATGCTATCCTAAAACGGCAAATACTGACTTTTTTTTTTTTTTTTTTTTTTTTTATGTAATACCAGTAAACCACATTCAAGGTCAGAAAAAGTCTACTTGGCCACCTGAATAACTCTGCCATATTTGGTATCTAAAATTAAAAGGCATAGATTTTAAAGTAGTAGTTAAAGCTAGATTTCGATATGAAAACTTAGCTTTGGGGCCGGGCATAAGCCAAAGTAAGGACAGCTCAGTTAATGGCATTTAGTTGGCTCATGTGTTAAGTACACACAGAGTCCTACATAGTCAACAAAGCAGTCCTAAATTTTACCAAGAATGGCTAACGCCATAAGAGACATACATTGATTACGTAGGTTTGCAACGGTCCCAAAGTTGTTGGGCCTGCCTCAAATAGGCAATGTTTACCTAAATATTGTTAAAAAAGTAAAAAAAATATGTGAAAAGACATGCAGAGGAGGGCACTCAGCAAAACATCACTAAATTATATCCTTACATCGGTCTTGCCTTTAAAATGCATCCCCATCAGACACACATTCACCCACCACGCAAAACACAACCAGGAAAGAGCTTAGAGTCCACAGCCCAAATGATAGCCCAGCACTTTGTGGGTTTTATAAACGGTGGTTTGAGATTTCGGTTTTGTTACTCTGTATAAATAAAATATCCATGGAAATGTCCTGACGCTATGGAATTACAGAAAAGATTCATAGACCAAGTGGTTTACCAATATCTCTTGATCAAAGCAGATGACCCACGAGGTCACAAGTCCCTTCAACCTGCCACTCGGTTATCGGGAGCCAGATATAAGGCTGGTTTTATTGATTTACCAGGAAAGGTTCCCTCCATCAAGTTCAGCACTAAATAATGAACCACAGACACTCCCTTCCATTAGACAGTCTTATTCCTTGGAAGGTGGTTACTGTCTTTATAACTTTTTAAAGGGGAAGTTTGGGGAACAGGGTTAGGAGGCAGACTATACAGACTCAAAGAATTGGTGGGAAGGAGGAACAGGAGGGAGTCGAGTTTTCCATTACCCAGCAGGCATCGCTTAGGTCTAATTAAGCTCAGACTGCAAAAAAGTGTGACTCTCCAGTTACCAGTATGAAGAGCATTTAAAATGCAGCTGAAGAGAACCTTTTCTGAAAGTGATCATGGTTTACTGAGCAGTACTTTCCTATCAATTACCCACCCCCCCCAAAAAAATTTCTTTTAAGCCCACCACTGATGTTGCGAATGGCTCAAGAATTCTAGAAGGAAGTATAAATAGGCCTCTGTATCTCTGTCTGGTTAGATAAGGAGAAGCTCTTGGAGCTGAAAAGTTCAAAGAGGGAATTTGTTATCCCAGAGCCGTCCATCTATAAATCTTACAGCTGCCATTTCCCCACCTAGGGCAATAACAGATTAAGAATAGAAATGCCCCTTCTGATCTTCTAAAGACAGAACCAACAGCTGCTGTCCCCATTTGGAATACTTGGCTCAGGCAGACTTGTTTACACATTTGGCATATTCGTCTAATTTGCCAATTTGCTAGGCTTGACACCATGAAGGTGGCTGAACATTTGCCGTTGTCCATTTGCTGACTCATACTAACTCCAAGCCTGATGCCACCTAAAAAGAACCGAACCTGGTCTGCTGACTGGGTAAGGTCCTGATGAAAGAACATAGTTTTGATGTCTGGGGGGGGGGGGGGGGGGGCGGGAATCACCAAACCAACAATTGACCTGAGAAGGCCAACATGTGGCCAGTTTCATTCACCCCAGGGCATCATTGGGCCCCAGCTTTTCTTGCTTGTGAGAAACACAGCTTCAGGAGTTGTTTGTTTTTTTTTTAAAACCTTCTCTCACCCCAAGACAGCAACAAACCATACATATATATCAATTTGTGATCTTTAGATAGACACCAGTGTTGGTCTTTTCCAGCTGGAAAATTTAATGAGAATCTCTAAAGTAACAGAAAACTATGCATTCAAAGGAAACACTTCTTACTCCATTAAGTGTATTTAAATATGGCCAGAACCGGGGCGCCTGGGTGGCGCAGTCGGTTAAGCGTCCGACTTCAGCCAGGTCACGATCTCGCGGTCCGTGAGTTCGAGCCCCGCGTCAGGCTCTGGGCTGATGGCTCGGAGCCTGGAGCCTGTTTCCCATTCTGTGTCTCCCTCTCTCTCTGCCCCTCCCCCATTCATGCTCTGTCTCTCTCTGTCCCCAAAATAAATAAACGTTGAAAAAAAATTAAAAAAAAAATAAATAAATATGGCCAGAACCATACATACATACATATGGCACACTCAACCAATACGGACAAGATGTCAGAAGCACCAAGAAGCCCTGCTATTCTAGAACTCTCTTCTAGGCTGCTCGGGAGAATACCCAAATCCCTACCCATGGCTTAGTGCCGAACATATCAGATCCCCTGGATACAACACCTATTAACTCCTTAGCATACATTTGTTTCGTACAGGGATACTGTGTTCAAGTCCCCAAGGATATCATCTGCTCAGCAGGTAAACTACAGTCCAAGTGGGGAATGGAACAAAAGTTTTATTTAAGGAGAAAAGCTTGTAACTAGTGAGGACCGGGCCACCACCAAAGGCAGTTTAGAGTTCCGAGGAAACAAGAAGGAAGTCGGAAAACCTATCAGAACACACAGATTTTTTTTTTTTTTTAGTCCATTTTGACGTGAACAATGTTGAGGCCTGGCTTCCTTTAGCGGATCGTATTCTCAAGACTGATTTTCTCATCATCTGCACCATCAACCAGGTAAAAGCAACACGTATTTGCGGAAGAAAGACAGCAGAATCTTGCTGGTCTTGCTTGGCATTCTGCCCTGTCTCCCCCCGTGTCCTGGGTACCTGGCAACCCTTTGCCTTTAACCCAGGATACCTTCTTCTTCCTCTCCGCTCTGTTTCCTCACCCGTTTCTCCCATTCTTTCATAAAATCCCAGGATTCAGAATTAAAATCCTCTACCCCAAGTCAAGGCAGGGACAATCTTTTTAAAACCTGACCCACCAAAACTGTTAACATGGAGGGAAAGTGTTGCTCTGTTGACCCGGAGAGCAGACTTCTACGCAATTTTTGAAAACAAGTCCTGGCCGATCGATTTGGAGTCTTGGCTTCACCCCCCAGACCCAGTGGTTTCTCACACTTGTTATTCTGGCAAAGTCACTTCTCTATTTGGGGTGCAGACCAACATTTCAAAGCCTATCAAAACATTCAAATATTAGCTTTTGGAGTGGGAGGACATCCCATCAGAACTCGAAGATTAGGTTGAGCATACGGCCGGCCAGAGCAGGCCTACATCTTCCTGTACATCCAAGAAGCATTTCACATTTTGATAGTAAAACTCCTGAAGCGCCTGGGCCAGGGACCAGCAGACTCTCGTGCCGAATGTGAAATGAGAACCCCAGTAAGTTCCCGAAGTTGATGCTTCTGTGTTCAGTGGTCAAGCAACCTCTGCTAAGAAGAACCTTCAGTTCTCACATGAAGCAACTGCCTTCCAGCTCAGGGAGCCTCAGTTTCCCCAGAGAAGGGGGACGAAGGCTCTGCTGAGGCTCGACTCTGGCACAGATGGAGAACTGCCCAACACCCTTTCTACATCAACAGACCGTCACTTCTGTAGGCAGCTGAGGCTGTACAGCGAACAGGCACCGGGTAAAAGAAGGGATCCGAGGGGTGAGCGTGTGGCCCAGAGCAGACGGCAACCAGGGATGGGCATCTGCAGGTGCGGCCGGAGACCCTTAGAAGCTGGGGTGGAAGGAGAACATGGGGTGGTCTCCACAAATTTCAGTGTGGGAGGGAGGCGGGCAAGTCACAAACCTACCATTTGATGAGGTGACAAAAAGCATCCGTTATGGCTAAATAGACCATAAAAAGTTAACCTTTAGGTTTTCTTTTCTCCTTTTCTCCATTCCCCGTTTTTAGCCCAAAATGACAGTTCCCATCTACTTGGTTCACTACTCCACAGCTTATTCGACATCAAGCCACACGAGAAAAATCTGAGATCATTTGCTCCGAAACCCTTGGCAAAGTTGAATCAATTTTGACATTACCAGTCTCGGGGATTATCCTACTTCCTGGTGGCTGAGTTATGTCCGGCCTGAAGCATCTCCTAGAAAATCATCAACTATGTGGCTAATAGGATTGCACCTTTTATCAGGTAAAGGACTCCCTTCCCTGGACTCTCGACTTAGAGTTTATTACCCTTCGAGTGTAGACAGCAACATTTTTACAAGTTCAGTAAAGACAAAACACAAGATACCACAGCAACTTTTGCGCTTATGTCATTTATTAGGGAGAAAAGGAGCAAGATGTACATAGGAGAGGCTGGAGGCCACCAGTAAGAGACATGGCACAGTGGGGGTTGGGGACCCCACGCCCAGCTGCCAGAGCAACACAAGCTTGGCCATGAACTCACTGCAGGAGGTCTGTCACATTGTCTTCACCTGTCGAGAAGGTGTATTATCGTTGCCTTGCCCAGAAAAACAAAAAACAAAAAACAAAAAAAAAACACCATAAAGAAAAAAGTTTGGGGCACCTGGGTGGCTCTGTTGAAGCCAACTTGGGCTTAGTCATGATCTCTCAAGTCTGTGGGTTCAAGCCCCACATTGGGCTCCATGCTGATAGCTCAGAGCCCACAGCCTGCTTCTGATTCTGTGTCTCCCTCTCTCTCTGTCCCGTCCCCTCTCGCACTCTCTCTCAAAAGTAAATAAGCATTTTTAACAATTAAAAAAAAAAAAAAAAAGAAAACCATTTTTATAGACCAACACAATGGGAAACGCATCTGAGGTGTCGCAGCCACTCAAGTTTAAAGACGAAATGGAAGATGGACCCTTCCCTTGTCTACTGAGAAATACAACAAGCACGACACTCTTGGGAACAGCACTCCCTAAGTTCTAAAGGAAAAAGACCTTGGTCTCTGAGCTCTGTTTCCTTCCATTAGTGGGCTTCTAGACATTTCTGACAGCCACTCCATCTCCCATACATAGCCTGTTCCTACACCCGCCCTCGCACCAGCCATGACTCACAAGGAGCAGAAAAGTCGACACCCCTTGCTTAAAAGAGAAAAAGCTCTCTGTACACCCATGTTTGTAGCACTATTATCCACCACAGCCAGAAAGGTGGAAACAACCCAGATATCCATCAACGACCAATGGATGAGTACGATCTGATAATATCCACGCAATGAAGTATTGTTCAGCCCTCAAAACAATGTTTCCTTCCTTTGGAGGACAGGTCAATACTCATGCTACAACGCGAGAAAACCATAAGGACAGTATACCAAGTGAAATAGCTGAGTCACAAAAAGACCACCACCATACGATTCCACTCCCAGGAGTTTGACCACTAAACTTAAGTCCCAGGAACAGGGGTCGAAGGGGTGGAGGAGATGGGGAGTTACTGTTGAATGGGTGGCGAGTTGCAGTTTTGCAAGATGAAAAGGTTCTGGAAACCGGTTGCTCAACAACATGAATTAACACTCATTTTATTCTCTAGCTGCTACTATCAACCTTGTTTTATAGGCCAGGAAATCGAGGCCCAGAATGATCCAGTAACTTGTCCAAGGACAGTTACAAATTGACGGTATTAATGGTGAAGTCATACATCACCCCCTTTATCTCTCACACACACACACACCCCTCCTCTTTCAAAAGAGTCTTCCTCAAGCTTCTGTAAGCCAGTCCACACCATTCCCCCTAAACACATCTCCTGAAAGGCACCAGTTACCTCCCCATCACTGCCCGTGTCCTGAACTTATCTTACTTGGATTCTCTGTCAAAGGGGATGCATCTGACCCACCCTTTCCTTCTGGAAATTATCTCTTCCTCAATTTTCTGGACACAGTTTGCTCTTGGTAATCCTCCCACTTGTCCAACCACTCCCTTCCTTATCACATTCTCAAGAAGTAGATTTTCGTCCCCAACTTTCCACCAAACAATGGCTAATGGATAACTAAGTGACTGAGTAAGTAAGATTAACTTTAGCTAATTTAACACATCCACAGGGTTCTTTCCAGGCCTTGTGATAGGTTCCAGAACCTCCCAGAAGCAGATCTTCCAGAGCTGTCACTCGGAGACAGGATTCTAGTTCACTTACCTTACACCTCAAAATGTCTAGTCCAATATTTGGCACATAGTAAACCTCAAGATGTAACGTAACCTTAACATAGCTAAGTTCTCACATTCAAAACCACTCTCCCTACAATATGCTGCCAGTTTTTATGCAGACAAGTTCCCCAACTAGCCAACAGTCCCCTTCCTTCCAGTGCCAACTAGGGGTCCATTGGCACCCCATTTAACAGCTCTAAAGCAGTAGGTATCCATCGCTGTTCTACTTCTGTGTGGTTCTCCAAGTCCCGTCTGCCATGTCTCGTGGTCTCGAGGGGTCCAGGTTATTCTGTAGAAATTTCTGCAGGATACTGCCCCTCCGGGTCTGTTGTGTCCCGGCTGTCATTCTTGCCCCCATAGGGTCTTAGCCTAAGTAGAAGCTTTCAAGGAGATTGTAATATTCAAACAACTTTCTTGCATTTTCTCATTAATGGAGTTAAGTACTTGAAACCCTCGTGAGAACAGCTGAGGAAGGTCACAAGGTGTGTGCATGTTCAAGTCAGCTAAATTTGGGTGAAGAGTTAATTACGTTAGCAATAGCTTCAACCTGTCTTAAGAAATCCCAAGGGCTAGGAAGTTACACAATGATACAGTTCTGTTGTTTGTTACCTTCCCTTGAAGTCTTTGCTTCACCCATGGGCGTCGTAAATGTTTTCCATCTCCCTCTTCTTTGGTTAGTACGTTCTGAAATCCACTTCCGATCTGACCTCACATGTTCTCCTATTAGTTCTAGGCTCAGCACAATGGAACATTCATAGGCTGTTATGATTTAGTCCACAATAATCAATGATGTAGCACTCGCTGGCTAAAAACTCTCCTCTGGTGGGTACAGCTACCACACCATTAGGGACCATTTGAAAAGTGACTGCTTCAAATAACACAAATCCATCCTAGGGAATTCAGAGCTTTCTTAAATTCTTTTTTTTGTTTGATATTGATATGGAGACTCATGTGCCACCTCATTCCATATGCCCAAAGCAGCAGGGCCAGAACAGATCCTTAATTAGCTTATAATATGCACAACATCCAAATTACGGCAAATATTAAGATAAAAATTCGGCAGTGAATGATGACCACTGAGTTGTGAACTTTGGCTCATCCAAGAAAAGGATTCCCTTTTTCCTTAAGTACAGAAACAAAAAGCTTAACACGTAACGATAACCCACTGGTAGATCAATCTTGGCTATTCTAAATGAAAATGATAGAATTCAAAAATCTTTATGAAATTTTTTCAACAAGTCAAAGGTCATTTTATTTTATAATAGAGGTCTGATGGTATGTGAGGTTGATCCAAGCAACGATCAATTTTTAAAGTCGGGTACACTTTTTTTTTTTAAGACTACATTGCTTTTAAAGGAGAAAAAAAAAAAAAAAAAAAAAAAAAAAACACTTTCCAGACTTCTGCGAGTTATAGCAGTTTCCTTTTTACTAGGGTTATCTTGAAGTAGATATGTGTTCAGAGTTTAGGGTTTTTTTTATTTTTTTTTCTTTTTTAATAGAACACTTGTGTAAAATCATCATTACCAAGCCAGAAGGCTCTTCTCTCAAGGAGACCATTGTCTCCGAAGCTCAAGTATCTCAATGGGACAAACTCCACCCAGAGAAGCTGAGGCACAGGAAGGGGTGTGGGGGATGGGTGGGGAGCAGGCCCAAAGTAGCCCTGGGGGAAGGATATTTTCTCACAGTCTTACTTTACAATTGCTCCCCACATAGTCCTCAAACAGCCAACCAACCTTCAGTCAGTTGTATTGTTTTTAAATTCTCTACCAACCACGAACCCTCTTACTGCCTGAATATGGAACTGAACACACCATTCTTGAACACATTATATGGAATATAATCATTACCAACACCTCCATGAAGTCTTCCCAATTGCTATCCTACCCCACCCAGCTCACTACTGGAGCACTCGTTGAGAACTGCATTCTGCGTTTCTTTTTCTATCTCTTAGAGGCTAGAGTCCTTAAGGTCATGGACTCTGAGAGGACTTTCCCACTATTACCAAACACCTTACAGGGTGCCTCAAACACAACAACCAGTCTTCAAAGAGCCAACAGTTCAAGGAAAATCCACCGAGCATCTGTTATTGGCCAGACCCTGCCCCAGGCCCTGGGGTTAGAGCAGTGAACACAATACACGAAATTGCCAGCCTGCATCAGGCTTCCATTCAAGTCACATTTGCACAGATGCACATTACAGAACGAGCATCCTTTTGATAGCTTAGAAATTTACTCAATAAAACTGAAAAGAAAGCATGTGTATGGATGGCCTGCCTGTACAGAATTCCTTCAAATCGTCCAAGTCCAAGCCTGACTTCAGTTAAAATTTAGAGGCCTGGAATTACCAGTTGGTCAATCTCAAAGGCATGAGACAAGGCTCTTACATTTGCAGTAACGCTACTAAGCCCACGAACTAACATATCCCTTGAATGCAGCCACAATTATCTTCCACAACTGAAAACCATGTTGGGTAGGTGTGCTCGAGGGGGACCAATCCCTCACAACCACTCAATACTAACAACAAATATGCGTACAATGTCACCTTTCAACTTCTTTTCGTGTTACACGTGGTCTCCCTTGAACCCTCGAAGAGTACACGAAGCAGGTAGTTCAGAGCTTCTGTCTCTTCTTTACAGCTGTTTAAGTGGAGGTTCAAGGAGATTAGGTCACTTGTCTAATTTCACACAGCTGGTAAGTTGCAAAGTCAGACCTCAAACCAGAACTACAGGCTCCAGCATCGTTATGCTCTAACATTACAGCATGTCAAAAAAAAAAAAAAAAAAAAAGGCAAGTACAGCTGAAAAAGGCATTGGAAATATACAAAAGACCCCAACTCAATAGGATTCCCTTGCCAACACTGCCTACACACACACACACACACATACACACACACACACACTCACTCTAGAGACCCATAGGCAAATCCACCTGTTACTAGTGATGAAGAGTGCTCTCTGCAGCAGTTAGATATTAAGCCTTCCTGACAATTTACTCCTAAGTAGTTTATGTAATTACCTCACTCATTTCTGGATCACTGAAGATGCTCTCTCCATCTTACTAACTATATGGTCAAACATACCCCATCTGTAATCTCCCAGAGGATCAGGGCACACACATTCCCCATTCATCCCAGCCTCAGTACATCTCCTGACAAGCAAGCAAGAGTGATCGGTAAACACCAAATGAATGAATGATGCTCGTACATGAGCAACTGTGAAAATGAGTTCAAGAGCTTTGGCTAATTTTTCTGTTTCTTTCCCATCTCCCATTAATTAATTTTGAGCCACTTAAAGTCAGAGATGCTGTGTCTTCCGCTATAAATCATGTACAGAACCCCAGATGGTGTCACACTCATGTGGCAAGTCTGCTGCATCAATATTTGCTCATTGATTTGTTGCTCAAATACCACTACTGAGTCATGTTTGTCTGGCAAATCATGCCATTGTAATAATTAGTGTCTGAGGTGGGAAAATGCCTTTTGATTAAAAAATTGCGGGTGAACACGAAGGAGTGACAGTGATAGTAGTCTACCTGGAAGGATGATGGACACAAATATATCCTAGCCAGAAAAGAAAAATTCACGTAGGTAAAATCTGAATGTAACACCATTCTTATTGTCCCCCCACACACACACACACACACCAAGGAAGTATGCCCTATAACGTAAGTATTCTAGACACCTCTGGGAGCCTGAGGAATCACTTTCTCTTTACCTGCAATGCAGAAACATCAACTATTGCTTCAGGAAATGAAGAAAACTCATGCGCAAGTCTACTATCACCACATCTTATATTCTGGCCCAAAGCACGTGCGCTAAACACGCTATGTTGAATGGGATGTTTTAACAAATGGAGTTTCTTATTCACTGAAAATTAGCTAGCCTTCTGATGGGGGCAGGGGACCCGCGAGAGCAGGAACAGTACAGATGATCCAAGTCCCTCCCCCATCCGGTAGAAGGACACCTATCACTGACATCTTTAAGAGATGCATTCGTTAGCTCATGTTTCCATGTAATGAACATAATTTTTCTTTGATAGAATTTTCAAGTAGTTCATGATGCTTTTCAATCAGATTTTTTTTTTAATTTTTTTTCAAGGTTTATTTATTTTTGGGACAGAGAGAGACAGAGCATGAACGGGGGAGGGGCAGAGAGAGAGGGAGACACAGAATCGGAAACAGGCTCCAGGCTCTGAGCCATCAGCCCAGAGCCTGACGCGGGGCTCGAACTCACAGACCGCGAGATCGTGACCTGGCTGAGTCGGACGCTCAACCGACTGCGCCACCCAGGCGCCCCTCAATCAGAATTTTTAATGGAGGCAACTGTGAGGATGTGGTCCTAGAATACTAGGCCAAATATCAACAGAAAACCAGATATGCCTGGGAAGGGACACTTAAAAAAAAAAATCCTGGATCTATTTTACGATTTCTAGATTTCTCTTAACAGATGTTCAAAGAGCACATGTTGATTAAAGAGGTGGAATTCGTGGGGCACCTGAGTGGCTCAGTCAGTTAAATGTCCAGCTTGGGCTCAGGTCATGATCTCACAGCTTGGGAGTTCGAGTCCTGCGTCGGGCTCTGGGCTGACAGCCCAGAGCCTGGAGCCTGCTTCAGATTCCGTGTCTGCCTCTTTCTCTGCTCCCCGTCCCCCAGCTCATGCTCTGTCCTTCTCAAAAATAAACATAAAAAACATTTTTTTTAAAGGTGGAATCCCTGAGTTCTGGTTATCTGAGGTTTAACTTTAGCTCCATTGAGAAAAATAATTCGATATTATGAGCTCAAGCAGATTGCCGCCAAAGGCAATGATATTGTTAATGCTTAATTGAAAACTCTTCTGAATTATTAATAGCATCATTTCTGCCTTCGGATAAATATTTATTTCAATTGGAGCTTGTCCAATAGAAGATTTTATTGCAATGACAAAGTAGTACACCCTTAAAAGGCACAACAGGTTCACGTTATTTCATACAATAGATGTAGCGCTAAAAACTAGTGTTTATCAAGTCTATTTTATAAATCCATCAGCAGTAAAATGCTCTACGTAAATTCGTCTCAGAGTCCCAAAATAATCAGACCACAGTATCAACTACCCCTTAAATTGTATTTCATTTGTACTTCTCAATCTTTGAATATTTACTTTTCCAAAGGAAAAGCACTTAATAGGCTATCTTTTCCAAAAATATCTTTTAAAACACACCATCAAAAATCACACAGGAGCGCCTATGTGGCTCAGTCGGTTCACATCTGACTTCGAAGCTCAGGTCATAATCTTCATGGCTCGTGGGTTCGAGCCCAGGGTCCGGCTCTGTGCTGACAGCTCAGATCCTGGAGCCTGCTTCAGATTCTGTGTTTCCCTGTCTCTTTCTCTCTGTCACTCTCTCTCTCCCTCTCCCCACTCATGGTCTCTCAAAAATAAACATTTAAAAAAAAAAAAAAAAAGGACACAAACGGTCAGCAGTCTCCATCCTCATGGAGTCTACTTTCCCAGCAGGCAACACCAACTAAATGTATATGAAGTCAAAGGGATACACGGACAATGTGGTTACAGTGACATGAGCAAAGGAGAAAATAGACGATGAGGTCACAGGGGCAACAGGATCGAGTAGGGAGACCACACAGAGACTTTCAGGCTGCATGTGGTGGATGCTGTTGTCTACCGTCCAGAAATCCCGCCAGCACCAAAACACTCAACTCCTCTAACTCCTGGAAAGGCTCCTTGCCAATGGGCCCCAGTTAAGTCCTTCTCCAGGAGCAGACTGACAAGGGAAACTGCCCCACAAGAATTTCAAACCCCTGCTCAGGTATATCCAGCCACGTATAGACTAAGGAGGGCAAGAATGGGTCTGAAAGGCCATTTCGACTTCAAAGATCACTGTAACATCAGGTGTCTGCTCCTACAACTGCATCCAAACTCCATCTCTTGCTCTACACAATCCTACTTCCCTCACCCCTCATAGGGGTTATTTCCTAAAGCCTTACTCACACCTCTGAGTCCACATCCTGGGGAACCCAACCAACAGCTTCAGGGTGTGTGTGTGTGTGTGTGTGTGTGTGTGTGTGTGTGTGTACGTACACGCCCTTCCTTTCAGTGAAATGAGAAGTCTTCAGAGGTTTAAGCAGAGGATAGATAATCTGACTAGTGTTTTGGAAGGACCGTGCTACCTGCTCTGTGGAGAGCAGACCATCACGGGAGTAGACTACACAGGAAGTGTGGTAGCAGTAGAGACAGCAAGAAGGATGCATAAACTGGACGCAACTCACAAAGACCTAGCTTAAGGGCTTTATGCTGGCTTAAAAGACCAGCTTTCAAGTA
Organism: Herpailurus yagouaroundi; assembly: GCF_014898765.1. Taxonomy (NCBI): domain Eukaryota; kingdom Metazoa; phylum Chordata; class Mammalia; order Carnivora; family Felidae; genus Herpailurus; species Herpailurus yagouaroundi. The sequence continues at coordinate 5,072,235 of NW_024412467.1, forward strand.
GAAAATAGGAGATTGGGGCAATTCCAATCCTCCTAAATCCATGTGTCTAGACATCAAGGCCCTCTCCATGCAGTAATTCCTGTAGCCCCCAATTTTCACAGTCAGTGCTGCTGGACTTGAACACATACTTCAACTTTTATCAAGTAGTCAAACAGCACCCAAGATGCAGTGGGTTTTTTTTATTTTGAGAGAGAGAGAGCATGCACGTGTGCTCAGACAAGGGGCAGAGAGAAAGGGAAAGAGGATCCCAATAGGATCTGCACTGTCCACACACAGCCTGATGCAGGGCTTGATCCCATGAACCATGAGATTACACCTGAGCTGAAACCAAGAGTCGGACACTTAACTGAGCCACCCAGGCGCCCCCAAGATGTAGTTTGAAAGTATTCAAGAAACACTAATGACACAAACTCACAACTGGTCTCCCCACAGAACTCTTCCCCTTCTGTTCACAATCCCAACAGTGATGGCTACCCAATCATTTCAGCTACCAAGAGAAGAGCCCCACGCCTCCCCTGCTACCACTCCCTACAAACACGGCACCATAAGAATTAACATGTCCCACCAATTTCATCTCCACATCGTTCTGACACCTTTCTCTTCAGGAGTTTGCTCGGGGTCCCCGCCTTAACTCAGGCCTTCATCCGATTTGCCAACAACCACCCAAGTGGATACCCTGGCCGGGCTCTCCTCCCCTTTCTCAATCCCTCTCATCCTCCATACCAGCAGGAGACCATTTACTAGCCGACACCCTTCATAGGTAACATCAACTCTAGGTCAAGCTCTGACCTTGGCTCTGCTTTCCAGCCTTTCCAACTGCCACACCACCACCCCCCACCTTAGAGCTTGCTGATACGGGATGACCAACCATAGCGATCCACCTATCCCGTGGTATTTAAGACCCAGACCACCCCTCTTTCTAGACTGGATCTTCAAGAATGAGGTACAGTTAATTCCAAGAGACTATGTTCCCAACAGTGCCCCCTAGAATGGAGTATACTCCCACAGCCCTGATCACACTGAACTAAAAGCATCTATTTCTACATCCACCACTATGGGACACTAAGCTCCTTGAGGGCAGAGACCATTTCGTGCATGTCTTTGAGTTCCAAAAGGCAGCCCAGTGCCCAGTAAATGACAGACAAGGGGGGAGGTGGGGTGCGGGGGAAAAGCTGGACTTAACTTTTACCACTTATTATTTACATAAAGGTGGATGAACATTAAAAATAAGCAACACTCACAGTGGCACACACACAAAAAAGAGCACATTTATGCACAACATAATGGCATTTTAAAACACAACCTTCAGCAGATGCCAGAAGTATTCCAGCTGCAAATATTTAGGATACCCTAGTCTCAGCAAACTGTCTTCCTTCTAACGAAGGACATAAAATGCATCAGGAACTAGTGCTTATGGGTCTCTTCTCCCAGAACGCAACACAAGCAAACCCCAGAAAATGAGTGAAAGTGAAAAGTCTCATGGATATTTATTCTGGGACTTCATGTACAGTGGGGGCATACAAAGGAAAAGGCTACCAAATTATTTCCTGGATTTTTTTTTTTCCTCCAAAGTTGTGGGTCTATTTTCCTTCCTATGTCATTCCCAGAGTTAGAATACTTAAAATGGAATTGGTGGTGAATGTGGGTATAAAAAAGGGAGTTCCAGTCAAAATGTAAGTATTAATCCAAAGGAAGTTCCGGTGTTAATAATCCCTCACCACTAGTAGTAAGCCTTGCCATGAAATTTCTAATGATTTTAATTACATATTATTTATGCCAAAAGCACTCAGAGAACAAAAAGGGAGGGGGCGGGGAGAGAAATCGAAAAAGACAAAGCGACAAAGCTTTGGTCAAGTCCACGTGTGCCAGTCTAGCCATGAAGTCATGTGGTTTCTGCTGGGCTCGTCCACAAGGGCATGTCCTCACAAACCTCCTAGGGGCTCGGGGCAGGACCACAAGTACGATGGTGGAGTCAGCAGACACAGCACTGATTCCACAGGAAGAAAACCACCAAGGCCAGAAGGAGCCCAACTTCTGGGCGACCCGGTAGTTAGAGGAAAGCCTTTTTTAAACTCGGTGGAAAGGCTCACGTACAGCAGGCACCAGTGTCATTACCAAAGCCACCGGGCCTGTCTGCCAAGCTGGGTGGATGTGGCCTCTTGACCAGGTTTTATTCTTGGCCCCCGCCGTCCACTTGTCCCTCTGCTATTCCTGCAACTCAATAACCAGCAGATGCTTGCTTTGTGGGCTCCAGCGTCTCCACCGTCCGTCTCCTCGTTTCTTCTGGCATCTACTGCAAATGGTAGAGCATCTGTGAAATGGCCCAAAGTACTCCAAGATTCTGCTTCAGGGTTAAGAATTTGTGGGCGCCAGGGTGGCGCAGTCGGTTGAGCGTCCGACTTCAGCCAGGTCACGATCTCGCGGTCCGTGAGTTCGAGCCCCGCGTCGGGCTCTGGGCTGATGGCTCGGAGCCTGGAGCCTGTTTCCGATTCTGTGTCTCCCTCTCTCTCTGCCCCTCCCCCGTTCATGCTCTGTCTCTCTCTGTCGCAAAAATAAATAAACGTTGAAAAAAAAATTAAAAAAAAAAAAAAAAGAATTTGTGTCTGCATTGCCAAGACTCTTACGAGTTTTCCAATCAAATACACAACCAGCCTGACCCTGACAATCACGAAGTACTTTTCGTTACGGTCTTCTCTCAGCAAATACCTGTCGCTGCTCAAACACCGGAGGGGGGGGGGAGAGAATTGGGAGCTCGCTTTTCGTCCCCTCCGGACTTGCCCATTTCTCCCCCTTCTCTTGTACCATTACTACGTGTTAACTCCCAAATGCCTCTCTAGGCCAGACCTCTGTGCCCAAATCCCGACCCAGAAATCCAAGAACCTAATGGGTGTTCCAACTACCGACGGCTTAAAACAGAATTTCTCTTCCTCTTGCCAACCCACTTCATCATCTCCCGGTTTCTCCCGCCTCCGGCTTGGGAGGCAACCTTGACTTTCCCCTTCAGTCTCCCATGGAGTCCCAAAGCTATCCTGCCTGAGCCGCGCTCAATTGGCCAAGGAGAGCCACGCCTCCGTCAGATGGCCGCAGGCTTCCCGAGGGGCCCTCCCTCCGCGCCGCAGCCAGCAAGGCTCACGTGGGTGCGTACCCACGGCGTGCGCTTGGCAAACGTCCTTTTTCCTCCTTCACGTCGCCCTCCGGGCCACGGCCCACGGCCCAATTTCAGAAGCACCAGGTGTGTCGAAGCGGACCTATGTCCTTCCATCTTCGGGAGGAAGAAACGAACTGCCTTCGTGGAGCCCAGGTCCGCTCCTCCGAAGCGAACGCTTAAAAGCGGCTCGCGTTTTCCAACAGTGGCATCTCTGAGGAAAACTCAAGAAATCAAACAGATTTCCTCAAACTCAAGAGGAACCCAATGAGTCCGTTAAACAGTGACAAGGTACAAAGCCAGACTAACCCGGGTGGAGACTTCCAGAAGAAAGTTTTGGCAAAAAGAGTACAAAACAAAGTCACAAACGGGCCGAGGCCGGGGCCGACCGAGCGAGCCCCTGCCATGGGGCCCCACACATCTGCTCCACACTGGGATTTTTTCAGCCTGCCCTCGACCTACTGAGATGTGGCTCGGGTGGAGGGGCGTTCTGAGGGTACGCGCCCTCAACCCCGGACTTTCGACTCCAAGCAGAATTTTCAAAAAATAAAACGTCTAAGTCCAAAGAGCAGGCTCCCCTCGACTTGGTTAGAAGCCCAGCCCCCGGTCGATGGCTACGCGCCAAGGAGGGCCTTTTCCCTCCCACCTGTGGGGAGCAGAGTCCCCACTTCCAGGGCTGACACCACACAGGAGTGTTCACCAACCCAGGGTACCACCCGGCAACCCAGAAGCCGGTCGCGGAAGCGGCTTTCTCCAGTGAAATTCTTCCTTCCCGGGGGTTGATGACTCCAACTCTAAAGACTCCTGCCTCCCCCTTCCCAGCCCCCCGCCTTGCATCCCACTCGCATTTTCCTGAGGCTCACTGACTGTAGGAAAACAAGTATCACATTATGCTGGACTCCCTGGAATGAGATCAGTTCTAGTTTCAAATTCCTTGCCGAACAAGCCCAAGGCCACAGACCCAGTATAAATCCCAGCTGCTCAGCGGGGCAGAAGGCCTGAGCGAGTTCAAGAAAGCACGACTGAAGTCCTGACCGGCAAACGCATCCTAAACCTGGACTGGCTTCCTCGCAGGTCTGGTCCACAGCGCGGGGCACGAACACGTCTGTAAAGGACCCGGTCTCGGCTCCTCCCCCCGAGGCAGCACGGCCAAGGCGAGGCTGCGGTGCGGCGCTGGGCTGCGATTTTCTCCGACTGGCACCATCTGTGCGTGCCCTGCCAGACGTGCTGACAGAGCAGGCTGCGTAGACCATTACTAATCTACCGGGGTCGGTGGGGTCAGGCCTGCAACATGAGGCCTATAGATTTCAAAGGCCGGCCTTCCCCCCACACCAGCTCATCAATCTAGGCTGAAAAGCAACCACATTTTTATCCTTCTTTTAAATTTCAAAGAAAAAATTCTCATCCTCGAGTTTAGCGTGGGGGATCGCTTGCACGTCATCGGTGTCCGGAGACCAGCTGAGTGGTACATCTGCGGGGCTGGAGGCTCAGCCGTTGATCCTCTGCCAAAATTGGGTGACCGGGCCAGGGGGACGACTTTCCTCATGCACACAAAGCCTTCAGAGCGGCGGCGTAGAGGAAGACCAACAGGGAGCAAGATTCAAACTCTACTGCTGCCAGACACCGCCCCTAAGGGGAGTCTGCAGAAGAACAGTAAATGCCAAAGACCATCCTATCAGGACGGTACCGTGGGAGCCCAGGCAGTGCAATTCGGGCTGGTGAATGAAAACACAGCCTCACCCCCCCATCCATCTCAGAATTCACCCAAGAGGCCCACAACTGCCAGCAGCTGCCGATCAAGTGTTTACTGAACGCCTACTGTGCGCCAAGAGCTATGGAATAAGCAAGTCTTGTGCTCAGCTCTATACTGGCCAAGGGCCCCGTGGAAACAGGAAGTCAGTCCCACCTTCAAAAGGCCATTGGGTAGCAACGGCATGATTCCAGATATACTACGGTAACTAAAAAATCTTAGGTTGTTCCATAAATGCAACTTTTGGTGTGTCAAGACCAACTACTGTCATCATTTCTTGACAGATGGTATGTTATTCTAGATCTTCAAGTCAAACGATGACTCAATCTGCCAACAGTCCACCAATCACCACAAAACTAAGACATCACTGCAAACTCCAAAGAAACCAGATCTTTATTTACAATGATTAAAGGCTTAAGGAAATTAAGGTAAGTGACCTCATCTTCTTACTTTTGCTTACATATCAGTTTCTTCACTGAACAGTTTAAATTGGGCTAAAAAGGTCATAATAAAGAGGAACTTGTGGGGCTAAAATAAAATGAATAATCCCTCTAACCCAGGTCCTTTCCCTCACAGAACTGTGGGCTTTTGAGAAGCAGGCAGGGAGGGTCACGGATCTACCATGGTCACCTCAGCATGATCTGAAGCAGGTGGCAGGAGTCTGTGAGTAATTTCTTCTTGCAGTTTTTCCGGACTCCGGGCAACTACAAGCAAAGGCTGGCCCAGCTACCAGCACACCCCCCGCCCCCAGGCTGCTCCCCTCACAAGGGTGCCTCAGCATGACCTAAGAAGCAGTCACCCCATCCCTTAGCCTTAATCTGTTCCAGATCAAGGAAGCACTGCTATCATAACAACAGACCTGCAGGCAGCCCTTGGACTCCTCTGGATATCCTACAACGTGCTAAGCACACGAAACCAATGGAAGCATTTCGAATGAGAGGCATCACATCTATCGTGACTTTACGAACCCATCCTGGGACGTGCTGGCACTGAAGATTTCATTCTCTCTATAAAATGAACACCTTAACGTTCCAAGATGACCTGTTTTGGTCTTTGAGAAATAGTCAGATTTTACGAGCCCTAACTCAACACTAGGCTTCGGGTGTAAAGCTTCCTGCTGTCTTTCCCCCACCTCCAAAGCCCTATATTATGTTTTAGAGGCTGGGATTGTTCTAGACACCAGCAGCTCCTTTTTTAAACAAAGGCTGCCAAACATTTATCTCCCTCTCTGTCTGCTTCTGCTGGGGCAAAAGATAAGCATCTAGACAGAGACTTGCATCGTGTTTTACCTGTAACTCATCTAAACCACCAACTGACAAACACAGGTTCTGCCTCTGAGCACCAGGGAAGCTTGGGCATAGAAATAGCTGCACAGACCTGTGCCTCCAACATCACTGCCAGCACAGAGGCGGCGAGTGCAACGATCAGAAGGCAGGAGGCCTAGATGGTGGAATGGGAAACCCTTGACAAGTCTCAAAATATCAAGCCAAGCTAGAAGGTGGCAAAGATATGGCCACAGAACTCACAGTAAAGACCTAAACGGCCACATTATAAGTAGAGATAAGAACAAATCCATGTATCTCCAGCAGCCCAAGCATCCCCCAGAAAAACAGCCAGCATAGATGTGGTCAGACTCTCTTCCACTGTAAGCAACTTATGAGCCTATCAAGGCATCTACACTCTCTTTTGCCTCTTCGATTTCTAAAAATTTAATCATACGACACTAGCCTATTGCTGAGAGGTAGGATGTTTGTTTTTTATCAACTATTGCTAAGCATGAATATTAACGGATAAACTTTAACTCTGCATTTATAGGATTATACTGGTTTGTAAAGGGCGGGGAGACCCTCATTTCTGAAGAAATAACAGAAAGACAAAAGGAACCAAGTTCATTTTATTCTGTCTTCCATGATCAATTAGATGCTAGGCAGTTTAAGATTCTAATGGAAGATTCTTGCAGGGTCCTCAGAAGCCCTGCCCAACAGGAGACCTCCACCATATACCAGGCACTGAATAGGGTCCAGGGGTATCAAGATATGACCTCTGCCCCCCTCCCCCTAGCATCCTGGGACAAATGGGAATCAAATGCTCTTAAGTCCTTAGGGCTACAGTTTTTCTTAAGAGACTTGCTGACATGCGATATTGACACAACAGCCAGCCTTCTACAGGTTCAGAGAGGGAGGAAAAACACACAATAGCCAGGGTTAGAACACGGAGAAATATTTTGGTTTCTGATAAAATGCTGGTATAATATTAAAACCAGTTACGAGTGATCAAAGGAACCTACACTAAACGCGGTGGTCACTCTGCCTTCATGTGCCATTAGCATTTGCCCAAGAGCCACCTCTGTGACAAATCAAAATGGCTTGCCCCAGGCTCTGCTTACAGGAGCCACTGTCTGATTTTGCGAACAGGTTACATTACGGGGCCTTTTTTTTTTTTTTTAAACATTTAATGTACCTCATACAACACCTTCTCTACAATGGTTTTGGGAGATCACTCCCTAATCCCCAATTCTTCCTCAAGGAAACCAGTTAAGAATCCTTAAGAGAATTAACTTAGACAACTAATTACCGCCTCCCCCCAACCCACACACAAAAAAAACCCCTCCTACTGCAAGGTGGGGAAATGGATCACCAGAAGGCAACAACAATGATCACCACGAGGTGTGGAAGACAAACAGAAACAAAAAGGAGGACTCCTTTCTGTTCTGGGGAGTTGCAAGCAAAATGCCAACCTGTAGGAGTAAAAGCTTTCCTCTCCAAGCTCCAAGTTTTAACACACAATCCAGAAACCAACAGAAAACCACTGGCCCAAATCCAAAGTTATTCTAATGGGGCTGATTCACATAGCTGACCTTGCATTTGATGGCAGTATCACCACACGTAGAAAGAAATACAAGTTATTTAAGGTGTTGAGGTATAGTCTCTGCCCATAAATATTTTAGTATTTTTTCCAGATGCCCCATCTATTTTCCCAACAGTGTGCACAGTTCACTAAACAAGGCCATAAATAAAGACTGACTTTTTAAAGAAGGCTTAGGATTATAGACTATTTTTAGACCTTTATTGATCATTCCAGAACGTGCCATCTCTCCATGTATATTGTGAAGTAAATACTGTATTTTCTGCTTCATAGGATTCTTTTAAATATCAACTTTTAAAGTCACAGAATTGCAGCATCCTAGAGTTGCAGAAAAGCTTAAGAGCCAACTAGTTTATCTCGCCTGTCATTAATGAAACAACGAGAACTTAGGAAGTCATGTGACTTGCCCAATGGCGTGCCTTTGGAAACCCATCAGGTTATACCAGCCAAGCTGAAATACAGTGACTAACCCCTTATATGGGCAAAAATTTACCTTTTTTTTAGCTACTTTGTACAGAAGTTATAAATAATCCAAGATTTCTTTTTAAATATATCTGTATTAATACATTTCAAAACAAATCTATTGCAATCATTTAATGGGTTGCTTAAATATAATGTTTTCATAACCACCTTTCAAAGCATAAGCACATGTTGAAACTCACTGGACCACCCAAGTCAAAAATCTACTTATGCTATTTAATGTTTATTTGGTTTGTTTCTAAATGTGTATTTAAGTGGCAAAGTCATAAAAGGAAGAATTAATGATAATCGATACCAGACCTGCACCCATGGAGTGCTTCTTGAGTTTACGGTATTTAGTCAAGTCAGCCAAGGGGGAACAAAAAACTATTCTAAAATGAGAAAACTCTGTATAATACTTTAAAAGCAAGTCCCCAACCATATGCTGTATTCTTAAAGCACAATTATCCCGAGACCAAAACACAATCCTCTGAAAGACACTGACGGAAAGGAAAATGTAGACCTCTCAGAAGTGTGTGGAGGTAACAAACGAGATTTGATGCCAAAAAAGAGTAGTCTTTTTGCCCATTTAAGATACCTTCAAAACTATCTGTCATTATAACTTTAGATTCTAAAATGAACTACCAGCTTTAAAAAGACCGAGCAACAAAGGATCGATCTACTTACCTAAACATGCAGATGGCTCATACGCCTAAGGAATGCTCGAAATTTACCCAAAACTCACAACACAGCTTCTCATAGTAACAGTCATCAAAGTGATTAGGTTTCCAGACCAGCCTACAGAGGCATTTCTAATTCCGTCTGTACCTGAGGTAATAAATGCTAGTCATTTGTAGAACCCAGAAAGCAAAGAGTAGCTAAGGGGTCAAGGCAAGCGACAAAGAGAAGGGCTTTGTAGGGACCGAGAGAAAAGCCTGCTTTCATTTACTCTTCTCCTCATACTTAACATCTGGCTACATTAAGGAGCAATCAGCAGGCTGACTTGGGCTCCTCTCCCTCCTGTTCCCAGCTCTCTGCCTTCCTGGCCTCTTTAACACCAGCCCTCCAGGGGAAGAACCACCAGAGGTCAAAGTGTAGCAATTGCCGCCTGCCCATACTTCTAACAGGCAATAAAGCCAAAAGAGCAAGCAGTACCCGAGACCAAGGGAGCAGAGAAGAAAATGAGGAACCCCAGAGGCAGCAGGAGAAAAGCCAATACCGGAAAATCAACAAGACCAACAGTTAAGCTAAAAGGCCTGTGGCAGCCTAAACAGAGTAGGGTATTCCTGAGAAAAGGGCTGCGAGAAATTTGGCACACGGCGGGGGGCGGGGGGAAGCAACTAAAGCAAACTCTGGTTGGCCCCTTGAGAAGTTAGGAAACGGAGTCGTTCTTCTCTAAGAAGGGGCCAAGGCACAAAATCAGGAGGAGATGTGAATGAGGCTAGCTGAACTCCAGCACACGTCCCGTGACGGGTGATCGTTTAACTATTCGGATCCCTAAATCCAGTGAATTATCCTGATCCGTTCTGTACTGTGTACCAAAATAAGAGCGTATGGAGGGTGAGCCATCACCACGACTGGAAAAACTCCAAATCCTGACAGCCTCGGGCTTGATTGCAGTCCTGGCCTAAAATCGAGGAAGTTCCCTGAAGTAATTCACACCGTGTAATTGCCAGATTTAAATTTAGTAGCTTATCAGTAAAATCCATTGCACAAAAGCTCCCAGCCAATAAGGGAAGAGATGTTAGAAACTTGCAGGGCAAAACCATTTCTTGAGACAAGTTCTAACCCAGAGAAAGCACCAAGGGAATCCTCTGGAGACACGGGCAATGCCCCTTCTTGATCTCAGAGCAGCTCAAAACAAGTGTTCTTAAAACGGAAGTATATCCACCTGAAAACTACATCCTGGCACTTCAAGAATGTATGGTTCCTATGCTAATGCCCTTCACGGGGCTGAAATTCGGCTCCGCATGGGGCTGCCTGCCTCTACACGGGAACCGCAGGGCCCCAAGAGGAAAAGACAAGTAGAGAAGGGCACACAGGGTGCAGCAGAAGGCACTATCCCAGGGGATCGGGACATCCTCAGGCACCCAGTTCTGAGACCACACGAGTGGCTATTCTCCACGTGTCGTGGAACCGGGCTCAGGCCGTAGACTGACAGAGGGGTCCATGCCACTGGGGCACTGAAATCCACATATGTACAACCATCACGCAGTCCTGTGGCTTCAACAAACCTCAAGATCATGACAGGAGCTGTGTGACGTGCAGGGAAGGGCGCTGGGCTGAATCTGCAGACCTAGATTTCGGGAGCGACCCTGCCGGCTTAGCTCAGGGAAAGGGGCAAATCGTTTCCTCTCTGGGACTCCATATCCTCATCTGTAAAATACAGAGCAGATGCGCTCTGTTAGCACAGAATTCCGACTGACGTGGGAACGGACACTCAAAGCCATTTGGATGCCCCCACCCCCCACACACACATGTGGCACAGGGAGCCTCCACGACTGCCCAGCGAGCACATTCACAAGGTTCTAGCAAGATTCAGTACAGTGCGATCAGCAACGAGCCTACTTAAGCACTCTGAGGGTACCAGCAAGATCTCACCAGAACAGACAGACAGCACACGAAAGCACATGGAGGGAAGAGCCACTGGCTGGTGTTCCTCGAGGTCAGGAACCGGGTCTCCCTCCAAGGGCACTACTAAGTACCCCCATAGCATTGCGTCTGTGCATGGCAATCACTGGGCAGTTCAGATTTCTCCCTCCTCTAAACTCAGTCCTCAGGCAGAGGACTCCCAGCAAGGTGACTTCCTCCCCCCTGGCAAGTTGCTTAACCGAGTGACAGCAACGCTGTTCATCAGAGGTGGAGGGGTGTGTGTGAGAGGAGCGTCTTCCTCAACAGGCTCCCAGGAGCTTTGGGGCAGGAATAAGTCCACCTCCCTATTAGGAAGGACGTTTCACAAGGTGACTCAATGCCCATTAAGCAAAAGAAACATCAGTCCGCACAGAGCCGGAGGTGCAGCCCGCTCCGGTGTTCCAGGGCCACCACCTCCCAAGTGGGTGACCCTGTCCCGGAACGCCCTCCCCAGAGGAGCTCCTAGCGCTGCCGCCCCTCCTCCTCGCCTGTGTCCTACTCTGCCAAAGCCCAGATTTGCACTTCCCACTCAGGAAGGCACAGATGTGACAGCTCTTCCTCCCCTTTCCACCCTGCTACCTGAGGTTTGCTTCCACGTGTAACTCGTGTTAGGATTCATTCCCTGGATACAGGACCTCTAACAGTGTGAGGTGGAGACAGAAGAGCCAGTGCAGGTTGTGTTTTGTTTTTGTTTTTTTGTTTTGCCAAGCCCTAAGCCTATACAATCTGATGTAAATTAAACCAGTCCTTTCGGGTCAAAGGGGCCGTCGGCCAAGTTAACAGCACAGCCCCCCGCAATCAGGGCACAGAGAGACGCACGCTCCGGGAGAGGGTGCCCAGGCTTTGTCAAAACAGAAAACGCACTCAGCGGAAAATTGAACTCGATCTGGAGAACCACTTGGTCCTGCTAAAGAACTATTACGGTAAGACCCGCACACCACTGCCACCCTCCTCACGCCCTTTTTTTTCTAAACCCGCAGACGCTTCCCCACTCACGTCCGCCAACCTATTATCCTCTCCCAGCTTCAAAAGCTAACTGCCCCAAAGCTACATTTTCTCCATGAAGCCAGTTCCTAATAGCATTCCCTAGGAGTGCACGGCTTCCAAAACTTGAAAGGAGCCAAGAAATCTCAGGCCTCTGAGATTTAACAACTTTGTGTGGTAGGCTTGCAACGCCTGCTCTCTTTAACTCAAACCGTAATCCCCCTTTAAAATCTCGACAGCAACAGGGAAAGAAAAAAGGATTATAGACATGATAAAACCTAGGGTGCTGATACGTGAAATCCTGGATCCACTTCTCGATTCATTCACAGACTCTCTGGAAAACATTAGGAGAGGCATGTTGTATCTGTTTCTCCCTTTATGAGGTAGCTTTTTATTAAGCCGTGTTGACATGGTATCATAGAATGCTCACAAGTCTTTCTAAGCAAATTAGGAGCACGGAGGCTCCTTCAAACTGAATCATGATGTACATCTGCCTTTAGTGTCTAGTATCTTTTATAGGTCTCAGGGATCTGCCCAATACCCTACTGACAACAGAAATCCAATTCTTAAAAAGACATTTTCATGTACAAAGAGGCCATCAAATTATCACCCGTAATTCACTTAAGTCAACATCTGGCGCCATGACTGTGACTCTTTCTTTATCCTCAGATACAATGCACACCATAGACCGCAAGAGGAAGGACCACAAGCCTGGCAACAGGAAAATTCCTGGAGGCTCGTGACAAACACCAATGGCCCTGGGGTGGATTTAGACATGGAATGAATACTTGGAATCCTAGAAACAAAGAGGGAGAATCTGGGAAATTCGGTTTCCTGAGTGTTAGCATCTCACAGGCCATTAATGGGAAATGGCTTCGCTTCACTCACATCAGAGCCACGGATTGTTTTTTGGTTTTTGGGTTTTTTGTTTTTTTTTTTTGTAACCCTTTTCTCATCTCTAATGTAGGATCTAGTGCAGATGCTACAATTTGGGGCCAACTTTTGGTTAGTAAAGCTGTAGGCCAAGTTATTTTCTTCGTTCTCCAGTTCAACTATGGTTTAGGCAAGCCCTACCCTGACACCGTGCAAACCTGTGACCCCAACTATAAACAGGGAGGGCTAAGATCTACTCTTTTACTCACTGACCTCTCCTCCTCCCTGCTCTGGGCTGTCCATACTCTTCCTGCAAACAACCGATAGACAGGTAAAGACAAATGTCTTCCCCCCACCCACCGTGACTGGCCATGACTCCTCCTCTAATTCTGGCTCCTGTGTGATTTTTCCCAAGGGACCTCCTCACGGCACAGCTTCTCTGATGTAGATCTGACCCCAGCTCTGGTCCAGCCTCTTCCACCCACCGCTGGACTCCCATTACCAGACGACAGCCTTGTAGGGATCCTCTAACAAGACGGATCAAGACCATCTACCATTTGCAGTGTTCCCTTCACCCTTAGAGAACTCCCATGCTCCTGCCAAACTAAACAGAGAATGTGTGAGCTGCCCGGCTGGGAGCCCCTTCTCCTGTTGTGCCTCACAGTTCTTTCCGCCCCAGCCCAGACAAGCACAGGGTAGTTAGGCATGTCAGCCTGAGCAGACATTCAACCAGGAAATCCAACACCAGCTTTTGCATTCTTGCAGGCACCCCCCATCTCTATGGGTGAGTCTTTCAGAATTTTCCCTGTCACCTCTGATATAAAGCTGATGAGCCTTTCTCCTCACTTCCCCAGTGTTCTGCGCAGGCTAGAAAAGAAAGGGGGTGATAACTGCTGGCAAGAGGGATATTTTGTTTTCTCTTAGTAAGCTCTTTGGGGAGCTGTCTAGCCTCAGATAGACATGGCTCTCATCAGATCACACGGTCTTCAGGTATTTTAGCTCAACGTGAGCCAGAAGCACCTATTTATTATAAGACAGCAGAGAAGTCTGACAATAATTACCAACAAGTTAATAGTACAGAATCACCCCACTACCCACTGACTTTTTAATTTTGTAATATTTACTTACTTTGAGAAAGACTCAAAGAGCATGAGCAGGGGAGAGACAGAGTGACAGCAGAATCTGAAGCAGGCTCCAGGCTGAGCTGTGAGCATAGAGCCAGATACAGAGCTCGAACCCACAAACCTCAAGATCATGACCTGAGTCCAAGTTACACACTTAACCAACTGAGCCACCCAGTTGCCCCCATTTAAAAATAGAAGCAGTAATACGAACTCTTGGAAAAAAAAAGAAAAAAAGTCTTACACACATGAGAAGATCCAATCTCAGTGAGGCACAAAACTCAACATATCCCTTTTTGGAACCTGTCCATTCAACTTTTGCAGACAGACCTACTCCTTCAAGTTCATTTCTGTTGATTCCTTTAGGTTTCTAGTCGGGACAGTGTAAAATTTTCCTCTGTTATCCAATAAAGTCTCATTCTTAACATTTCTGTTTAAAGAGATTACTTCAATGGTATTTATTGTTGTGAACTACAAAACTCAAAGCCACCAGAGTAAAACAAATGTTTAAAGATAAAATAAAATTCACACTGAGCTTCATTCTGAGAAAGAGAACATGCGCGTGTGCGCGCGCACACACACACACACGCACACACACGAGCAGGGGAAGGGCAGAGAGAGAATCCCAAGCAGGCTTTGCACTCTCAGCACAGAGCCCGAGTGGGGCTCATTCTCACTAACCAGGAGATCACAACCTGAGACAAAATCAAGAATAAGATGCTTAACGGACTGAGCCACACCCAGGGGTCCCTTTAATGTGAACTTTAAATGAATGATCCCATTTCAGTTTTATGTAGCTATTTAGCCTGTTCTGAAGTATTTTAGACCCAAGTTTATGTTGAGCTCAAAATTAGCTTTCAAACTTCCAAAACCTATCCATAAATTATCTTACATTGCCTTTAGAACAATCCCACGTAGTAAGGCAAGTGTTTTTTATCTGCCTTTTATAGATGTGAACTTTAAGGGGCACCTGGGTGGCTATCTATTGAGCGTCCTACTTTGGCTTTGGTCATGACCTCGCAGTCCATGAGTTCGAGCTCCGCATTGGGCTCTGTACTGACAGCTGGGAGCCTGAAGCCCTGCTTCGGATTCTGTGTCTCCCTCTCTCTGCCCCTTCCCCGCTCATGCTCGCTCTCTCAAAAATGAATAAATGTTAAAAAAAATTTTTTTACAATGTGAATTTTAA
Source organism: Herpailurus yagouaroundi (assembly GCF_014898765.1). NCBI lineage: Eukaryota > Metazoa > Chordata > Mammalia > Carnivora > Felidae > Herpailurus > Herpailurus yagouaroundi. The sequence goes on from NW_024412467.1 coordinate 5,087,249, forward strand.
GATACCAAAGGATTTTTAAAAAGTTATAAGGAAAGGATCCAATCAGGGTTGCTGAATGTGAGGAGGGATGAAATACGGAACTTTTCCTGTATCTCAAGATCCTACAGAAAATGAAAGAATGTGCTTAATTGAGAGAATTATCATCTATGTGGAAGTTGAAGGAATTTGACTGGTGTCCTATTAAACTTCTAGATTCCAAAACAAGCCCCTTCGTGTTAACGGCCACCTGGATCAGACAATCTACCCCTTAGTTTCCCACAATTCCATAATATGGAATTTTTAGATCCGCAAATTATTTCTTTGAATCTCTTAACTATTTTGGAGGATGACATTTTGGAGCTAACATTTGCACTACCCAGAATTTTCTAGATAATACATGATCACATTTTTTAAGAGATAATAATGTGAGGCATAAGGAAAGTAAACCTCTTAGAGGTTAAATGATTGGCCAATGATCATACCAGTAAGCTCCGCTCTTGGGCCTCAGCCCTGGGTCTTCTCACTTAAAACCCTACACATTTTTTCAACATTCCAGGTGGACCAGTTGTCCCATGGCACCGAGCACACGGCCTTGGATGGGTGTTAGTTAATTCATCTTACAACTTGCAAAGTTCTCACACATGCTTTATTTCTCTCACTTGATTCTCCCAGCAGCCCCACAGTGAAAGTTAGAGGTGATGTCTATTTTAAAGATGAGGGAATCAAAGATTAAAAGAGGTTAAGTTGTTTGTCAAACGTCTTACCGCTAGAAAATGGCAGAGAGCACCTGCAGGGAGTCTTCTGGTGTCTACTATAGTAAATATTCCCTCCCTATGGGCCCCACCAATATATCCCCTTGTCCACACCAGCACCCCCCCCCACAGGAGCCAACAGATTTCTCACTCTTTGCAGTCTGATTTCTCACCCTACGGCGTCAAGAAATCAAGAAGCAGGAAGATGAACAAGTTAGAATAGGTCTTGACCCCTAAGAGTGCACGAACCTGACAACTGAACATCACCACCCTTTCCTGCTAGCTGCCCACAGACCACGAGAGATGGGAGGTGGAGAAAAGGACAACAGGATCCTGCCTCAACACAAAATGACGCACCACGGGGTAGGGGAGGGTGTGCGGCAGGGAAGCCGCCGGAACACTAGATCCAACGGAATTACACATCTCTGAACACACAAGTTAAGCAAGTGGCCGGCAGCAAGAGGACGGCTGAAGCTACGACACAGGGTAGGCTGCCGGAGAAGCGCTCAGACTTGCCCGAAGATCTCAAAGACAGCCCTCCTACACGGCCACAGGTACAATGCCGAGATCCTGGCGCTGTCCCCAGGCAGGGGATGAAGCAATGCTGAGTTGAGGGACAGGGCTTTGTCGGCAGCAAAAATCAACACACAGACACCGCGCTGCCACAGCAGCCTTGACCTCAAAGGTACTCCCAAAGCTACTGCTGGCAGCCAGCATCCATGAATCAGGTATACTGTTCCGTTTTTAAAGGGAAAAGGATCCCGTTCATCTACTCCTCAGCTTCGTTCTGTGTGCCTTCCACCTAAAGCAAAGCCAAGGCAGGTCCGAACTCTAGCTGGTGCAGGGGACGCCCCTCGCCCTCCTGAGAAGGAGATGACATCCAACGAGACCCTCTGGGCCCGCTCCACCGAGCCTTCGCCGAGCCCCTCCTGGGGTCTTTGTCACCTGCCCCAATTCCTTCCTAGAAACGTGATCACGAAGAGAAGGGAAATGTTACGCAAACGTATGTTCTCGGAGCGTCAAGGTCGTGAGTTACACCCTTAGAGCCATTATGTGAAATAGAATCTGGCATTACCTCTGTTGTCATCTTTAAGGGAGGAAGTTCACATCGATAAAAGAACGTCTTGGGGCACCTGGGTGGCTCAGTCGGTTGAGCGTCCGACTTCGGCTCAGGTCATGATCTCACGGTCTGTGAGTTTGAGCCCCGCATCGGGCTCTGTCTTGACAGCTCAGAGCCTGGAGCCTGCTTCGGATTCTGGGTCTCCCTCTCTCTCTGACCCTCCCCCATTCATGTTCTGTCTCTGTCTCAAAAATAAACAAACATTAAAAAAAATTAAAAAAAAGAACATCTTACACTCAAAAAGCAAACCTGGAACAAAGACTCGACTCCTGTTAGCCACGAAGCACTTAGCTTTGTGACCAACAGTTGGCCATTCTTTTTACGATTCACTAATCACAAGGCGCTGGGCCCAACTCAGCCATATAACCATTTCTCCCATGAAGAGGACGAAGCCCCACAAGGAAAATAACTTGCCAAGAGAGGAGAAAAGGAGTATTCAAGCCCCAGACCTCAGGTGGAATCTCAGGTGCTACATTAACAACGCCTCGGGACGGAAGCATCCGCAATGGTGTCGGGGCGACTCCGGGTATCCCCCGGCCCCCCTCGTCTGCTACCAACTGCTCAGGGCCACACCTCGTGAGGACAGTGCGGCGGTTCAATGTGGCAGCTGGGAAGGTCAGAGCCGTGGTTTTTCAAACTCCGGAAAGTGGGAACGCGGGAAGCTAGGCCAGCTAGAAGTCGAGATGGGCTGCCTCTATTCACAATGGGTCATCAGAATGTGGCGCAGAGTTAAACGCATGAGCATTCTTTTCTTTTTTATTTTTTTTTTTATTTTTTTTTTTTTTTACTTTTTATTTTTGAGACAGACAGAGAGACAGAGAGAGACAGAGTGTGAGCCAGGGAGGGGCTCGGGATAGGGCAGGGGCAGAGGGATAAGGAGACACAGAATCCGAAGCAGGCTCCAGGCTCCCAGCTGTCAGGACAGAGCCCAACGCAGGGCTCGAACTCCCGAACCCCGAGATCGTGACCTGAGCCGAAGTCGGATGCTTACCCGACTGAGCCACCCAGGTGTCCCTTCAACACGGGAGCTTTCTAAGACCAATCCACTTTTACTGAGCTCTGGCCCCCCCAATCTTATAACCCAGATTTGAAGGGTGAGGAAATTAAAGGTAAGCGCTAAGGGCTCAAATTGTTGAATGACTGAAACTTAATTTGCTTAAGGCCTGTTTGCAAAGTGCTTTACCAAGCTACAAATCCATAAAAGGATTTTGCTGTAACCCTACAAGCACAGTGCCCCGGGACAGTTGCCACTAGGATGGAACAGAGGCAAGAGTTGACGTGTGGTGTCATGGCATATACCCTAAAGACAGTGTTTTCAAAAAAATAATAATTAAAAAAAATTTTTTAAATGTGGCAGACCATGAGAACCCTGAGGTTTCTGGTCCCTGAACCACTGACAGAACGTACGTCACTTCTACTCAGGGTGAAGAACGGACAAGAAAAACAAGACTGCTATGCCCAGAATATCGCCGCTTTAGCACCCTCTCCAAGAGGCATCTGCTTTGTGTGGGAGCTGCGATTCCCTTTCCCCTCCCTGCCATCCTCTGGTATTGTTTAAAGATGACAGAAGAAACAATAGCTCCACAAAAGTGATTTTCACAAACCCAACGCCAAATGAGGACCAGCAAGTCTGGGCAAAATTACAAGTGATGGGGGACGGGGGAGCATCTCACACCACAGATCTGCTCTGACGGGGGTATTGTGTAGACAGTGGGGACGCCCCTTGGCTAGATGGAAAGGTTTATTCATGCCTGTGATGGAGTCCTGAAACCACAGCACTTCCCCCCCTGGCCTTGTAGACAACTTTGTTTTCCACACTGGAAGACATTCCTCAAGGCCCTTCACATGCTGGGAGGGGGTTGAAAAGTGGCTCTTTTCTCCCATTGTAACAGCTGACCAATCCTTCCTACCATGTTCCCGGTGGTTCAACTGTTGGAGGTCACCCCGCCCTTACAGTCCTGTTTAAGAGTGAATTATCTGCAGGGGCCCCTGGGTGGCTCAGTCGGTCGAGCGTCTGACTTCAGCTCAGGTCATGATCTCGCAGTTCGTGAGTTCAGGCCCCGTGGGCTCTGTACTAACAGCTCAGAGCCTGGAGCCTGCTTCCGATTCTGTGTCTCCCTCTCTCTCTCTGCCCCTCCTCCTGCCCATGCTCTCTGTCAAAAATAAATATTACAAAAATCTAAAGTACTAATGCTTTAAAAAAAAAAATGAATTATCTGCAGCTAGTTGACAACACAGAAAGCAGCTCCGGGTTGAGGGAAAGAACTCTCCAGAAGTAGCATTTTCCCTTCGAAATGCCCTATTCCTGAAAGGCTGTAATGGAAGTATTCTTCATTTTCTGCAGATTTTTATTTCACGGTGTGAACCAGAGCCTTCAGCTCAAGGAAGAGACCTCGCATAGGAAAAACAGACTATCCAACTGGAGAGTTCCACACAACACCACTTCCTTTAAGACTCCAGCACTTAGGCACACACACCTGGATGTGCAAAGGGCCAGGCTCACACACAGTGATGCACACGCAAGGGCTGCAGAAACACACCCAAGAACGTTATTTGGAAGCGTGAGTGGTTCTAGGCAGAGAAACACTTCTAGTTAAAATCACCCTAGGTTTCAAAAATAGATTTTAAAGATCTTTTTTCTACCTTCATATTTTAAACACACAGGAAGGGAGTCTCTGGATTTTAAAAATGTAAAAGTTATTCATGCACATTAGTTTTGTAGAACTAGAGCAGATTTCAGACATTTTATTTAAGTAATAGGTTTTGATGAAACTTTTCGGTGCAAACATCAGACTACCGACGGTCTGACATGGGAACACTTTAGACTGGTCCAAAAAAATGCAGAAGACTTTCAACTGCTTTCAGACAGCTACCTCAGAAGACCCACAATGGACACCCTTAATCCTACACCGAGTGGGTGAGGGCTAGGCTGTGTAGAAGGAAGTTATGGAGAGGAGTACAGGACATGGCAAATAAAACCAGTGGTTACCGTGTGATGCCATTGGTCAACTTCGTTGTATAGATAAGGCCCAAAGGCATGACCCACTTGCCAGGAAGTCTAAGAGCTAAGACTTGCTCACGTTTCTTCTCTCCAAATCCGGGTTCTTTCCAGTATTTGACTTCTTACCATTCGTGAAGGGTTTTATTTCCACCCTGTGTAAGGGAGGTGGGCTTTCTTTGTCCAGCTGGCAAAGCAGCATTAGCCCGTTTCTATTAACAGCTTGTATACTCCTTCAAGGCATTTACACACCAGTACACAATGTGTATCAGTTTCTAATTCCTGTAGAACAGACTACCACATGCTTAATGGCTTCAACAGACACGCACCAGATCAGTTCTTCAGATCAGAAATCCAGCACATTGTGAGGCTGGAATCTAGGTACAGGTTGGACTAAGTTTTCATCAGGAGGCTCAAAGGGGAGGTGGGGGTGGGAGGGACCCACTTCCAAGCTGATTTTCAGCATTACAATTCACTTCCTTGTAGTGACAGGACTAAGGTCCCAAGCCAGCAAGGGTGCAAGGAATCCGTCTATTCTCTCTTCAATCATCAAGACAAAACTGCTTTTAACAGTGCTGATATGGGTAGGTCAGGCTCACATGGACCATCTCCCTAAAGGTCAACTAGGTCATAGGACTTTAACTCCATATCCACCGTCCCAGGGATTATTAAGGGTACACATGCAGTAAACAGATCTTGAGAGTTATATTAGAATTTTGCCTTCCACACAATGCCATAAAGCCATGTTTCTCTCCCCCTCAACACTGCCTAACTACAAAAGCCATTCAGTCTGAGCTATCCATGATCAAGTGGCATGGGCACAAGAACTTTCACAAAAATACGTTCCATTGCTTGAAATTGAGGGCAGTGTCTTTTTTTTTCTACTTTCATCATGGTCTCATGGCTCATGATCAAAATTAGTCAGCTATCCCAATAACTAGCACATGGCCATAAAATGAAAGGGGATCGGACTCATATTACATGCGGGCAGTACACCTCCCTTCCTTTCGTGTAACACCCCACTACAATGGCAGTGAAGGCGTTTTTTAGATTGTAGAAATCCTCGAGGTCAAGATAACTCGGATGAGGACAGCCTTGATCTTGCAGAAACCCAAAGTAGCAAGAAAAATGGTGAGTAAGCCTTCAGAGGGATCCTAGTATAGCCATGGGGAGGCCGAACCATTCTCAAGAACTCTGCAGGTAGACTGTGGGAGGAATGCAGAGTCTTGGGTCCCTCCTCCCCCCTCCCCACCCCCCCCCCCCCCCCCCCCCCCCCGGAGTCAGAATGTAGGCATTAGAGCCCCAGGTGCTCCACATGCATATCAACTTTAGCCCCTAGTTCAATCTTATTTGCTTTTGAACATGTGCCTGTTTTCGTGTGTTTCAGGAATTCCAAATTCAAAACAAAAAGAGTGATTTACCCTGTTCGGAATCCAACTGAGAAAACGCAGAGGAGACCAATACCACAGATCAGAAAAACCTAACTGGACGTGTTTTGCTTCCTTTACATTCAATGCAATTATTTGCCATCAAGGTTTAGTACATTTTTTTCGATGGTGCTAAAAGGTCAAATATCTGTCATTTAGCTCACATGACCCAGTTGTTTTACATTTAACTTGTAAAGTTTTACAAAGGATACTTTTTCTCCTGTTTTTTAATTGCAGTAAAAACTGTAACGAAATTTACCACCCTAACCATGTGGAAGGGCACAGTTCTACGGTGTTGTGCACCCTTCCCACTTTGGTACTATCGGCACAACCCGCCACAGAAGCCTTTTCAAAAGTGAAACTCTACACGTTAAAACGTGAACTCCCCATTTCCTCCACCCCCCATCCCTGGCAACCACCGGTCCGCTGTGCCTGGGAATCGGACTACTCAAGGTCCCTCATACAAGTCAGTCACACAATCTATTCTTTTGGGACAGGCTTAGGTCATGGAGCACAAGGTCCTCGAGGGTCCTTTTGCAGTCTCAACATCCTACCCCATGTATATACACACTTTGCCAACAGACACTTGGATTGCTTCTACCTTTTGGCTATCATGCGGACAGGTTTTTCAACTGCCTCCCCGACCCCACCCCCATTTTTTTTTTTTTTTAATTTTAGAGAGCACACATGCATGTGAGCAGGGGAGGATTGGGGGGAGACAGAGGTAGGGAGGGTGAAAACAATCTTAAGCAGGCTCCATGCTCAGTGCAGAACCCAACACGGGGCTTGATCCTACGACCCTGGGATCACAAACTGAACTGAAATCAAGAGTCGGATGCTCCAATGACTAAGCCACCCACCCATACAGCCCCACCCCTTTCCTAAAATAAGGGTCTCATTGAAATAATGACGACTTACTTTGGCTTTAGAAAAAATAGGAGTCGTTTCTGGAAACAGAGGAACAGAGGCTGACTGCAGAAAGGGAGAGGCAGGGGATCACCATGCCTTTGACTGATGGGTCCTTCGGGACCTTCCAAGGCAACCCACATCTCCTCCTCCCTAATGTGGTTCGACTACACTCATTTTCTCAGACATATTTAAAAAGGAACTCCTGTCGTTTACAAACTTCAGAGAAAGGCATAGAGAAAGCTCGCCGCTATTAGTGAGAACACTGAATTATAGATTTTTTTAAAGTAATCTACACCCAGTGTGGTGCTCAAACTCACAACCCCCAGATCAAGAGTCGCATGCTCCTCCAACTGAGCCAGCCTGGCGCCCCAATTTTTTTTTAAGCAAAGCAATCTTATTTTCAACCTTTGGGAAGCAAATGGTGAATGGAGCCTTAGGCTTATATGCTAAAGAACATGGAAGAATCATCATTCCCACACCAAGGGCCAGGATGGAAATGAAGTCTTCTCAAGGACTTAAGGACTTGACAACAGTTTACACTCTGATTTTTAAACACACCACATCCTCCACACTATCACTCAGCTATTAATTCAAAGCACTGATAAAGATTTACCAAGATAAACTTTAGCCCGACACTTGAGGTTAACAGGTTTTAGGTTCTATTGAAATCCATTATTATGAACAAATTTTAAAAAGAAAACGGAGGGGCGCCTGGGTGGTGCAGTCGGTTAAGCGTCCGACTTCAGCCAGGTCACGATCTCGCGGTCTGTGAGTTCGAGCCCCGCGTCGGGCTCTGGGCTGATGGCTCGGAGCCTGGAGCCTGTTTCCGATTCTGTATCTCCCTCTCTCTCTGCCCCTCCCCCGTTCATGCTCTGTCTCTCTCTGTCCCAAAAATAAATAAAAAACGTTGAAAAAACAATTAAAAAAAAAAACTGAAAACATTTGAAGGAAAAAAATGAAAGCAGACATACAATGGATGGGTACATTTAAACTCTCTAGGTCTAGATAAATAATTTACGTGCAACCAACAGAATTAGTAAGAAAAGGTGGGGGCGGGGGGGGTGGTAAGCAGGGAGAAGAACTCCCATCATGCGGTATCAGCTTAGGGGAAAGAGAAAAGCAGTTACATGACCAAATTTTTGTCACAGACATAAGTGATCAAACACAAAAGGCAAACCAGAAAACAAGGCAGTACGAAAAAACCCAGTAAAAAAAAAAATCCCTCAAGCCTGGTAATGCTCTATGTTGGAAGGTTGTCTATTATTCAGTTCCAACCCTCAACTTCAAAAGTGTCGTAAGAAAGATGTCTGTGACTTCAAATCACTGAGTGATAGCACGTAAACAAACCCATCCTTTCCGACGTTTGTTTTCCCTGAACATTTTCAAATTGACAAGTGCTAGAATTCATCAAGATCATGACTCCCCACCTGGGTTTGACATCTTAAAAGGAGGAAGAAAAACACATTCCTTTCCTATCTCGTGAGTCTATTCTGCAGAGACGCCAACAAACCAGCAGTAAAAATAAGCACCAAGAACATTTTTAGGAACAGCACCTACAGGGGTGCCTGGGTGGCTTAGACGGTTAAGCAACCGGCTCCAACCCAGGTCATGATCTCACAGTTCATGAGTTCGAGCCCCGTGTCGGGCTCTGTACAGACAGCTCAGGGCCTGGAGCCTGCCTTGGATTCTGCGCCCCTCTCCCAACTCACACTCTGTCCCTCGCACTCTCGCTCTCGAAATTAAACATTAAAAAAGAAAAGAAACAGCACCTCTAGCCTGTGGACGCGGATACCAGCCACTTTACCTCTTATGAGGACTGAGAAGGTCTCTCTGCATTAAAGACAGCCCAGGCAGACATCACAAATGTTCAAAATCCTTCCTTTCTCACATCCTTGTGGCTTTGTTTTGGGAGCGGTGTGAAGAAAAACAGATGAGTGTGAAACGGACTTGGGCTGTGCTCACTTTGTGATCAGATGAGCCTGGGATCCAGGCAGAGTCATCCAACAGGGGAGATGTGAAAAACCAAACAATCACCAGGGACAGGGGGGAAAAAATGGAGAGCAAACTAGCAGATTTCCCTTCTTTTCCATCCCAATTTTTGTTTTTATGAGAAACACAAATGAGGCACACAAGTATTTCCAGAAAATGATCATGCTGCTTAACGAGACATATTTTCAACATCTTGCACTAACCGGAGTATGTCTTAGCGCCTGCTGCATGCATGCTGCCTGACAGGAAGGAGTTACCCTTGGAAAGGCGTTTCCTCACCATCCAAGGGCTGGCATTCTGTTGGAGGCCAAACCCATGCAACCTCTGCCTCTTATCCTATGGGAAAGGATCCTCTACAGGAGGAAAATCCCCAGCACCTTCGCCTAACAAAACTACTGCCTACACGCCCAGCTCTCCACTCCAGTTTAAGTATCACCTCCCCAGGACGATGACTTCTTCAAATCCAGCTGTTGCCTTCCACCTCCTGCAGGTCCTTCTAGTAATTGTGCTCAGGGGTCCCTAACCCAGGGGAGAAGTGCCATTGTGATTCTGCTCACATCTGCCTGAGCCCATCAACAAGGGGTTTCGCTGTGTACACGTCTATCACAATACGTGATGCAATGTGTTAGGCTGGTTGCTGAATCAATTTTAAAATAAGCCCCAAAACTAGGGGGATTCTTTCCTCTGTGCCCGCAGTACCTTGCGGTTCCCCTCTGGAGTGTGCTCTCCCCGCATGCCTTCCGCCCGCTGGTCCTTCCAATTCCCGCATTCCTTAACTAGGGACAAAGGCGGTGGTTCCTCTGGCCGTGCAGGAGTTCTGGAGGGTAGGTCTGCGAGTGGGGGAGTTTTGGTGCTGGTTTCCTAAGAGCACACAATAGGACTTCAACGAACGGCCAGATTCGGAGACCACCGAACCTTCCACACATTCCATTTTTACCAGTTGTAGTAGCCTAGCCCATCAGTGAGTGATTCTGAATATCCCACACCCACTGCCTGATGCATGTTTACTTCTAAGTGCCGAGCCCCTGAACCCACCGTGTGACCTTTGGATTAAGCAACACATGTGAATTCTTCCTCCAATGTTCTTCACTCATTCTATTTGTTCAACAGCAAGTATTTACTTAGTTTCTTCCCAGGGCTAAGGGACTCTTGGCTTCACAGAAAGGATTGCCCACTAACAACTGAATCTTGAACTCCTTTCTCCAGGGAAGATTTTTAAAGCATAGAGCAATTATGTAGGATTCCAATTCAGGACAGAGTGGGCGATAACTTACATTTTTAGCTCTTAAGTGGGTGCTCATAGCCATACGTAGCCCGAATGTGGAGATTACATACTAAATTTACAACAAGGCTCATCCATACAGTATAATTGTGGATTTCTAAGTTTTAGTCGCCAAGCCACAAGAAATGAGAGAGCTATTCAGAGAAGTGGATTAGTTTAGCAAATATTCTGTTGTCCCCAAAGTCAGATTTCAGCCAATGAGGTTCCCAGTAAGAAAATGTTGGACTCCTCTCCCTGCAGATTTGTGTACTTGATACTCTGATTCCCGTTTAACTTTTTGCCTCCCACCCCCCTCCAAAGGGTGACACACATCCTTCACTCTCATTATAGCTTTTCAAATACACCAGCCCTTGGGCGTGACACACTTGTGTGCCCGGGATCTGCATTAGTTCCAAGTGAGAATCCAAATAGAGAAAGTGGCCGTTAGTAAGGGATGTGAAATAAAGTGGCCAGGGGACACTTTAAGAGTGAAAACAGCAGCTCGATGAAAATAACAAGTCCTCACACCGGACAGGATCTAGCTTGGTCCGGAGAAGGAAAACGTGGTCTGTAAACTACAGACAAATCTAAAGTACAGCACTTGTTCATATGGTCTAGAGCAACATCCGGCCTTTGTTCATGTCCATAAGCCTCTTTTAGGGAGAGGGGGGAAAAAAAAAAAAAGAACCCACAACACATACAGAGGAAGTTGCTAAAACACGGACTTCTAATTAGATCCCTAACATCACTGGAGGAAAAGGAAAATGCATCTGTCTACTGTTTCCGTAAAATCTGCTACTGCTTTATCTGAAACCTTCAAACAAACATCCTAATAGTGCACTGTACTTGAGTTCAAAAGTTCAGCAGTATCTGGAGAAAGGGGGATCCCGGAGGAGAGGACGATCTGGGGGCTGCAGTTGAGAGAAGGGTTACTGGGTTTTGCTCCTCCCTACTCAGACCATCTGCAAAAGTTTAAGGGAGGGGTGGGGGTGGGGGCTGCAACCATGCTGACCTTCGTGTCCAGGGTGGTTACTCAAGCTGCACCTGCCTAGGATTAGGTTTCCTGCTAGTGAAGGATTCTTTCTTTCCTTTGGTCTGCAGACAGCTGTCATGTGACCAAGCGGCAAACTAATGGGGGGGGGGGGAGGGGGGGTGGGCAGAGGCAGCCAGCCCCTCGCAAAAGGGCTGAGCGGGACACAGAACTGGATGATTCATCTCCTTCAAAAACCTGTTCCTGAAAGGCTTTTTGCATGTTTTTATCACTCCTTGTTTCAGATCACAGATAATTAAAGCCTGTCAGAGAGAGAGCTCTAACCTGGAAAATAGACCATCTCTATGACTCATTAGAGCCCCTAAGAATGAATGGGCCTCATTGTCTCTTCTTTTTTCCCCTCTGACCCCAAAGGCCCCTAAATCTATGGTTTCTAAGCTTGCTGAAGACAAGGGAAACTCTGAAAAGTAACGCAGCATCTCCCTCTAACAGGAGATACGGTTGCAAGACAGACATCACTTGCACCTGCTTGCTAGGCAGTTAGCTGATCCAAGGACTACATCCCATGGCTTTCATAAAATAACCTTGGAGAGCCATTTCACCAGTGACAGGGAGAACTCTTAGAGGCATTCTACCTAGGAGCACAGTGGCGGCAAAGGAGCATCGTCATTCAACAGTTACACACAAAAGCCAAGTTTTTTAAGGAAAGGTAAGACTTTAACAGCTAAAATTCCCAATGAAGAATCACGGTTTTCCCTCAAAAGGACAGGTCTTCATTTCATTTAAAGAAAACACATACAAGTATAGTTATACAAAACAGTAAATCAAGACTCCGTACGCCTCCTTCGATCAGAGTGAACCAGTAGGGATGCAGGATGGGGAGACCTTCCCAGACCTCTGGGGGTCACAGATCAATGCAGGGGTCACACAGTTGCTGGGCAGTGGCTTTCCTCCTGGGAATGTCAATCAATCCTGCATAGCAAGAATGCGATTGGATTTTACACAGGGAACCTGGACATATGCCACAAGTGTGATCCTTGTGCTCAAACAGCAGCACGAGATCAGATGAGCATTAAATGGAAAAGGAGGCTGGGGTCCACTTGGCTGCAGAGTTATCAGAGGTAGAGAAGTAAAATCAGGATTTAGGAATACTAAAGCAAGCACTTTTCATCACCATCCATATCCCTCCCATACCCACAAGCGCCAACCTTGCCTGTGAGCATACTAAGACATTTAAAGGCTGACAGACAGACTTTCCCATCTACTGCATTAGCACTTAATACGGGTAAATGTCAACCGTTGGTGCCCAGGTGTTGAAAAGCAGTCGCCTCACTTTTCAGCAAGAAGACAAGACAGGCTGAATACCTGTGGTTCATTACTGCAGAGCTCAAGTGAAGGCCAAAAGGACTCTGAACACATGAGAAATAGCATTCTTTCAAAGTGCTGTGACTGAAGTGCCTCATTTTAGATTACAAAATGGATTTTTGTACATTTCAGCTTTAAAAAAGAGAAAGAAAGAAAACAGGCAGATCAGTTTATTTTCTGAGCACAGTATTAATGACAAGATGACATCACCAACAGCCAATCAGAAAGCTCTCTGGTGTCTGGTGTTCTAACACCATTTCATATTTATGGATAAGCACCAGAAGGGTGTCAACCCTAAGCTACATTTCCCTCCCTACTCACTTCTAAATAAAGTGCCTGCTTTCATTCAGCAGCCAAACTGCCAAAAAAAAAAAAAAAACCACTTCTCAGTGGCTCTTCCTCCTCATCCCAGCCGGTTTCCAAGCCCCAAACAATAAGTGGAAGGCGGGGGAGAGTGGCTGGAACCTTGTGTCATTGCTTCCTGCAAAGCAGCTGAACGTACTCCTGAGCTTTAGAACAGTCCTTCACTGGCCACCCCAAAGCCAAGGATTCATCTGTGAAGCCCCTAGGAGCAGGAAAGACTTTACTGCCAATGACACGGTCAAGGCTGTCCAGACTCAAGAAACAAATGCAATCATTTTCCCTATTTTTTTTTTCTTTTAACTACTATCTACTCACACCACTTCCTGCCCTTCTGAAGCCATTTTTAAGAAGGGAGTAAGGAAAGTCAATTCCGAATGGTTAATGCTAGGCCAGGGCAGACCCAAGAGTTCAGGAGTTCAGCTTCCTTCCCATCCCCAGACCGATGGAGGCCAAGCTCCACCATAGACCCCGGGAGCGTGGGGCCACGGGGACCCCGTTCTCAAGGCTGGTGCTGACTGCTGAGTTCCTTGGAAATATGGTGGCCGGAGCAGGAGCATGGCCCAGATTTGTCCTCAGTCTGAGATCACCAATCTGTGTGAACAGAAATTGATGATGCAATTAATATTCCAGGCAGCACAGAGGAGAGGTTTACAGCCCGCATGAAAAACTCCTGCCCTAGCCAACTGCAGCATGCACTTCTGTGCTCACACTTCTCCCAAGACCCTGTCAAGAAATGAATATAGCCTTTTTCCTTTTCCACACCCCTAACCATCTGATGATGGATCAGGATTGCTGGATCAAAACCAAACCCAGAATTATAACATGTAATAAATATGCTTGGCCATGCAGCAAAGATGACAGAATTTGGCATGCTGGCCGGGAGCCAGAGTGACAGATCTTGAGCTGATGTGCCTTTCCTACAGATTTAACAACGTACAAGGAGAAAAAGATTTTCTCTGCTCAAAGCATAGTCAAGGTCCACAAGCTTCCTTCTGCTTGGATCTCCCCACCCCGCACGCCAGAAACAGGCCAACAGAGTCACTACCCTGTACCTTTTCATAATTAGCTCGCTTCAAAGGTAAAGAAGATGCAAAGGGGGAAGAGGAGTCAGGGCTCTGTTTGGGAGCCAGATAATCAGAATCCTCTAACTGCGCTTACATATACCCATCGAAGGCAACACAAAGATTCTCCCTGAGCCCTTGGGACCCATACAAACCAGGAAGATCACCATATAAGGAGAAAACAGTTGGGTGTAAAGCGAAGAATCTGACCTAGGACCTCTAAATCCTTAGGTCACTTGAGGCATAAGAGAGGGGGAAGGGGGAGGCAGTTAGATGCCTTATTTAAAAAAAAATCCAAAGCGGGGGATTCTTCTGTCCCATATGCTAAGCAATGGCTGTTCTGTTTAAGTTTCTAATTTCTTTTTTTTTTTTTAATTTTTTTTTTCAACGTTTATTTATTTTTGGGACAGAGAGAGAGACAGAGCATGAACGGGGGAGGGGCAGAGAGAGAGGGAGACACAGAATCGGAAACAGGCTCCAGGCTCCGAGCCATCAGCCCAGAGCCCGACGCGGGGCTCGAACTCACGGACCGCGAGATCATGACCTGGCTGAAGTCGGACGCTAAACCGACTGCGCCAGCCAGGCGCCCCTAAGTTTCTAATTTCTAAAAATTCACCAAGACAAAAATCAAAAGCAAGACATGAAAATCTGAGCTCTCAGAAACAGATCAAAAGGCAGTAGGTTGGGATCATAAACCCAAAAATAAATATTTAAGTCCATGTTTCAAAAGGGTGTTCTTCCCAATACCCTTTCCTAAGACAAATGGAATCCTTTCCAAAACCTATTAGAAGGCCTTGTTACTACTCTTTAATCTTGGTGTTCCATGGTAGTTGGCAGAAAGGAAAAACTAACTTGGATCCCTGGAAAATCATTTACATGTGGTTTTAGTTGTATCCTATGGGGGTGGCAAGTTGGCAACAAATTTCCCTCCCTAATTACGCTTAGTTTAGAATTTTCAATTTTATATTCCCTCAGCACAAACCAGCTAACAACTGCAGACAGTGACTGTCTGGCAACAGGAAAAAACCAATTGTTTTTGGCTTTTTTTTTTTTTTTAACTGTCACCGATACATCGTCCACACATAGATCGTGTTGACAGAATTAGCCTAAGAGGCACAGGTGCTGGTAAGCATCTAGAGGCCCGGATTTGCCTGTGACACGTGGGCACAAAGGTGTGAACAAATGTGGCCAGGTAGAAAAGGCACTGTGACCTCATAAACCAAAACAATGTATTTCATGATAAACTCTCCCCTACTCCATTTTCCATGCTCATCACCCTGCTCCTTCTGACCACCACCACTCCCCCCCGCCCAGTTCCTCAAAGGGAAGGCTGTGGCTTCTGTTCTTCAGTCTCTAACTCAAATCCAACATAATCATGACAGTTATTCAAGTCAGAAATGACAGATGGAATCTGGACTCCAATTCCTATTCCAGAGGCTACACCGCATAAAAATCACGTGATTTAGGAGGACAATTGCCCAGTGAGCTCATCCAGGAGACACAGGGGAACCCAGATTCTATTTTTCACAAGTGCAGAAAGCTTTCCTCCCATGTGTGGATGGATCACCATCCTTACTAGGAATTCTTTTTCCTCAGTATTACCAAGCAGGTGGCATGTAAGCTACCCTCATGCGGCATCCTGTACCTTCATTTTGTCTAGCCTTGGTCTTTTCATCCAAAAAAAAAAAAATCAATCCCCCTGTGTATTTTTTTTTTTTCATCATCTCGTTGTGGAATCACAGATCACATCTGCTTCTGTAACTCAGGAGACAAAGTTTAGAAAAGGTATGTATGTGGAAGGGCCATTCCCAAAACAGGACAAGGTATTTAGTACAATCCTCTTTTCTTCTTTCCCACTCCCTCCCTCGAGGTCCCATTTCTTCAGCTCCTCAACAACGGCAAGAAGCTGTTTGGGACAAATCTATATTCCAATTCAGTATGGGCACGGTTTTTAGCATTCATTTGAAGGATACCACAAATGAAGACAGGTTTGAGATTTTAAGAGAAAACCTTAAGTATCATTCAAACGACATTTTAGATACCTTGGCAACGTGAGGGTGGGCATAGTGGAGACGCCTATTTAAGTCCCTATGAATCACTCCTTATACACAACACGAGATCAGTTAGGCATTTTTAAATATAGAGAAAACAAACCGAAAGACAATTTTATGAAAGAGGAGGGGCACCTGGTGGCTCCGTCAGTTAAGTGCCCGGCTCTTGATTTCGGCTCAGGCTATGATCTCATGGGTTCGTGGGTTTGAGAGCAGAGCCTGCTTGGGATTCTTGGTTTCCCTCTCTCTCTGCCCCTTCCCTGCTCTCCCACTTGCACGCGCACTCGTGTTCTCTCTCTCAAAATAGATTAACAGCCAAGGTAGTAGAAAAGATTATGAGGATTAAAACAAAGAGTAAACACTAAACCATCACTTTCTGGTTTTAAGATTCTAGTTTGACAAGAGCCAACTTGACTCCCTGTTCCCTGGATGCACAATGCAAACACTCCATTTGCCCAAGCTTGTAGAGTAGACCCGTGGGCTTCACCATTTACCCCACATCCTGTCCCCCAAAACAGGAAGTGAATCACAGAGCTGAGGAAGTGCTCTATGATTGTCAAAGGAAAAAGAACTCAAGAGTTAACTTTTTATTCTGAAACAATACAATCAAAGACAGGTCATTAGGAACAGAATGAAAATTTGACTAAGTCCGTTCTCACACATTTCATCGAAATAGTTTGCATCTTGATTCATAGGATTTGGTTTCTGGGTAAAAATAAGGTCTCTTTTTGGGAGCAGCGGATTCATAGCTGTATTCTCTCCCTTTCCCAATTAACAGGCTGTGTCTGCATAGGATATACAGAACATCCATTACAGATTAAAGGAAGACAGGGGTGCCTGGGTGGCTTGGTCGGTTGAGCGTCTGACTCTTGATTTCGGCTCAGGTCATGATCCGAGGGTCATGGGTCAAGCTCCGTGTGTCCAGCTCCACACTGAGTGTGGATCTGCTTAGGATTCATTCTCTCTCCTCCCCCCCACCCCAGCTCTTAAATAAAAAAGATTAGAGGAAGACAGTTACACCATTACAGGTCACATTTGCCACACACAGAAAAAAAACCCAACAGGTATGGAAAAGGACCAGGCATGTTAAGGTAGAGTTAATAAGCCCATTTCTTAATAGATATACAGGAGGTTGAGAAGTTCAAGGTCCTAAAACATTTCTCCTGGTTTCTATTTACTGGTTTTCCTTCCCACCTTTTATCTAATTATACCTAAGCCACTGGATCTGGAGAGAAGGCTAGGATTGGAATTTCATGACAACATAAAACTATTACTAAGATACTTACTTATCCAAGCATACAATCTCAACTGACAACCATCACACTTTAGGAATCCAAGGGGCCTACCCTGGCATTCACAGTACTTAACTGTTCAGTACAAAACAAGATGGCTTTGCTTGAAATTATCTTCTAAGTTACCGAAAGGAAAAAAAAAAAAATAACCACAGGTCATATTCAGAGGTCTGGCTAATCCTTGTCTGCAAATCACCACTGTCACATGAACAGCTAGAGATCTGCACGAAGAATTCCTTAGACCGTTCGCCTGCCCTAGTAATCTAAAAGTTTAGGTACATCCTCCTACACATAAAGAATTTCGCATTATCTTAACGATGCTTTGTTATGCCTTGAGTACGTGTGACCCCTTTCTTAAAACTGGGAGCCCTGTTTTGAGTAATAGATGAAGAACACACATTGGAAAGGATTCATCCCAAGGAAGGACATTCTCAAGGCCACTCCATGGGGCTGTGCAGGCTCCACCCTAGAAGATCAGGCTCTGCACCGTGGGGATGGAAGAGGACACACAGCCAGCCCCCACCTGCTCACCAATCACATGCCCTGGAACCAGCAGAGACTTTTTTTTGGTAATGCTTTTTTATTTGATTTTTTTTTTTTTCAGTTTATTGAGAGTGTGCACATGTGTGCATGAGCAGGGGAGGGGGGTATAGAGAATCCCAAGCAGGCTCCACCCTGTTAGCACAGAACCTGATGCCGTGCTCGCTCCCACAAACTGTGGGATCATGACCTGAGCTGAAACCAAGAGTCAGATTCTTAACTGAGCCACCCAGGGGCCCTCAGCCATCTTTTGCTAATTCATTAGGTTTTTCCATCCCTGTAACTGAGACAGCATAACTGGGTGTGTGACTTCATTGCAGGGATATCTGGAGACTACAAATAGACATGTTTAAACACACACACACACACACAACCCCAGACAACAAACCCAAAATGGAATCACTTATGCTAAGCCCCATGTCACTACCAATCAGACTCCATTTACAGTTTTGGTTCTCCCAAGGAACCTTAGACCAGTCAGTCAAGAATCACCTGATCAGCCCTAGTCAG
This sequence comes from Herpailurus yagouaroundi, assembly GCF_014898765.1. Lineage (NCBI taxonomy): Eukaryota > Metazoa > Chordata > Mammalia > Carnivora > Felidae > Herpailurus > Herpailurus yagouaroundi. Next base: position 5,105,857 of record NW_024412467.1, read on the forward strand.
TTAATTCACCATCCCCTAAGGAAAATGACTTTATAATAACTGGTCCCCCTCCCCCCACCCCCACAGTACAACTTCCTGTTCCCACTCCCTTCTGCCTATGTCTTTCTTTGTGTACAGCTCTTCGGAACTCCATTCCGTCTGCTAGACTGGATACTGCCCTATTCACATCAATGTTTGCTCAAACCCGGAGTTTTAATAAACCTATTTGACTTTTAAAACATATATACATAGGGGTGCCTCGGTGGCTCGGTCGGTTGGGCGTCCGACTTCGGCTCAGGTCACGATCTCTCGGCTTCAGGTTCGAGCCCCGCATCGGGCTCTGTGCTGATGGCTCGGAGCCTGGAGTCTGCTTCGGATTCTGCATCTCCCTCTCTCTGCCCCTTGCCCACTCACACTCTGTGTCTCTCTCCCTCAAAATAAACATTAAAAACAATTTTAACATATATACATATGTTCTACAGATGTTTATCATCTCACTGCCAAAGTTGGAGTCCACCCAACTACAGCTTATGTAGTGAACAGATGTGACAACATGGGGCTCAGTCACCTGGTACTTCGTAGAGTCTCTACAAGGGGTTCCTGGGTTTCGGTTATTTGACGGGAGAGGAAAGAAGGTCCACCAAGGATAGAAAAAGATGAAAAAAAGAAGAGGAATTAATAGGTGGTAAAGAGAAGAAAAAAGGAATGAATGTCTACGGACAATGTGGCGGAGAGAGGACAAGACTAGCATGACTGGACCCACACAGGGTTATCTGTAGCTTGCCAGCCGTTAACCTACGGGCAAGGTAATTTCAGTGATTTAAGCATGGAGGGGAGTGGTTAGGCCAGAGTCACAGATTCATCCAAATGCGAATCACACAGTTTCTGTCCCGGGGCAATAGATTCTGTGCTTAGCTCCAACGAGCATTCTGCATATGCTTCCAACTACTCATGAGGGAGGCCAGAGCAGTGGGGCAGACCCACAGAAATCCATCATCATTATGGGGGGAGAGAGGGATCTCCAGGTACCCGCTCTCCCTACAAGGGTCCTTCAGCATCAAGTATTACCTGGGAATGAAAGCACATGACTGAATCGTGCCAGTCCCTACGCGGTGGCAGATTCAGGTCACACAGCGCCCCTCGTCTTACGTGTCACTGCTCCTGCTCCCCCGTGGAAGACGGGGGGGGGGGGGGGGCTCGTCTGAAGCCTTGAGCATTTTTGTTTCTGCCCCCACAGACACCTAGACAAACAAGCCTCGAAACTTATCTCGAGACTGGGAGGAAAACGTTCTCCACGGTTCAAACGGACACCTTTCAAAGTTAAGTGCCACACTCGTAGATAGGCCTTTTCCCCCCAAACTCCCGAAGGGATGGGTGTGCACTGCAGACTGAGGTCTCCGCAGTATTAAGTAAACCGAGCAGTTTGGGTACTCTGACAATAATCACTAGCTTTGCTTATGGGTGGCTTTATAGAGAAACTGCAGTTTTTACAGTCAAAAGGCGTGCTTCAGGCTCAACTCCTGCATGCCAAGCTTCGGTTTGTGGGGACATGTAACAGTCTCGTTATCAACCCTTGCATATTAGCAGTGCTGGTGATACAAATGCTGGAGGACACAAGCCACAGCGAGCACTGCAAAAATTAGTTTCAGTATGGGGCCCTCCCCCATTCCCAGAGCCTGGGACTTGGGGATCTTCAAAAGTCCAACCCCTCGGCAGCGAAAGCCATACTAAGGCCTGGAGACCTTGGGACTTCTGATGAAAGACATTTAGGGTCGACCAAGATACCTTGTACAAAGCACTTGTTGAGTATGTTATTAGCAGAAGCAGCAGAAAAACACCCCCGGTTTCATGGAAGGAACCCCTTTACACGATTTCTCCTAACAGAGGTCAAGAGGAGGACCAAAAACAGAAAGGAGCTGTGATTTTTGACATAGGTGGTCAAAGCCAGAATGAAGACATTGGTCCCTTTGGTTATTTTCACATCTTACGTGCAAATCCCAACATGAAGGAGTAAAAAGTAAACAACTGCATGGGAAATGATTTTTTTATTTTATTAAATTTTTTTTCACGTTTATTTATTTTTGAGACAGAGAGAGACAGAGCCATGAACGGGGGAGGGACAGAGAGAGAGGGAGACACAGAATCGGAAGCAGGCTCCAGGCTCTGAGCCATCAGCCCAGAGCCCGACGCGGGGCTCGAACTCACGGGCCGCGAGATCGTGACCTGAGCTGAAGTTGGACGCTTAACCGACTGAGCCACCCAGGCGCCCCTGGGAAATGATTCTTAAAGCTAGAATCTCCTTACTGAAGATACCTCAATCCAAATTATCGTCATTTCAAAGGCACAAGTATGTGTATTAAGGGAGAAAACAGTTCAGAGTTTAAAAAAACAAACAGGGCACTTGGTTGGCTCAGTTGGTTGAGCATCTGACTCGATTTCGGCTCAAGTCATGATCTTGCGATTCATGGAACCAAGTCCTTTGTCAGGCTTCACACAGACAGCAAAGAGCCTGCTTAGAATTCTGACTCCTCCTCTCTCTGCCCCTCCCCCACCCCAACAAACAAACAAACAAAAAAAAAAAAAGAAAACCCACTGGTTTGGAGATCTTCATGATCAGATCTCCCAGATGCAATTCCTGTAAACTGTACTGACTCTGTAGACTGGCAACTGTTTTCAGTATAACCTTCCCGACAACATCCCAAATCGTGCCCATCTTTCCAGGCACATCCTTGGTTCCAAAGCTGGACTGCACAGCTTTTATATCAGAAGGTTTAAGGGTTTCCCACGCTGTACCCCAATTAGGCTTATTCAAAGATGTAACTACATTGCCTTTATCTGATTTTTCACGTCTTTCAGTCTTCAATCATCAAAACCACCATGCCTCCCAGAAGTCTCATATTCTGGAAGGGAGATTCACTTAGAATCAGGGAGGGGCGAACACAAGTCCACATATATATCCTTTAATGAAAGTTCTGTACACTCCCTAGGCAACAATGGCTGTGAGGGCAGAAGCTTCACTACCACCTGCATTTGAAAGACTCCCCCCTTCCAACCCCCAGGAGACTGCTGTTCTCAACTAAATCACTTAGGTACATATTCAGATCTCAACTTACAGGTCTGACAGGAAGCTAAGTCGGCATGCCCAAACCAGCCCTGACGTCTAGCCACCCTCCCTGCTGAACGCCCCAGCTTCATCGTGATCCCACCATCCACCCAGCCAGAAACTCTCTCCAAGCATTTATTCCTTTTATTCCCCATATGCACAATGCTGTAGCATTTTACTTTTTAATCGTTTCCCTTTTCTGCGTATACCATTGCTAGGTTTCCAATGCTTTCATCGAGAGCATTAGAAGCACTGGTTCACAGCCCCTGGCCCAGGAGTTCAGGAGTCCCAAACTCCTCCAATCTTCCTTCCAAAGTCCCATCAGAATATGGTTTTTAGGCCCAAATCTACTTCTGTCACTCAATTTCTCTAGATTCTTTGTATTTAATTTTTTTTAATGTTTTATTTTTTGAGAGACAAAAAGAGACAGAATGCAAGACAGGGAGGGGCAAAGAGAGAGGGAGACAAAGAATCTGAAGCAGGCGCCAGGCTCTGAGCTGTCAGCACAGAGCCCGACACAGGGGGGCTCGAACCCACAAACCATGAGATCATGACCTGAGCCAAAGTCAGACACTCAACTGACTGAGCCACCCAGGCATCCCAATTTCTCTAAATTCTTAAAGGATTCCCCTTGTCTACATAAGTGACCTCTCAAATGTTAGTGGGATAAGAATCAGGTCTATGTTGGGGACAGAAGACTTAATGTAGGTTCCAGAGTCTCCCCCAAGGAACGTCAGTAGTGACAGAGTAGGGCCCAGGAAACCTGTGTTTCATATGTCCTCAGGTGATTCTGGTTACATGGTTTGAGGGTCATGCTTTAAAAGAACAAGAGATCACATGACACAGAACTTCCCTTAACAGTAGACAAAAGGTGCTTGAAGATACAGCCAGGGGTTAATAGGCTTGAAAATTCTCAGTCTCCCTCTGCATAATATGCTTTTCAGCTGTGAAATACACATCATTAGTATAACCTACCTGCATGACCTCAGTATAATATGCAACAAGGGTGGGGGGGGGAAAGGTGTACTATTTTTCTAATTTGAGGGATAGGGCCTGTAAGCAGAAGAAAGAGGCAGGGAGATAGAGAATGAATCAATCTTAAGTAGGTTCCATGTTCAGCACAGAGCCTGGTGTGAGGCTCAATCCCACGACCCTGAGATCATGACCTGAGCTGAAATCAAGAGTCAGACGCTCAACCGACTGAACCACCCAGATTGCCCAAAATGAATAGTTATAGTTTAAGACATTTTGCTTATTTACGTATTTATACAGAACTATACAAGAGGGTGTAATGATGCATCCATACACAGAATCATCACAAAGACAACAGCTACAAATACAGATACAAATACAGATCAGCAGTGTTTTCACTGATGACTCCAGTTCCACAAGTGGGTACTGCCACTGAGGACATGAGTTTCACGTATTGTGAATTTGTAGTAAAAGCCCACATAAAACCATGCACAATCTTCCCAGTTAACATATTAGCTTTATCCCTGGAAAATTCAATGTGTATATTAAAACCTAAGCACAAATGCTTTGTGCCTAGATGTAAAGCCATTAGGTTCCAGCTCAAATACCAGTTAACAGGTCGTCTATTTTTAACCTTCACGAAGAATCTTTTGAGACATTTGAGGGTCATGTTCAACACAGGACACATCTTCATATGCAGACTATGCTGTGCATTACAAGATAAAAGCATCCTGGGTTCAGCTCACTAAATGACTGCAGGGCCCTCCAGTCATTACAAGACAGACAGACACACACACACACACACAGTATCCCACACATTCCCAATACCCCCAGAGCTCCCAACCCTCATTCTAGCGTCCAGTTCAATCTTTCCACATGAACTACTAGGACCATGACCTTCGGGCCTCTAAATCCTGTAGACCTTTGGCCCTCCCCGACTTCTGGCTATAATTGGGATCTACTTCCCTCCCATTCGTTTTTTATAACAATCTCATTTCCTTACCATGGCGGCCGTTCTTAGCTTCCTGTTCATCCCCCTTCACCTGGCCAGGTGACGTGCTTCAGGAAGTCTGGTCCAGTCAATCCCACCCACGGTTTTACTAACTATCTAGGTACCTTTACCTCAGATTTGCATCTCCCACCCAGATCTGTGTTCTGAACCCCAAAGCTGTGAATCCAACCACCACTTAACATCTCAGATACATCAGAAGGGCCTAGCCCCATTGTTTCATCATCTGCCTTCCACCTCGTGCCCACCCTTGCTCCTCCTCCCAGCTTGGCCCTCCTCCTTGCTAGAAGATAGACCACTACCCATCTGACTGTGGTGCCAAACACCTTGAGGTCACCTCCCACATCCAGTCTGTCACAAAATTCTACCAATTATCTGGTCTATTCACCACTTTTACTCCTGGTACCTAGCACAGCACTTTGTGTCAAGTACGTACACAACAAACGTGTGTTACGTGAACAAATGGCTTTCACAGCAATAGTGAACTTCTTGTAGACCTATCCCTTCATACCCCCATAACATCTCCCGGGATATGCCTTCCACATCAACACCCTACGTTCATTCCTAAAAGATTACAAGTGGGTGTTCTCAACTTCTCAGCCAAAATGCTACTTCCTGAGTACGGATTCCTTCGAGCTCCCCAGGCCATACGCTGGACTCCTCTCCACATGAACACAGTGCCCTGGCAACAGCATCACTGCCCTGCAGTGATGTGCCATGAGGACATCCTTCCTCTGGATCTTAGCACAGGGCAAATAGGCAGGCTCAGCATTTGTGACGGATTCAATGGTTTAATTCTCTCTCCATCCACCTTATACTACACCTCTTCTCTCCTAGCACAGGAAAACAAGGCCAAAGGCACTTCAGAGAGGAGTGACTGATCCTGTCACATTCCATGGCTGTATGGACCCACACACCACGGTTTTTTTCCCCAGTCTTTTCTTAGCAACGCTAGCTTTGCTCTTTCCATTTCCCAAATCTGATAAAAAGCCATGTGGGGGCTGCCGGGAGAGGCATGGATACACGTCACCCACTTCTCTGAGATGGTGGTCAAAGCCTTCCAGGTAAAGATCGACACTGCAAAGGGACATCTTCACAACTGTGGGAAAAGCTGTTAACAAGAGACTATAGACACACAAAGCTATTCAACCACAAGGCTGGAGGAGAATCAAAACAAACCAAAACTTAATTATTGTTGAAGATTTCCCAGCCGAGATCCACAGTAGGGATGGAGCTCCAAAGGCCATCACCAAGGAGGAAGTTCCATCCCAAGAAGACAGGCCTCCGAGACCACCAGGGGCACAGTTGGTGATTTTTAAGACTTTTCAAACAATCCAGTATTCACAGCTTCCCCACCCCCCCCCCATCCTAACCTCCAGGCTCAGTTCAAAGTACAGGCTTCCAGCTCCTCCCTAACTCCTCTCCCCCTCCATAAATTAAGTTAATGAGGAGTTTTCTAAAAAAGTACATTCTCTTAAAGGCTCTGTTATTCTGAAGTTAATGGCCCTGACATGTAGCCAGGCCAAATAGTCACAGGCAGCCATAACTCTTGCAACAGCTCCAGAACTTAGCCTCAAATGTCACCGAGTCCTACCCTGATCTTTCTTCCCCTTTGATTATCAGTGGTTGCCTTCCTTCCTCCCCTAACATTTTATAGCAAACTCAAATGCATCAAAGAAACTGGTTAAGGATGTGAAGATTGAGAAATACGTTCAATCTTAATGCTGTGATCTTGTCTCTTCCTTCCTACATCTTGTCTCTAAGAGAAAAGGACGAGAATAAATTTGATGCCACAGAGCACAAAACAACAAAATACATCTAAGGCTACAAGGGGGAGGACCGTTTCTAAATGTCAGCACGCTAATATTTAGCACACACTTACTCCAAGGATTGGGTCATATTTGTGATGGGGAGTTTTTACAAGAAAAACAAGTTGACAGGAACATAATGAAGCAAGCCAGCAATCATGACCAAAGTGCCTCAAACCACCTTCCTAACTAACCTTCCTAACCTAACACCTAGTGAGGGGATTTAATAAAATTCCATGTACACACACACACGTGCAGGATACCAGAATTCAACATACATAACAAGGGTACAAGGTCAGAACCAACGGTAATATTCGACTTCCTAAGCCTCAAATGTAAAGTAATTAGACACGTGTTTGCAAATCTGCTTACCTGGAAAATTAAACACAAAATATTTCTTGGATAAAATGAGTCCAAATTCCTGTTTCCATAATTTGACCCCAAAATCTGGGCTGATATCCCCAAATTTTACTAATATTCCCCAAAAATATTGGGAGGAAGAGATAAAGAGCAATGGGGAGAAACATTAAAGAAAAAGCTGTATTTGCATCTGTTAACTGACCTCGGCTTATCTGAACCCCCAATTGTCACAGTTGGTCAGTGTACTCCTAAAATATGGTGTCTGTCACCAAATAGCAATAAAAGAGTAGACACAGTGAGGAAACCGGTCAAGAGAGCCCGACATGAGAGGCAGATACCTGGAGGAGGGAGGTCTTACCAAGCATGTATCTGAGAGGTGAGGGATTAGACACTGAAAAGGCAAGTACACTATTCTGCTTAGGCCGGGCTGCTTTTCTCCACCCATCATTAAAGAATCCTCTTTCAAGAATTTCAGGGTTTCCAAGCCATTTCTGCATGTTTATCTGATCCTACAGCATCAAGTAGGCATACCCTTGTTACAGAGGAGAAAGCCGAGATTCAGGAAAATTATGGAACTTACCCCAAAGAGACACAGCGCAACCCCACAGCCCCACAGCAGATCCTGATAGCTTAGTAATAGGTTACATTTTTTGTAGTGTGAACTTCAAATTTACAACGAGAATAAAAGGAAGGCACAGGGAAATGAACACATAGTGAACTCTTCCCCAAGTCAGGAATATTGCAGGCAAATTATACTCAGATTAGTAGTTTTGATATGGAAGCACATACACTCTCACGTCATAGTTATCTTTTGAGTCTGCCTCCATAGCCTAGCTCCGTTTCCCAACATCACAAATTTTTGTCCAGGCCATGGAGAAGAGTTTATTCTGACCTTGAAGTTGTGATATTACTGGCTGTTATTCCAACTGAAAAGATGCTTACCACAGTACAGCATGTTCCTTACCGATCCGTCTTACCAGGAGGTAAAAATGCCCCCGCACTCCATGAAAAGAATGGTCTGGTGATACTTAATACAAACACAGACCTTTCTCCTCCAGCATAATTCACTGTGCACGTATCATTAAGGATCAAAGCACAGGAAAAGCAAAGAGTGGAAAAGGAATTCAAAAACATCAAAGTTAATTATAATTTGGTTGTCCCAATAGCTGTGACTTGCTCAATTAAGATGCTGCTTTGGCTAATCTTAAGTCAAGCTGTGCCTCTCAAAAAGTCAAGTTATAAAAGCAGAAGTCAAAACCTCTAAAGCTGGAACATGTTTTTCCCCTACTGAGGGCTCTGCCTTTACCAGAACCTCCACACCTCCTATCAATGTGTAACTGTCTCCCCACACCCAAACCGCATAGAGCAGGGCTAGCCCCCCCAGTGCCCAGCACCCAGGCAGATCCTCAACTAATACGTGTTCCATGAAACTCCTACAACCCAGTTCTTCACCCATCCTGTATTTAGGACACACACACCCCAAACGGAAGAAGGGGAGGAGAAAACCAAGCCAGAAGTCCACTGTGTTGAGACTTGAGATTATGGGTAGCTTCTTGGTTTACAGGGAATGAGAAGACTCCCCCTCACACTTCAATTCTGCTTATTTTTATCCCAGGCACAACGGGCAAAGGTTCTGTCACTTACTGACCCTGTTCTCTGCCTCATCATCCACTTCCAAACTCTGAGGTCAAGAATATTCATAGATTAATCCACTCATTGGTACCATGGGCACCTGGCTGGCTCAATCAGTAGAACACGTGATTCTTGATCTCCAGGTTGGAAGAAGCTCCAGCCCCATGATGGGTAGAGACATTACTTAAATAAACTCCTTAAAAAAAAAAAAAAATTCACTCAATGGTACCATGTCTGGGGGGATGGGGAGGAAACACTGCTCAAGAACAATGAAGGACAATGTGGTTCTCCCACACAATTGCATATATGATGTGTTTTTGTTGTTTTAAGTTTATTTTGAGACAGAGTTCGGGCAGGCACCCAAGTTGGGGAAGGGCACAGAGAGCGGGAGAGTGAGAATCCCAAGCAGGCTCCACACTGTCAGTGCAGAGCTCCATGTGGGGAACCGGGAAATCATGACCTGAGCTGAAATCAAGAGTTTGATACTCAACCAACTGAGCCACCCAGAGGCCCTGACATATACTATTAAAAGAGCAAACAACTCTTCAGTGTTGCCTCCAGGAAAACCTGGTCGAGGAAAAAACTATTAAGGCCGTGGGCAGCAACAGTAATTCCTTTCCCTCCATTAACACATTTATTTTTCCATGGGGTTTGGAGGTGGGGCCTCATGTTTTCACTTACTGTATACCAGAAACCAGATGGAGGCTTTATAGGGATTGTCTGATTTAATCCTTCTCACAGGCCTGCAAAATGGTTTGGAAAGACCATCTAATTTTTTTAATTTTTGCTTATTTTTGACACAGAGAGAGAGAGAGAGCTGAGAGCGCGCGCACATGAGCAGGGGAGGGGCAGAGAGGACAGAGGGACAGAATCCGAAGCAAGCACTGCACTGACAGTTGAGAGCCCGACGCAGGGCTCACACCCACAAACCGTGAGATCATGACCTGAGCCGAAGTTGGACGCCCAACCGACTAAGCCCCCCAGGCGCCCCGAGACCATTTAAATTTTGAGCTGAAATTCAGCAAGGATGTATTCCAAGTGCATCTGCAGGAAATAAAGTCAAAATCGGTTCCAGAAAAATCTCTGCATCGGTCCTAAAGTTGGGACTCCCCTGGATCTGGGTCCCCAAGAAGCTGAGATGGGAAACAAATGCAGCCCCCGGGTGCCAGATGCCCGGTAAGCCAGCTACTCAGTATCCACTTCACACCCCCAGCCTCTCAGCCAGTCTTCATTTTGGCCTCTGGCTTGAAGTTCCTAGGTGTGGTCATATCAGTGAGAAAAGCATCCCTTGTCTCTTCCCTAGGGCTCCTCGAGCCGTTTAAAAACACCACACCATTCCAGGGCACCTGGGTGGCTCAGTCGATTAAGCAGTGAAGCGTCCAACTTTGGTTCAAGGTTCAGGAGTTCGAGCCCCCCGCTCGGTGGGCTTGGTGCTGACAGCTCACAGACTGGAGCCTGCTTCATATTCTTTGTCGCTCCCTCTCTCAAAAATAAACATTAGAAAAAATTTAATAACACCACCACTTGATCTAATGTAGCAGTTTGGTAAGTATTTCAAGGAGTTTTCATGATCTAGCTGTCTGTACTGAAACCAGTTCCCCATGCCCCGAGTCCACTTCTAACTTGGCCCAGGTTGGCAAAGGGTGAAGGTCAAGAACGCAGAATTCACGACCCTGATCACTCCCGTTGCTTCAGGCAGGCCGCCCGACCTGCACAGTTCCCACACAGTCTTCATGAACGACGTCATGCAGGCTGGGCACAAAAACGGCTTTCTGACTTAAACCTTACCTTTCATCACACGTGCCCAGGGAAGACGACTCAGGTCTTCCGTGATTGACAGACACTTCTAGAATGCTTTGCAGCTATGCTGAGAAGGGGCCTGGCTTCAAGTCTCAGAATGTGTTTTTACATTAGATGGGCTGCACTTTGCACATTAGGAAACCGAGACCCTCATAGAGGGGCTTCAATGAACAAGTATCACAAAGGGTGTGACCACAGAGTCCATTTCAGAACCTCCAGCAGGATTTTTTTCTCTGAGCCCTCTCCCGAGACCCACTCTGTACTATTAGGGAACATTCTATAACAATCACATTTAATGGGGCACCTGGCTGGCTCAGTCAGTTGAACATCGGACTCTTGATTTCAGCTCAGGTCATGATCTCACCGTTCAGGAGTTCGAGCCCTACGTGGGCTCTGCATGCTAATAGCATGGAGCCTATTTGAGATTCGCTCTCAAAACACAACAAAACTCAACAAAACTTTAAACAGCCCTCATTGCCATCCAGAACGGATATTTCAATCCCAACTCACCCTGAATACTGAACATATCTGGCCTGGTCACCCAGAAGACATCCTCATCAAAGCAGTGACATGCACCCAAGGTGGAACCTTGCAGAGACCATAGGATTCATTTGCAGAGGTTTTCTGTGCAGATATACATTAGCATGTTAAGATTTAGTAGATCTAGGATATCCCACCAAAGAGCAAGTCTACTCAAGAAACAGGTGTATGGGTTCTCCGTTCCTCCTACCACAATCTTAAAAAAAAACTAGACCCAAAAGAGAAAAACAGCTCTTCCTTCTGAGCAGTTCACTCCTCCGTGCACATGATATTGTCCAAAAAAAAAAAAAACCAAAAAACAGAAACAAAAAACAATTAGTTAATTAAATAAAATAAAACCCACACCTGCCACCTTAAGTAAAGCTATACTACTCACCCAGGAATCAGTGGTTCCCAAACTTGAATGTGCCTGTGAATCGCCTGCAAGGTGCTTGTTACAATTTCCCAACTCTACGCCAGTGGTTTCTGACTGAGCGGGTCGACGCTCAAAGGCCGGGAATTAGACCTTCATCACATGCCCCAAGTGGTTGGATGCTGGTGGTCTCAGGACCACCCCTTAAGAAACCCCAACAAGTGGGGGAGTGCAGACAAAAAGCCAAGTGAGGGGCAGAGCGGCGTCAGGCATCTGGAATTCTGAAGTAGTTTTCAGCTGTTTATGGTCTAATTCAACACTCCCATTGTAAAGTCTGTCCAGTTAAAAATTCACCAAATACGGCACAGACAGACAGAAGTCTGGCATAAAAGCTCTGATAACACTAATGGTCAATGGGCTTTCTTTAAATAGGGCACCTGGTTTGGGACTAGCTGCCTTCTTTTAAGATTTATGGGGGTCTACCCTCTTAGCTTTGCTGTAGAGACGGCTCTCATCTTTGATTATCTTCCTTTGAGACATTCCGCATCGCCATCAAAACTGGCCCAGTTCATCTTTTTGTTCTTTGTAAGCTACACTTGCTGCCTTAGATATGGTTCTACAGTTTTAGATTTTAAAGACCGTATTCGTTTTTCCAGGTGCAGCTTATACAAATTTGAGGTAGGAAAAAAAATGTACTAGTGAGGCACTGATGAGTAGACAATCACGGTCTCCATACACACACTGAGGTGGGGACACTCGTGGGTTTAAAAAAATAAAAATAAAGAAAAACCTGAAAAACAGACTAACAAAACATCAATAAAACCAGAGGAACTGGAGTACAAAAATTCTAAGGGACAGAAAAGGGATTTTTAAAGTGATTAATATTCAATTAAATATTTATTAAACAGATATTTTGGGAGCACCTGGGTGGCTCAGTCAGTTAAGCGTCCAACTTCAGCTCAGGTCATGATCCCACAATTTGTGAGTTTGAGCCCCACATCAGGCTCTGTGCTGACAGTTCAGAGCCTGGAGCCTGCTTCAGATTCCGTGTCTCCCTCTCTCTGCTCCTCCCTTGCTCACACTCTCCCGCTCTCAAAAATAAACATTTAAAAAAAAAAAATTAGAAAAAAAGATTTTGTGAAGTGCTGTTCAAAAGCAGGAATGAAAATAGAACCCAGAACTCTGAATTTCCAGCTCCTGTCAATAAAGTAATCCCCCCAACCCAAAATAGCTACAATGCTCTATTTTCTAACCTATGGCTTCAATATTTATATTCTACGTGCTTTCAGCTTGAAGCCCACATCATGAACATTTATTAACATTTATGCAGCTTCATAAGGAAGTCTAACTTCAAGATCAGACCAAATGCACATTTGATCAAAATAAACACTTCCAATCACAAAATTGTTCCAATATTTACTTGATAGCCTGACACCCACACTCATTTGTCATCCTTCCTCCCAGAATAATGTTCTTTAGGAAATTCTCCAGCGCAAGAAGTGCTAGAATCCGGAAAGAAAGGATTCCAGATATGAAGCTTAGACCCTGAAAGAACTTAAACATTTGAATTTATCTCATTGGTTGGTTTCATAGGATGCCATTAACTTATGTATTCCCCCTTGCACAGTCCCAGTCTCAATAGAGTTGAAAAAGAGTTTAAGTCCTGGCCATATAGTGCTTATATTCTAATAGAGACCAACAATCAGCAAATATTTAATGTAATTGTAGATAATGTTAAAGACGATGAAGAAAAACAAAATGGAGGGCGATACCAAGTGACAAAGTGTTGGGGGCAGGGAGGGGACAATACTGCTATTTGAAATGCTAGGGTGGGCAGAAAAGGCTTCTCTGAAGCCTTTAAATCAATTGTGGACTAAATCCAACACTGAGAATATTAACTCCACTCTCCCAAGCCACCAATCATCATTGGTCTATATGAAATGCTAAAAGCTGCTTATACGCACGTGAATGAACGAGCACCTAGGAATTTTTTTTAAAAAAGGAAAGATATGTGCGAGGCAGCCAAGCAGATAAAAAGGGGCATGCCCTTCATCTGTTCTTACTCACAGGAGCCAACCACGATCAGCCTCAAGTCTGACTTACACATAGAGGGCACACATCAGTCTCTCTCATACACACACAAACACACACAATGAATCCAAGGAAGGTACATTGCTTAATTTCTTTCGAGTTCTTTTTCAGGGAAAGCACTGAATACACTAACAGATTATACCATCAGAAGTAACAAACACATTTTGTAAAATCTCATTACTTATTGCAATTATTATCAGATACAGCTTTTTTCCTCTTAATAAAGGAGAAACAAGCTTCAAACAGATTCCTCATGTAATTCTCACTTAAAACATGCACATTTTTTAAAGACACCAAAATCCTGTATTAAAAGCCAGGAAGCAACTGCCTTAGAAGTTTGCAAAGAGTGAAATAAATCCTTATATTTTAAAGGGTACTCGAAGAATCCAACACTACAGGAAAACCATAATCTATTTCAGATTAAAGGACATTAAAAAAGTCTTCTTTAGTAACTGGGATTAGAGTCTGGTTAAAACTCTAATCATCCATGCTTATAATCTGAAATTGGTCCTTAAAAGCTGTAATGAATTAAACAATGTACCACCCACAGAATGAATTATAAAAATATACTGTAACTAAAAGCATAATGACTCAATGCACTTCCTTCCTCATTTTTCCATAATCCATTTGATCCAGGAACCTGGCACCTCATCTAATCATTGCTTGGGTTTCCATGATGATTCTCTCCAGCTCTCTGAAGCCATTTTATCAGCCCTCCCAGATTTAAAGGACAATTTTATAAATGTTACCATCTACAACTCAATTGTTAAAATACAGAGAGTGACTCCATTCACCATGGTGTGTTCCAAAAGTTAGATGGTTTAGGTGGGGTCTAAAATGAAAGCTTCCAACACTACCCAATAACTAACTAGAAATATTAGCCAAGTCTTCAAGCTTGATGAACCTAAACTTTTTTCCTACCACTATCTCTATTACTCCCACTTCATCTACCATCATCACCTCTATAACGACGATGTTCACACAGCTACTACAATTTCCCAAGTATTTTCGTGTATATTTATATCATCTGATCCTCGACAGCCTGGAGATCTTCTAATTACCCTGAGTCACAAAAGTAAATGTCTCAAACGAAGATCGGGGGCAAAAAAGTACATGTATGCAAACTGGCTCGGGTTCATCAAATCCCTAGTTGGTAACGACAAGGTTCCTGTTTTAGAACAATAGGACTTTGCTGCTAAGCAGGACCTCATCCACCTTTTTCCTGAACTTCTGGATTTATAGACAGGGGTGCCTACTACCCCATTTATACTCGAATAGTTATTTTGAATAATTTTAAACAGCAATGTCCAAATAATTGATGGTGTAAGGTACCAAATCAACAGTTTCATTTGAATCTGTATTATGGATAAAGAGAGGACTCATCTTTCATCCAAGGTCACGCAACTAACAACACTCCTTTTACAAACCTGGGCCTGTCTAGCTTCTTGACCACAAGGCTAATCTAGCCAATGATAGAAACTAAGAATGGGAGGGAAGAAGATCCCAGGTAAGGCTTTGACTGGCAAGTTAATGCACAGCCCACCTTTAAAACTACAGCTTAAATGGGAAGACTGACCTTCTCCCACATCCACTACATTTTCACTCTTAGTGGCTCTGCTCAGTGGCCACATCTCAGCCTACGTGAAATGCCATTATTGCTGGCGGATGAATTCTTTCAGCAGCGTTTGTTTTTTTTTGTTTTGTTTACCAAACAAAATTAAAATCAAATCTAACAAAATGCTTAGGAATTTTTCCCACCTTAAACTTTGTGATCATTTGACCTCATTGTGAAAAATGACACTTCGTCTTCCAGGTTTTGTCAGTTTGCTTCAGTCACAGGGAGGAGGAGTGTAATTATTATAAACACAGCAGCCACTTACATTTGTGTAGTACTTTATCACTTACAAATGCATTACATTGTCCTATTTGATCCTTCTCACTCACTGTGGAATGATTACCCATTTTCACAATTAAGTGAAGGCTCAAAGGAGGAGTCATCTGCCCAATGTCACTCAATTAGTAAGGTCAGAACAAGGTCACAGATCCAAGTCCTTTAGCCTGGAAGCCTTGGGCTGTTTTCGTTATTACTTGGTCACGAAAGCATCATCTAAAGCAATGTTCTGATGACCCCTATATGTCACTCTACAGTAAATTCATTACCAAGTCAACTCAGAGGCTTCTCTGCTCTGTCTTTAGACTGCTTATCTTTCCATCAAGAGAACAGTCACATTGTCTTCCTCTTAGAGTGACAGAAGAAGCCAACACTACAGAACTGTACTGAGATAGAGGATATCAAATACCCAGGTTCTGCAGAAAAACACAATCTGGGCCACAAGACCGGTTGAAGGAATACATTGATAGGCTTCTGAATTCAACTAGTCAAGGGGGAGGATCTGTCACCCAGGGGCATCAGGAGAAAAGGAGAAGGAAATAGGTCTGGGGCAGGAGGAGGAGCACAGAACCTGGGAAAACTGGAGGGATCAAAAGCCCAAGCTACTGGCACAATTAGGAGAACCACAGATGAAAACCGCTTGGATGCAAAACATCCTTTTCCATTCATTAGGTGATTCAGTTTATTTATCTATGTAACTAGCTGTTAACAGTGTCTCCCAAGCCAAGTGAGGTGTTTCTTAGGATATTTTTCAGCATTCTTTAAAGCTAGTTCAGTTGTGTTTTACTTTTTTTTTTTTTTAATGTATTCTGAGAGGGCGGAAGGGCAGAGAGGAGAGAGAAAGGAGAATCCCAAGCAGGCTCCACACTCAGCAGAGTCAATACAGGGCTCAAACTCACCATCATGAGAACTTGACTTGAGCCACTATCAAGAGTAGGACACTTAACTGAGTCATCCAGACACCCTTGTTTACTATTTTAAGCACAGATTTTTTTTTTTAGTCACTTAGAAAATGGGTAAAGGGCATGAACAGACATTTCAGCGAAGAGAACATATAGATGTCAAAGAAGCACAAAATGTTCATCATTAGTTGTCAAATTCAACTTCAGTCTATAACACCATCACCTCACACCTGTAACAGTGAAAATGAAAACATGAGGACACCAAATGCTGTTGAGGAGGCAGAGGAATGAGGTCACTCCTACATCTCTGGTAGGAATATAAAACCAGTACAACTGCTCTGGAAAACAATTTTGCGGTTCATTTAAAAAACTTAGTGTTTTTTGGGGCACCTGGGTGGCGCAGTCGGTTGAGCGTCCGACTTCAGCCAGGTCACGATCTCGCGGTCCGTGAGTTCGAGCCCCGCATCAGGCTCTGGGCTGATGGCTCGGAGCCTGGAGCCTGTTTCCAATTCTGTGTCTCCCTCTCTCTCTGCCCCTCCCCCGTTCATGCTCTGTCTCTCTCTGTCCCAAAAATAAATAAACGTTGAAAAAAAAAATTAAAAAAAAAAAAAAAACTTCGTGTTTTTGAGAGAGAGAACACGCGTGCAAGCATGAGTTGGGGAGGGGCGGAGAGAGGGAGACAAAGAATCCGAAGCAGGCTGCAGGCTCTGAGCTGTCAGCACAGAGCCCAACACAGGGCTTGAACTCACGAGCTGTGAGATCATGACCTAGAGCTGAAGCTGAAGTTGGACGTTCAACCACCTGAGCTACCCAGGAGCCCCTTGACAGTTCATTTTAAAACTGAACACGTAGTTACCAAACAACTCCACAATTTCATTCACGGGCACTTACCCCAAAGAGATGAACATTTACATTTGCATTAAGCCTCTACACAAATGTGCAGAGCAGCTCCATTCATAGTAGCCAAAAATTCCAAACAGTTCAGATGTCCTTCAACAGGTGAATGGTTCAACGATAGCTTACATCCATACACCCACCAGGAAGTATCATTCCATAAAAAGAAACCAACTAATGATACAACTCTGATTTATCTCCCAGTAATGAGGAGGAGTTTAAAACGTCAATCCAAAAAGGTATATACACATAGGGAAACCTATGGGGTGTATTTTGTATATATGTGTATGTGTATATACACGAGTTGGGGAGCGGCAACTCATGTATATATATACACACACATACACATATATACACACACATTATTTTTAAGAAATGGAGAACCAACTGGGGCACCTGGCTGACTCAGTTGGTAGAACATCTGATTCTTGAACTTGGATTCCTGAGTCCAAGACCCACGTTGGGAGGGGGAGAGTCGGGTTTTCTTATTACAAAGAAAAGAAAAAGAAAATGGAAAACCAATTAGTGGTTTCCAGGAGCTAGAGAAAGGAGGGGTGCTGTAGGAGGGAAATGGGTGTAGTTCTCCAAGAGCAGCAAGAGGGATCCTTGTATTGTCAGCAATGTTGAGCATCTTCACTGTGGTGGTGGAGATGCAAACCCACACATGTGGTAAGAACACACAGCATGGACGTACACAAACATAGCGCAGGTGAAACAGGAGATGGAAGATTGGTAGACTGCACTGAAGTCAGTATCCTGGTTAAGATACTGTATTTGATTTTCACAAAAGGTTACCATTGGGGGAAACAATAAAGGCTCTAGTATTTTTTCTAATTTTTTTTTTTAATATTTGAGAGATAGAGCATGAGAAAGGGAGGGACAGAGAGAGAGGGAGACAGAGAATCCGAAGCAGGCTCCAGGCTCTGAGCTGTCAGCACAGAGCCCAATGCAGGGCTCGAACTCACAACCCTCCAGATCATGACCTGAGCCAAAGTCAGACGCTTAACCGAGTCACCCAGGTACCCCAAGGCTCTATTTCCTACAACTGCATGTGAACATACAATTACCTCAATTAAAGTTTCAATTTAAGGATAGATCAGTAACAAGTAGGTACTAGCTTAGCCATCTCAAAATTAATATCTTAATCATTTTACCTTCTTTAAAACAGGAGCACTCTTGGTTTGCTCTAATCCTACACAACTGCTTTCATCCTAACTTGTTTCCATTACATGTAACTCATTAAAATGAGCCTCATGAGTCAAAGCCTTTAACAGTACATACTGTGAGACTTCATTTGCATGAAGCTATATAGCCAAGGCAAATCTCCTATATAATGCAAGAAACTAGAAGAGCCAAGCAGTGGTTGCCTGTTGACAATTTGAGTCAGGGAGAGACTGGAAAGGAACAGGAAATAAACTAGCTGGGGAAACCAGAAGTCCATGTTACACAAGTGTATCTATTTGTCAAAACTCAAATGCACCTAGAAGACTGGTGCAATTCATTGTATGAAATTTTACATTAACTGTTAACAAGTTGAAATTAAGCTTCAAGTACTGGCTATTAGCTTTATATTCAACCAAAGATTCCTTGCACTAAGATACCCTGCCTTTGATATACCCAGGGTCACCAAACTACATGGTTTAAAAATTTTAAAAAGGCTTACAATTATCCCATCTAGAATACACTTTTGTCAGGGAAAGGAAGTTGCAATCAGTAACCATGAAGCAAATTCATATAAAAATCATTAAATCAGACTAAAATCAAATTAAAACAGATGTAATTAGGGCCCTCTGAAAGGAATTTTGGCTAATACTTTATTTACATGTAATATAGATGTAGCAACTACTGACCTCAGGCGCTTTCAGCTGCTTTTATATTAATTATTACATGTGTTTTTTATATTCCAGCTCAAAATATCCTTTATAGGTCCGAGTAGCTAATTTTTTGCCAAGGTTACTTCAAGGAAGTCTCAGATCTCACAAGGGGTGCGTGTGGGGAGTCCTGTGAAATCCACATATTGATACTGATGTAACATCATCTGGCCTCTACTAAGAGGTATAGGTTTTGCTTCGCTGAATCATAATCTCGTTCTGTTCAGGATACTTATTTTGGTAAAATTACAAGAGGATGGTGGACTGTTCTTAATTGCAATTATACCCAGTAGGACCCAACCCTTTTCACTTAATAGGCTTACATCGCAGAGACATGTCTGTTTAATTGGCCAGACAAGTCAAGACACTGATGAAAATTATTTCTTGACCCTACCAACAATTCAGAGAGAAGGTAATGTGAGGAGTGTCTAGTGCCTACTTCTCTGCTTTGGCCTTGAACTTTGCTCATGGTCCAGGCTCCATCAATAGTTCTTTTTTAGGTTCAAGGACTCTGGATCAGTGGCATTGACTTCACTGTCCATTTGCGGCCATGAGTTCTATCACCAGAACATGAAGAAAATGTGTATTCTCCATTCTTCAATGAAGGAAGCCCTCTCTGAAATACAGTACTTCAAAATATTTCAGCAACATCTTTTAGGTTCACATGATTTGTTAAAAACGGTGAAATACACGAGATTTTAGTTCCACGTCTAGGAAAAGAAGGGGAGGGATAAGCAGCATAAACAGATAAAAGGCAGAGGAAGGGAAAGAAAATCAGGTTGCACCTAGAACAGCCTCCCACGTGAAGATCGAGGAAGAGACAGCAGATAAAGAGGAGTTGTAAACGCACTTGTCTACGAACTATTGGTTGGGAATAACATGAAAATAGGTGCTAACAAAGGAACCCAGGCACACGGATGTGGGCATGCGCAACTCCTACTCAAGGGCCAAGTGTCCTCTCCCTATTTTCCTGCTCAAACTGAAGAGCTACAGTTGCAGTTCTTCCTATGCTTGCCCACCACTTGTAATGGGTTTCTACTGCTACCACAAGCCCCAGAAAGTTGCGATATAACCAGACAGAAAATCTATCTCTGGTTATCAGAACTAGCCAAATCATTTGATCACATGGTATGGTATCTAGGTACAAGAAATAGTACCCAATTCGCTCATCAGGCAAATAGATTTGGAGATGCCAAGCTTTGCCCTAATTTTCCCTTTTGTCCATCAAAAAAGTTCCCATTTCAGGGTATTTTCTAATAAAGGCCCAAGAAAACCCATTCATGGTATTTTCTTTTTAATCTACCAAACAAAACCAACTTCACCATTTTAAGGTGCTAACAGCCCTAGAGCCCACCCAGGAGAACATAAGGAATCACATCCTGCCCTTTTCATAGTAGTTATTTTCACAGAGTTTGCTTCTAGAGGTTACTACCACTTTGGAGCCTCCGCCTCCTTTCGTTCCTCCCTGGATAGTATAGTAGGTGCTACAGTACCAAATCCCGATTTCATGCAATCTACCACTTCGTTGAACAGGCCAGAGCATAGCTTTATTAACGAGGAATCCTGCAACCATTGGTCCCAGGAACATTGATCCAAAAAGCAAAGTCTCAAAGCAATTTGAGTTGATTCCTTCCAAATAAAAGGTTTATATGTGGTAAGAAATGGCCCAAATATTGTGTGATGGTTACCAACCAGGAGAAGTCTCTCCCTCCCCCACACCCTCCTCCCTGTCTACAGACGGCTCTAAATGCCCTTGACTGCAATTAAGTTTTTGAAAGGTGTATACCTGTTCACAGTAGGCAGAAGACTGCCTTGCTCGAGGAATGTTTATTTTTAAAACTCAGCATTTCTTCGCCGCTGAAAATCTATTCAGAAATCCCTTCCTCCTCAAGCTAGAGAGCTTTATTCAGCCAGGGGGCCAACAAATGCTGATATTTCAAGAAACCTAATCTCTTAATGACCGGTATCAGAGCAGAGAGGAAGACGGTCAGAGAGTCATCTTGAAATAAGCTTCATCTCAGATACATGTGAGGCCATAAATGGCAGCCATGCTGGATGGCCAGCAACACAGCATCCATTACTTTAATCTGTTGGTCCAGGGGTGTTCCATCCAGAGACGATGAGCTGGCCTTTCTAATGCACGCCCTCACCTTCTACAGCGGCCGTTCTCCCATCATGTAAAAGTACACTTATTATCTAAGGATAAACCCGGGCTTCTGCGTGTCTAGCATCTATCGATGGTAGAGGTAAGCAGTGGAGACCAGAGGTGGATGAGACCACTCATGAAGGCATTTGGGAAGATTTCGCTTTTGAGGTCGACTAACAGCACTTAACTACTGGATGGGGGCGTGGGGGAGGCAACACAGGCAGAGGAAAGAATTTGTGCCAGGTGACCAAGTGAAAACACATTTTGGGTACAAAAATAACAAGTAGATTCACCAGATTGTAGATTTTCAAGAACTACAGTGACAGCAAAGGATATAAGAGAGAGGCAGAGACAAGATTTAGGAAAGGTGTTCATGTATTAATTCACTCCACCCAGTCACTGAACATCACCTATGCACAAGTCACTGTTCTAAGATACTGAAGAAACAAATTCTAAGGAAAAAAAAAATATTTTAGGATCTTCTTTCCTAAAGGGAATTCAAACACGACCGTGAACGTCATCCGGGTCATTGTAATTCCTTCCCCAAAACCACAATTTTCAGTTAGCTAAGTTTTTTAAATCTGGTATGAAAAGAAGTGGACGGAGTTTTGGAGGTGAGGAAATCCTCCCCGACCTATGTTCGTCTGGTCACTGGCAAGGTATTACAGGACAACGTTGAACGGCAAGCAACTCAGACACAAAATTAGTTTTTCTGTGTGCTTACAAATAGCGACTTCCCTAGGAACTGAGTGTAGCTCTGACAGCCCAAACAGAAGGTACATTGCTACAGGCGGCCCCCCCAGACTCCCCAAGTGGGTAGAAGGAGCTTGGTTCTCTGCCCTGCTTGAGGATGCAGACCTATTCCAAACCCACCAACACCGGTGTTCATGTTCCTAAGTCTAACCTGAAGGAGTATGGGGGGGGGGGGGGGGATTTGAGTGCCCCAGCCAGGACTAGAATGATCAGGGAAGGGGTTAAGTTTTCAAGCTGTATAACAAGCACAAATAGCCATCTGGAGCGTGTTGTTTAATGTCACAATCAATTGTTTTCCCTCTAGAAAGCTCTGCTTTCCTCAAGTAATAAAATCACATGGGTATGCTGGAAGAAAGAAGAGGGAGACTGGGAACTAAGGAAGTGAGTTTACCACCCACCACTGTCTAAGTGGTTAATGGTGGCCGTTAGGGCCAAGCACTTAGTCAACACAGTGAAGATTCCCATGGCACCCCGTACCTTCTCATTCATTCCACAGGGCTGTTAGAGCAGACAGTGGGTCATCGGCTTACAGAAATGGCACGACCTCATCTTCAGACACTGGAGGTCATCACAAGGAATGCCTTCACCTGTACAGAGCCAGACCTAGGGTTTGGGTCATAGAAGTTTAAAGGATCACAAAGCACCATCAGTTTATCCCCCAAAAGTCACTGAAGGCCAAGAAGTTCAGATGCCCGAGACAGATGGTAACAAAACCAAAACTGGGATTGAGGCATCGTCTGTGATCTTCCTCCGGCTTGGCAGGCCAGCTCTGATCCCCAAGTTCAGTCGGGCATGGGGTATCCTGGACTGCCTGTAGAGCCATTACGACTCCGTGAGGTGTCCCCATTGTACAGATGGGGCAGCCAAGGCACACAAGGCCAAGGTTTGGGCTTAGGAACTTTGATTTCACTGTGTACTTCCCACCACCTCCAGGTTCTACTTCTTTTTAGTAGGAGGGGGCAGTGAGTGTTCTTGCCATCTCCAAGTCGTGTTTCTCCATGAGAATTCCCAGAGATAACCAAGGATTCCTCCCGGTCAGTCTCCATGTCTCTCACTTGACATTTTCATTGCAGATACATATTATGCAGCTCCCTCCCAAATAAAACACATTATGTATCTAATGTGCATAGGCCACCAACAATCTACAGAATGAAGCCAAGTGACTCCAAGATTCACCGGCCCAAATCAGCTTCTTCTGTTTCAGTCGAAGTTACCTACAGGATTCATCTACTTACCAACTTAGCATTTAAAATTCCCTTCTAGGTACCAAGTAGTGTAGGTTCTACCTAGAAGGTCATTCAATCTAGAACATTCACCAATTATCCTTTGGGTATAATGGAGATGTCCCCTCTGTTACAGAGTTTTAGCCTCAAGCATTACTCAAGATGAACGGCCTTATATGTAGGGAATAAACTCAAATGTGTGGCATTTGATGGACTTAGGGACAAGGCAGGCTGCAGGGGATGGAACCAAGAAAGGTGAAGCGCAGCTCCAGGCAAGAGACAGAAACCCATACTTGACCTGTTATACTACCACCATATTACTGGTGAAAACATGACACCCTAGAAACCGCCCCACACCCCACCTTTTGGAAACTGGGAAGACCAAAATCAGAGTCTTAAAAAGGAAAAAAAACCACACACACACACACACGGGAAGGATTCTCTTATGTTTTTAACGTTTATTTATTTTGAGGGGAAGAAGGGGGCACAGAGAAAGGGAGACACTCAATCTGAAGCAGGTTCCAGGCTCTGAGCTGTCAGCACAGAGCCCAACACAGGGCTCGAACTCAAGGATGGCAAGTTCGACCTGAGCTGACGTCGGACGCTTAACAGACTGAGCCAACCAGACACCCCATTAAGAGTCTGATTTCTAACATGTGTACTTTCAGAATTTAAAAAAGGGAGGATAGGGAGAACTCAAGTAGTCTTCAATTCCCTTACATGGTATGTAGAGGGGATGAATGGAAGGCTGACATGTATCAATAACGGAACGCGTTCAATTCGCCATCCTACATGGTGCTACCTCCGGTTCATGTGTCCCCTCACCACAATCTGGAAAGCGAGCCATTTTGAGAACGTGCCACGTGTCAGGAACAGCTTGGTCCCTCAGGCTGCAGATTCTGGAGCCAATAATCCCAGGTCACCGCTGACTAGGAGTGTGCCTTCTACAGAGTACTATCTTGGGGAAGAAAAATCTCAGCAGTTCCTAAGCAATTGTAAAAACATAGCACAGCAAAGGACAGACATCTCTGCACAATTAAAACACTGTGCTGCAAGTTCCAATTGCTCCGTGCCTCCTTGCAAATTTTATTGCCACCCTAGAGTCCTTAGAAAGCACTATTAACTTTAATGGTGACCTATTGTTCCCGATGAGTCATCTTCAATAAAGTAATTCAGGGATCATCTCCACGGTGGGAGGGAGAGGATGCACAGAACCGACGAGGAGGGAGAGATCCCAGGGGGGGAAACCAGCAACAGGATGTGTAAAGGACGTGTCCTTGAAGCCGCGTGTGCGCACACGCGTGCGCGCACACACACGCACTGAAGAGACAGACAGGAACCCACCGCGGATGGTGAGACCTGTTCTATTTCCTTGCTGGAGCTCCGAGGGTCTGTCACCCACCCAGGCTTACCCCAAGTGGTAGGGGTTACGTGGACGACTGTAAGCCTTGCAAACACGAATAGATTTCTCTTTGAGCTTTTACCATTCTTACATGAACTGCATCAGACCACACACAGAGAGAAAGCCAAGCGCCTATGTACTCACTCGAGTGTGCTGCCACAAGGGAGGCTCCAGTCATAAAAGATATGCTAGTTCACTGCGGAGAGCTGAAAACATGTGAAGATAGACAGAACACATTCGGAATCTCTACTGCAGGTCAACGTTCCAGGAGGCTTCCTTCGTTGCATTAGGAAGTGCACGTTTGGGGCACCGGGGTGGCTCAGTTAAGTGTCCGACTTCGGCTCAGGTCATGATCGCACGGTCCAGGAGTTCGAGCCCCTGCGTTGGGCTCTGTGCTGACAGCTCAGTCTGGAGCCTGCTTCGGATTCTGGGTCTCTCTCCCTCCCTCCACCCATCCCCCATTCACACGCTCTCTGAAAAATACCAAAAAACAATTTTAAAAAGCGTACTTTTTACATGAATACTAGATATATATATACTGGTCTATTCCCTTTTGTATCTTATAGGGTTCAATTTTTATGTTCTACTTAAAATGTCAAGTTAAGCAGAACCTGGGTGGCTCAGTGGGCTAAGCATCCAGCTCTTGATTTTGGCTCAGGTCAGGATCCCGAAACCATGGGATGGAGCCCTGCACTGAAAATGCAGAGCCTGCTTGGGATTCTCTCTCCCTCTCTGCCCCTCCCTCTCTTATTCTCTCCAAATAATTCTTTTCAAGTTAGCCTTAAGTGTAAATTGAAGACGAGATATAAGCAATTTCAGGACTTAGGATTTTCTCAAGCTTTCACTTACATACCTATTTCTCTATTGGCACATGCAAGGGAAGTTGTCATTTTACTTTTAAAAGCTCTTTTTGCAGGAATTTCATGTGCCTGAATAAGACAGACCTGTGCATCTTTGAGGTATAGAAGATGTGCATCCCTTAAGAAGTGCAGAGTAAGAAAATGTCAATTCTGCAATCTTCGTCATTTCAAGAACTTCATCATCAGTTACTTAATAATGGACGTTAACTTTGGCCTTTTGAATTCTACAATTTCTCATGGATCCCAGACTCGTCATCGTGCTGTTTTTAAGAGAGGAGCTTCACTTTCTCAAACATGTCGAAGTATGTTTAGTTTAGTAATTCCACTGTAAAAGTAAACACAAGTCAGAGTACAGAAAGAAAAACAATTGTGAAGGGAAGAGGGCAAGAAAAGGAAGGGGTGGGGAGGGAGGAATGTGTTAACCATACCCTAAGGCATAGACCATTAGTGAACTCTACATACATTCCCAAAGAGTCTCCCTGAAAAATGGATTCTCACCATTTGTGAGACAAGCAAGCAAGTTTGGACTCAACAGGGGTGGGGGTACCCAAGAGACCAGAAGGAAAGCAGGAGGGAGGAGGGGGCCAGGCTTGCATTCATCAGAGGGAGGCAGGAGAAACCTTCTGGAACATCCCCCTTTCCCTCCTGTTCCTCAACTCCAAGTCTGAGGTTTGGGACCGACCCCAGAGCCAGTGGGGCTTAAAGAGACCCTCCCTCCTCATCCAGTCCTGCCCACCCCAGCCCCCTCTGGGTCAGGCTGTGTGGCCGCTCCAGGCGCCACAAGGTCATTGCTACGTTTGGCACAGAACGCTCACACTCAGTGAAAGCAGGCCTCCAGAGGAGGCGGCGGCGACAGCCAGGAAAGAACCACTTTGCAAAGACTTCCAAGGAGAATTAGCCTCTTGAAATCCCATGTGCAAAAGTTCACACCATCCAACAGCTGCTTCTTAGATCTCCAGGTTCTAAATCAGCCCCAAGCTCCTGATTTGCACACAACTTCTGGCCAATGGTGTCCCGTCCTCCCCGGCTTCCTTCAATCCTGTCAAGTGCTCTAGGTCAAAACCCGAGGTCCTAAACTCGTCCTCTGAGAAGCGTTTACTGTCCTTTCCAATGGTGTATTCCGTTGGTTGGGGAGGTTAGGATAATGGATGGACTGCAGGCACGCCTTTGGGTCCCAGCATGTGCTGACATCGTCCAGTCCGGCTCCCGATCTCAGCTCTGCGCTTTGGGACTCTGACCCGCTGAACTCGGGCTTTTTCGGGGATGAGGAAGAATCCTTTCTCGAATGACTAGATCAAATTTTACGTATCCTTCTCCCCAGCCCCCCTCCCAAGCTTTAACCTGGCAGCTCCATGCCAAAAAGTCAGTTCCTGTTTCAGAAAAGTATTACCATGCTTCACCCCTGCCAAAGTTTACAGCATACTCACATCCTGCCGCAGAGAGAGGGCGGGAGGGAGGCAAAGGGAGTGGGGCAGCTGTTTTCTCAATAAACTGCAGCTCCAGAAACCTCCTGCTGCCTCCTCCACACCCCCAGCAGAGACTCAGGAAAAGCCATTCCTCCAAAGGCAAGTCCTGCCGAACGGAGCTGGCTCAGCCCCTCGACTCCCACACAAGTAACCAAGGTTCGTTCCCACTCACCCGGGGAGTAGGACACAGGCCAAAAGGTGACTGTTTCCTTGGACGCTGACTCCCATTCAGAGGGAACCCAAGAGACCTCCACCTCCTCCCCTCCCCACGCCCCTGCACGTCCAAGTTGAGGCACAGGGGACAACAAGCACCAGTAACACATGACTAAGGGAGAGACTTTTCATCCCACACCTTCCAAGATGCTGGAAGGCCTCCCCAACGAAAGAGACACAGCTGCGGTCAACAAGCCGCCGCTCCCCAACCGGCCTGCCCTCCTGAGCTCACCAACTGGGCTTCCCTCTCCCCTCCGGGGTGGGAAGGCTGCAAGGGAACCCGAGGAGGCAGCACCGGGCCGCCCCGACTGGGCCGGCCCCACAGCTCTCACTTGCTAGCCTGGAAAACCCTGGGACCCTGCAATCAAAGAGCGGCTCCACCCAGGAGTACCTCTGATCATTTTTTTCCCCTTCGAGTGGGCAAGCAGAGAAAAGGGGAAATGAGGACAAATGTGTTCAAAACAGAAAGACTGCACAACACTCGCTTGGGTTTGGGCAAGGACCAGATTACAGGCCCAACACCTCCATTTCTGTCCAAGTGGAAAGAGAAACTACAGGGTGCGACCTTGATCCAGCTGTGTGAACTCTGGTGCCCAGAGTCTCTGCCAGGCCCAGAGGATCAACATAACCCCAAATTACTCCTGGGTCCCCAGCTGGCCTTTTTTTTTTTTTTTTTTTAAGTGCTTGATGATTCTTTTAGTCCTTTCTGGTCAACGGATTCCTTTTCTGCCCTGATTGTAATGCCTGTGGAATGAATGGTCTTTTAGCTTCCAAACTTACGTCCTTGTTGTGAAATGGTCCAGTATTGAAGACAGTACATGCATATTAATTTTTTTTTTTTTTTTAACTTTTTTAAACACAGAATCTGAAGCAGGCTCCAGGTTCTGAGCTGTTAGCACAAAGCCCGACGTGGGGCTCGAACTCCTGAGCCACGAGATCATGACCTAAGCCAAAGTTGGACACTGAACCGACTGAGCCACCCAGGCACCCCTGAACTTCTAAGAAGCCTCTCAGACCCTTCTTAAATGACTGAACTGTGACCAAGAAGGGGAATTGGTGAGAAGGTCACAGATAACTATTTTCTCAGAAGAAAAATCCCAATTTAGACAGCATTCACTTAAGGCCAGTGTCCTAACATGTTGCCCATCAGATTGTAGAATGGCGAGGAGTTGGCACATCTTGGGCAAGAATTCAAAGTCTTCACCCACCTCTAAAAGGAAGTTCAATCTAACCTAACTCACATTAGTTGCCTTTAGGCCCATCTGAATTCTACAAAACTGAAAAAGTTGGATTGCTTTAAAAGGCAAAACATGCCAAAATAAAAATTTACAGTTCTAGCCAAGTAAAAAACAAACTTCCACGTTAGTACAAAAATTCTATTTCTAAAGTCTATCTAGTCTCCAACAGGGGTCACATACCTTTGCTACAATTTACATCACACCATTCATTTACAACTCCCCCACATACCTGTTTTTCTTCAAGTTAAGAGAAAATAAAAAGGTAGAATGTAATTAAGCCAACTCTTAATTCCCTATCAGTGCAATGTCATTTGGAAACCTGATTCTTTCCTCAGACTCTTCAGCATTTCCAGGACTATCTGAGCGTAAATGGAGGATAGGAACTGGAGAGCGCCAAGGAAGAGCTGGAAGTGCCCAGCTGTCATGAACTGTCATTTCCTAACCTAAAGCCTCCGCAGTGGGGATTTAAGAACTGATGGAGGGCTCGTCAAATAGACCACTCTAGGAAAAAAAATCAGTTCATTTCTTTGGTTTTGACGGTACAACTGAACCAAGGGGTGGTAAACAGGAAATGTACCCACACAATGCTTAGGGAGCCCTCTCCTCTCCCTGCCCTTGGTGTGGCTCAGCATTCGCTCATCTCCATCACCTGTAAGGAATTACTTCCAACCAAGCAAGAGTACTTATCACCATAATAGGAATTCTGTTTGCTGTCTGTGAGGACCATGTGTTTCCACGTCTTTCTATACAATTGCAGTCACATAGCCTTCAAGTGCTAAGGGCCACAAGTTTACTATTTGGAATGTCGAATACTGCTTATCCGTTGGATTGGATCCATCAATAAAAATACTTCTGATTCATCTTTTTCTCAAGTGGACATAGCTGTAGTCAAATACTGCTTATCCATTGGATTAGATCCATCAATAAAAATACTTCTGATTCATCTTTTTCTCATCTTTTTCTCAAGTGGACATAGCTGTAAGAGTCAGAGGCAGCCAATCAGAAACCTCTATTTAAAGTCAATATTCTTGCTCATTTAGAATAGGGATTCACTCCCACTGACCACAAACCACTTACAGTATCTGCAGGAACTATAAATCCAAACTCCAACAACCAAACAATTAATCAATTGAGCAATCGCACACTCTCCCGAAGGCAGCCAACTCCTGGAGTATCTGGTATTGAATGGGGAAGGACCTAATGCAAGAATTTATATCCTAAGCCCAGAAAAGGACAGTTCCATGAAGATTATATCAAAGTACTTCAGGAGACAAAGGGGAGAGGATACAGAAGTTCTACACTTACAAAGTTCACTATGTTCAAGGACTGCAAGGGATCTGCTCCACGCCTCAAGAGTGACTGAAGAATTTACCACGATCTAATAGAGTTTCCGGTCTGTAAAAGTAACAGAGCTCCACGTTTGCACTTTCCAGATAGAGTGGGCCTCTAGCCTCCCGGCCGTTTTGCAGGACAGGCTTGGAAGTAATTATCTAGGAAGGTCCTGCCTGTCTCCATCTCTGGCCTGTCCAGAGACACGTAGGTCCTTCAAGAATGGCTAAGTGCCCCTAGAGTACTTGTAGGTCAGAGGATAGGAAAACATGAAAGCAATACAGGGGAGGAGCCCAAGGGGAAACTGCCTCACTAGACTCCACGTTAACCGAAACCATCCAAGTCCCATCAGGCACCATTTTAACTGTCGACGTCCACCTCACCTACTGCTGCCATTTCAGACAGAGTGTTGGGGTTCCCTCGGTTACCCCTTAGCTTCTCCACTTGACCACAATGTGCCCTGACTTAGTAGTGACAACACAGGGAAAGCTCACTGCCAGGATAGCTCTCACAGGAGTTAGGAGAAAAATGAGCACCATCTTAAAGACGCTTAGCCTGAAAAATACCGCTGGGAAATGACAATTTTTAAGTCTCTTACAGTGTGATTATGGCTACAAGCATGAAAAGGGATTATTCTTAACGGAAATAGAAAATTAAGGGGCTCAACTCCAGGTAAGACAACATACAAACCAAGCTGGCAGCATTTCCCTCCCTGAAAAGCACTCATCAATCATTCTGCCTGCCTGGTGATAATGCTTCAGCAAACCTACCAGTGAAATTAGACTCTTGCCAATTCCTATGCATTTAAAAAAGGACAAATATGTCACACTATGCAAAACATGTGATCAGAAAGACATTTAATTTTGAAGCAGGACGAGAAGTGTCAGCTAATACTTAGGCATTTAGTGCCTCAAACATACCCTTTTCGGGGTTCCTGAAATACACTTTATGCACTCAACCAATTTTTGTTTCTTCTGTAGTGTCCATTTGCAAAGGGACTTGGGAGGTACCAAAGACATGTGAGTGACATCATACTTGGGCATGAAACTCCAAGAATAAAAAAAGACACCAATTTCCAAAAAGAAAAAAAAAGGCAGCAATGCATTTGCCAGGACTTCCCTAGAAAGACAGCCACCACATCAGATCAGACACTTTTGCCTATGGGAACTTTTATTACAGCTCCTATCAAAAGGACGTGGGGGGGGAGGGAGAGACAGTTTTCTGGTTTTCACAGGAAAAGAAGGATTTCCAAATTACTACTTCTGAGAGCTCAAGAGCAGGAATGACTTATCTGTAGTAAATATGAAACACAGGCCTTTCTCGGAATGTTTGTCTGCCCTGCAGTTATCTCTTATATGAAAGAGATAAATTATTAAGATTCAAACACAATACCCCTAGAAGGCACCGTACATTTCTGTTTAAAGCCTGAGGGTCGAGGCTTTAAATCACAATTCCAAAGGTAAGTAGGCAAACAGCACGCTCCTGGCTCCAGAGACAGGTGGGGTGGTTGTGCCCTACACCACAGGACACACAGGCTGGGTGGGTAGAGCCATCAACAGGACGCTGCCCAGTGGACCCCCCAGTCAGAAGGGACAAGCTGCTGCCAACTCCCAGGATCAATGGCCTCACTGGGAACTGTGGGGACCCACACGGCCAACGTAAAGCAGGATCTTGTCCGGCCCTTTTGTCATTTTGTCACGGGGTTTTCTCTTTAGCCCAGTGGGTCTTAACCCCCAGCCCTACAGGAAAATCACGGACAAAATTAAGAAAAAAAAAACACTTTCAAATATGCACGTCGAGTTGAGAAACCAGTGTTCCACCCCACCTGATTTCCACCTCACTAATACAGCATCCGACCGCACCATGTAGACCTGTAATGACAACTGCCAGGCAAGCTCTCCTTTGCTCTTTCGAGAAGCGCAGAGGCTCTCAAGGGGACAGGAGTACATCTTCCACCATGTGCCAAGTCGACTCCCTGCAGCTGTGCGAAGTGCCCAAGTATGGAAGACAGCACACACACTGGACGGAGGGCCAGCTCGCTCCCCTGCGGTGCCCCCCCCCTTTCCACCCCACCCCTTGCCTCTCACGTGGGTCATAGCCTGGTCCTGTGGGAAGGTGTGGGATGGAATCTCTCAGGAGATCTATCCAATTTCCTAGCAATCTGTAACACAGGCAAGAGCGCTCCACAGTCGGCCACTGGGATACAAATGCTGCTCACGAATCCCTCCACGGTCTCCCCCTCAACACACGCACACACCCAGCTGAACAGAGCTGAGCACATTCCCGCAACAATCCCAGTGACGTGACTGCAAAAGCAATGCTGGGGATTGCACGCAGTTTTTGTCAGCACAAAAGCTGTATATGAGGAGCGCCCTCCCCCCCCAACCCCACCACCACACATACACCCACATCAGCCACCTGCCTTTCTACCTGACTACTTCTCAGGTAATGACTAGGTCCACAGATAGATCGATAGATACATCTTACCAGAACCTTAGGAAGATCTAAACTACAGGGATAGGATGTCCCTATACTACCAATAGAAATGATTCGTTTCTAGGAAAATCTGCGCATTCACCGATTTTTAAAAATACCTTGGGGAGGTGGGGAATGGCAACCTTTGACAATACAGAGCCATCACCAGAGTCTCCATTTTAAAGGAGAGTGCATGAAGTCCACCAGCAACAAAGCTAGAGGACAGCCGAGTTGGGATTTGGACAGAAGACTGGCTAACTCCAAAGCTCTTAGCCGTTTTCATAAACTAGTACAGTATAGATCTTCCATAAATAATGTACTCAAATACTACTTCTACCATCATTTAAAAAAAAAAAAAAAAGGCAGGGAATTTGCATTCTTTGACTTTTTTTTTTAATGTTTATTTAGTTTTTTGGGGGGGGGGGGGAGAGAAAAGAGCACGAGCACAAGCAGGGGAGGGGCAGAGAGAGGGAGGCACAGAATCCCAAGCAGGATCCAGGCTCTGAGCTGTCAGCACAGCAGGGCTCGAACTCACAAACCCACGAGATCGCGACCTGAAGTCAGAAGCTTAACCGACTGAGCCAACCAGGCGCCCCTGCATTCTTTGACTTTTAACCCAAGAAAAGGATTCATTATGGAGTGGTAGCAAGGGCTGTAGGTTTGGAATCTTGTCTGGTATCAAGTGACCAGAGGCAGGTTACTGAAGACCTGAGCACTTTCGTTCTTTTCTATGAAATGAGAAGGGCGATGTCCAGTTCAACACCGCGGGCAGCCTCAATCTTAGACTCCCTAAAGGTTAGCTTTCTTCTCTCCCTTAGCCAGTTTCCTGCTCTGTTCAACTAGGGGTAATAAATCCTATCATCCCACTATGACAGAAGTCCTTAAAAGGGCAGGGGCATAAAAATGGAAATACCCTGAAAAGTGATGCTTTTTAAAAAGCTTTGTTTCTGATCATTAGCACTTTTAATGGAGTCCTAAAAGAAATGATAAATTATCACTTAATTCACATTGAGGAGTTCCTATGTAAGTAAATCTGAACTTGGTTATTTCATAAAGCAAATGATCCTGACTCATCTGTTTTTCAACTCTGAATTTTCTGTTTGGCTTGGCTTCGGTCTGGTCTTGACTCCTGCGTTTCCACAAGTCTTAAGTACTCATTAAGTGCTCGGGCCAATGGGGAATAAAAATGCTCGAAATAGGATTCTTGGGGCACCTGGGTGGCTCAGTCGGTTGAGCGTCCGACTTCAGCTCATGGTCTTGCAGTTCGCGGGTTCAAGCCCCGGGTCAGGCTCTGTGCTAACAAACAGCTCAGAGTCTGGAGCCTGCTTTGGATTCTGTGTCTGTCTCTCTCTCCCCTCCTCACGTTCTCTCTCAAAAATAAATAAATGTTAAAAAAAAAATTAAAAAAAAAAAGAAATTAGGATTCTTACTCCCGAGAAAGGTAGGACATACAGTTGTGTTTTCTTCAAGTAGGCACACAGAAGATGTGTGGGCTGACCAGCAGGTCCAAATGTTGAGGAAGGGGAGTAAGGTGGCACTATTAAAAATTGGCAGAATGTAGTCCCCTTATGGTCAGGGAACAGTTCTGCACCTTGACGGTGGGGATGGTTGCTTGATGAAACGTCACAGACCTATGCACTTGCCCCGAAAAAAGAATGCATAAAGGAATTGATAAAACCCAAATAATAAGGTGTCTGATATATGGTGTTGTACCGACGTCAATTTCCTGGTTTTGACAACATACTAAGGTTATAAAAGATACTGTGACCGGGGGAAGCCGAGTAAGAAGGACATGACAACCGTACTTATTGTAAGTTCTTCGGCATCCAACCACCCAAATAAAAAGTACTTGCAGAAAAATTTTTAAAAACCACCTATGAAGAAGTTTCCTCTAAACACATATGGAAAGAGGTCTAATATGTTTGGTTAAGTATAAAACAGGAAGGCATTACACAATGCATAGAATATGCTACCTTTCCTACGAGAGCAGGAAGTATAGAATGGATAATCCTATTTCCTCTTGAGCAGCAGAAAGGGACTATGGAAGGGCCATGTAAGAAACTAAAAATAGGGGTTTAAGGAAGAACTTGGTTGATGAGGCTCAAGCATGGAAACTTTTTAGATTTGGGGGGGGGGTTGAACCATGCAAATGTAGCACTATTCAAAACAAGCCGAAACAAACCAAAAGAAAACCAAAAACAAACAAAAAAAAAACATGAAAAGCAAAGTAACCTAATAAATGTTACTATCAATGTAGAAACCTCCAGGTCAGGTTCTTTCCTGAACTGTTACATACATTATTTTTCATCCTCAAAACAAAGGCCAAAGCCATTGAGGTCTCCACAAAAGGATAAAGCCAAGACTCAAAGGGTAGTTTCAAAATCTTCTGCCAACAATCCATGGTTTATACCCTTTAATCAACTCCTTACTTGGGGACTTGGAGAACACAGCATGCTGCTTCTTACCTTAATACCCTTGGATGTGACTTCTCCTCGGAGACCACGCACACCTCTCACCCTCCTACTCAACCTTAAAAACCAGGCTCCTGCCTAGTTAACTTTTCTCCAAACTTCTTTCCTTCACAGGATGAGGAATTGTCTTACCTCTGTATCTCAAACTAAGTTACACAGATCTTAACCATTATTTCTTAATGGTCTTTAAATCCCCAGCATCTAGCAAAATGCCTGGCAACTAGGACTCTCGCTCATAGAACGTTCCTTCAGCTACAAAGGATTCTTTAATCCTCACCATGAGCATTCAGAGAAATAGGACCTCATTAAGTGGACCCATTCACTTGCTAACAGGTCTAAATGAGGATTCTTGGCTATTTTAGAATGAGTAGCTACAAGTACCTCTGAAAACCAGTATCTCAAGAAGATCTCAAGTTTAACTGGACCTAAGTAGATATTCCTTACAAACCAATACCAAATTTCTGAGTGACATTTATTCCTAATACTTCCGGTAAGTTCTTTCCAAAACAAATTCATAGAGCAGTAGTAACACCTTTTATAAAAATATCTTTTTTAAAATTCCTAACCATAGCCTTTCTGAATTTCCTTCTCCAGGAAACATGTTTGCCTTTAAAAGGAGAAATAAAGGGCATGGTGTTCAGAAGAAAGCTTGGTCCTTTGGTGCTGACCTTCTAAAATATTTAGTGATCATTTTTTTTATTTTTTTTTCAACATTTATTTTTGGGACAGAGAGAGACAGAGCATGAACGGGGGAGGGGCAGAGAGAGAGGGAGACACAGAATCAGAAACAGGCTCCAGGCTCCGAGCCATCAGCCCAGAGCCCGACGCGGGGCTCGAACTCCCGGACCGCGAGATCGTGACCTGGCTGAAGTCGGACGCTTAACCGACTGCGCCACCCAGGCGCCCCATTTTAGTGATCATTTAATATGGCATGGGTTTCTAGCTAGCCACACAGAACTGGCTTTAAAGGGTCTGTTCTCCTCAAAAAGATAAATGCTCAAGTGCCAGGTCAGTATGGCATAGTGGCAAAGATACACAGTCTGAAGTCAGATGTCCGAGTTTAAGTCTGGGCTCCAACAAATCCTAACTTCGTCCTTGGTCAAGTGACGCCCATCTGATTTTCCTTCTTTGTGAAATCAGGTTATCCTGGTATAAACACATTAGGATATTAGGGAATATTAGGGAATATTAGGATATTAGGGAAGATTAAATCACAGCACAAATAAAGAGCTCAGGAAAAGCCTACCATACCAAGGACTGAATAACTAGTCAAGTAAATCATTAACTCTAAATCATATCCTAACTCTAAATATGGTTTGGGCCAGGGACACCTGGGTGGCTCAGTCAGTTAAGCTTCCAACTTCAGCTCAGGTCATGATCTCCCAGTTCATGGGGTCGAGCCCCGCGTCAGGCTCTGTGCTGACAGCTCACAGTCTGGAGCCTGCTTCGGATTCTATGTCTCCCTCCCTGCCTCTCTCTGCCCCTTCCCCACTTGCACTCAGTCTGTCTCAAAAATAAACCTGCATTTTTAAAAAATTTGACTAGGATACATGCCCAATGAATACTGGCTACAAGGAGATTCTGTCTAGTTAACAATAAGCTATCTGAAAGACTCATCACCTCAAGATTGTTCTGGGAGAAACATTGAAAACACCAAAAATGTGAGAAGGTGTATTTTTGAGTGGTATGTGCGGTTACACTGTTTTCCAAGAGATAAACTTCACTCTCCAGAGATACACACACCCCAAATCCTTATTTCCTGCTTTACTAAATTGTTATGGGGTGCATGGGTGGCTCAGTCAGTTAAGCATCTGACTTCGGCTCAGGTCACAATCTCATGGTTTGGGAGTTGGAGCCCCACGTCAGGTTCTGTGCTGACAGCTCAGAGCCCAGAGCCTGCTTGGTATTCTGTGTCTCCCTCTCCCTCTGCCCCTCCCATGCTCACATGCAGTCTCCCTCAAACATTAAAAAACATTTTGTAATAAGAATTTGATTAAAGAATGTTAATTTTGGAAATCATGCAAAATTTCTTAATGAAGATTCTAAAACACAGGTTTTTATAAGAAGTCAGACTTTGTTTTAAAGAAAAGTTTATCCCAATGGGTCGCTATTAGAGAAAGTGGACCCTTAGGTCTAGTCAGGTGTGTTCCAAAAAGATTTTCAGTGCCATGTGTTTATCTGTTCCCTTAGGCCTTTAGGGACCTTCATGACCCATACCCCACATTAATTCTCATTAGCCTACGTAAGAGGCTTTGTTAAAAACAATATGGAAGCACCTAATCGTGTCAAAACCAGTATTCGGGTATCTTAATTGGAAAAAGACATTTCTCATGGGGAAACCATTCAAAAATATTGATTCCGAAGCAGACATTTGTATACCCATGTTCTTACTAGCAAGATTCACTATGATTCAAAGCCAAAGGGTGGAAGAAACCCATTCATGCTACTGATAAATGGATGGATCGGTAAAATGGTCCACGCATACAAAGGAAAATGGTCTTAAAATTCTGATACATTCTACAACATGGGTGAACCTTGAGAACGTTATGCTAAATGAAATAAACCAGTCTCACACACACACACACACAATACTGCAGGATTGCATTGATCAAATACCTCCAATAGCCAAACTCATAGAAACAAGTACAATGGTGACTGCCAGGGCCTGAAGGGAAGGCAGAAAGGGGAGTGAGCATTTAATGGGTCCAATTCCAGTTTGGGAAGACAAGTGGTACAGACGGATCACGGGGATGGTTGTGCAAACATGTGGCACCCAGTACCACACAACTGTACATCCCACGCAGCTAGAATGAGAAGTTTTACATTTTACCACAAAAGTTATTCAGTACCTACAACACATTCGAAAGCAAAGCCAGTCGTCGTCAATGAACTTGGGCTAAAGAAACAGCGTAGCTGGGTAATTAAGAGAGAGACCCTAAGGGACTGTAAATACAGCCTTAATTCTCTAATAAAAAGACACACAACTCCTCTTTGCTTTAGCAAAACACTTCCCCTTCTATGAAAGTTCATCTTCCCCCAAAATTACAGGGGGAAAATATTCAAACTCCACTCCTATTCCAAGTGCCAGTCACAGAACACGTCTGGCAGGACACAGATGCTGTCTTCAGCAGAGCAGTGGGAGCAAACACGGCAGGATCCAAAGCTACAATCTCAAAACTGAACTTGAGCCATCCATAATCTTTACTGTCAAAGCAATGCCTAATAAACTTCAGTTAGGTTAATCCCATTAAGATCTAACATTGTTATCCTTTTTTAAGTGCAAACACATTTAATTAGATCATAGGAACCGAGGAGGAGGCCGTCTGCTGCTCCCACTTTAGGATCCGTTTCTGAGGTCCTACGGACAGGAGCTGAACACGGATAGGACTACCTGCGTCTGGAATTTGGTTTTTCTTTCTCTTTACCTTTCCCTGGCAGCCTTACTTCCTGAAATTTGATAGTACCTACCCACCAAGGAGCTTCTGAGGAGAGTGTAGCTCTCTGGAAGGAAGGAAGAGAAACCCCTTTGCCCATCACTACCTTATCCCTGACACCCCTTCAGTGACAGAAGCTTTCGAGAAGGAGCCCTTCTGCAAAGTCATTGTGCTGCACATCTGACCATCCATTACTCTTCAAAACTGAAAAGCTAACTGGGCAGATCTGGGTCCCTAGAAAAGAGCAGGAATGTACATTAGAAGTTTGAGCTCAGGACTGAACAACAGAAAATGATTTCGGGGACAGGAAGATGGGACCAGTTGGTTGGAAAGTTGTAGTGGCTTTGACAAAGCAGGTTTTCCTCCATCAGGTTATAAATGGTCACTTTTGTAATACACAGGATACAGAAGGTAATGGGACCCACAATTGTTCTATTTGGGGACTGCCAGAAACCTGAATGATCAAAATCTGCTCACGGGAACGGTCTAGCAGATCTGTAACTTAATTCATGTGTCTGCATGAAACAGAAGGTCTACTTCATAAAGTCAACCTCTTGGCCTTGGTGTATTCATGTCATTTAATACGATCTGCAAGGATGAAGAAAGGTTTAAATTTCAATTTACTTTTTTAATGTTTATTTTTGAAAGAGACAGAGCAGGAGTGGGGGAGGGGCAGAGAGAGGAGACACAGAATCAGAAGCAGGCTCCAGGTTGTCAGCACAGACCCCAATGCAGGGCTAGAACTCACTAACCACGAGATCGTGACCTGAGCCAAAGTTGGACGCTCAACCGACTGAGCCACCCAGGTGCCCCAGGTTTCTGATTTTTCGGAGGGGAGTTTTTTTTTCAGTTCATTCTGGTTATAGGTTTCGCTAGAATTAAAAACAGGTGGCATATGAAGATTTGGGATTTCTGGCAGCAAATTTGCAGATCAACAAGGTATTTTTTAATCACATAACTCCTATTGTGATCACATGAATAGCTTTCATTTTTCTCTTAGGGAGAAAAAAAAATTTTTTAAAGGTCTAAGAATCAGAAATCCTCAAGGCCAACACCTCAACCTGCTGTTATGCTGAGGAATCAGCACAGCACAATTGGGGCGATACATAAATGTGTATTTTCCTAAAAGGCACGGTGCACAGTCGACCATAACCAATCAGATTTTAAACGTCTGCTGTCAATTAAGAATAAATTCCTGAATGATTTTTTCCCCCCATTTTGGAAAATGAAATTGGGTCTTATTTCGGCCACATCTGCCATCAGCAAGGAGAAAGAAAAGGCAGGAAATAAAATAACCATGGGCGTCAAGAAAAGCTTACCTCCTCCCCATATTTTTTATTGGAAAAATAAGATTTGTTTTCCAGTAAGATATTTCACTTAAAAAAAAAATCTGTTTCTACTCAAAGCTAGAGTTCTATTTATTTTTAAATGAGGCACAGGAAACCTCCCAAGTGCAACTCAGATTTACATCTGGCTAATCCTTCAAATGTGACCGACCAAGTTCATGCTGTTTATTTCTGAGTTCTGTGATTTTTGGAGAACACGTGTGAGAGATAGCAAATTAACTACTGCTAGTCAGCAGCAAGCCAGCAAAGGAGGTCTTGGGAAGCAAGTGGGAAGCAATCCTGCAAGTCAATTTCTAATCACAGTTGCCAGAAACTTGGGGGGAAAGGCGAGAAATCCGGCCAAGAA
This sequence comes from Herpailurus yagouaroundi, assembly GCF_014898765.1. NCBI lineage: Eukaryota > Metazoa > Chordata > Mammalia > Carnivora > Felidae > Herpailurus > Herpailurus yagouaroundi. Next base: position 5,145,763 of record NW_024412467.1, read on the forward strand.
AAATCAGTGGTAGAACTTGTTTCCCTTTTTCCATGGAATATTTCAACACTCAACCAACAAATACAGCTCAATTTTTCCTTTCCGCAACTTCAGGACTGCGAGGAAGGTTCTGGGCTCATTGATAGCCTCAGAAACATTAAAACGGCCCACACTGCAAGGCCACCAGGGTCTCCGAGTTCCTTTCCTGGAGCCATCTCTACTTACTAGAGGGGAGAGGGAGAGCTTGCAGAGGTGACCGGGCAGGGGTCCCTCACGTGCCACAGAAACACACATCGTCCCCCCACAGGACACCTACAGGGGAGCAGACAAACCATAGTCCAGTCTCCTTATCTAGAACTGGCCTCGGCTGAAAGCAAAACAGAACTTCAGAACCACAGTTTGAGGGGCGCCTAGGTGGCTCAGTCGGTGAAGCACCTAACCCTTGATCTCCGCTAACACTGTGATCTCATGATTCATAGGTTCAAGCCCCACTGGCAACAAAGAGCTTGCTTGGGGTTCTCTCACTCTCCCTGTCTCTCTCTCTCTCTCTCTCTCTCTGCCCCTCCCCCGCTGAAGCTCTCCCTCTCAAAATAAATGAGCTTAAGGGGCGCCTGGGTGGCGCAGTCGGTTAAGCGTCCGACTTCAGCCAGGTCACAATCTCGCGCTCCGTGAGTTCGAGCCCCGCATCGGGCTCTGGGCTGATGGCTCAGAGCCTGGAGCCTGTTTCCGATTCTGTGTCTCCCTCTCTCTCTGCCCGTCCCCCGTTCATGCTCGGTCTCTCTCTGTCCCAAAAATAAATAATAAAACGTTGAAAAAAAAAATTAAAAAAAAAAAAACAGCACAGTTTGAAAAGCACCTATTCATTTCAAAGGTAAGCCCCCAGAAAGGACACTCTTGCAATGCATTTCGTCTGGTTTCTTACCTCAATCCCAAACCAAACCCATTACTGGTTCTGAATCACGGCCACAAGGCGTCACCTGGAGAGGTTTTAGGCCAGGCCGATGCTGACACTGAGACCGACCCCATCCCCTCCCAATTCAACGGACACTGGAGTTTCTGGAGGTCAGGCCAGGTGACCAGCATCCTCTTAAAAGCCTCCCAGGTGGTTCCCCTGTGTGGCCCGCAGTTGAGAACCCCAGCCCTTAGAACTGAGGGTTTTCTTAATGTTGTACTTATTTTTCAAAGAGACAGCATGAATGGGGAGGGGCAGAGAGAGAGAGACGTACAGAATCTGAAGCAGGCTCCACAGAGCCCCACGTGGGGCTCGAACTCACAAACCACGAGACCATGACCTGAGCCCCAGAGAACCGCACTCTTCTAAAAAGGAGGTTTCTCTCTCTACCCTACACACTCTAAGAGATTACCTCTACGGTCACTCAGTCTGTCCCGGTCGCTGCCTCCGAGGCTGCTATCCTGCCGGCTTCCCCATGTGGGAGCAGGCTGCACTCTCCGGCCAGAGACAGAGGCGGGCTTGGTCCAGGCCCCGGGAGGCAACGAAAGGCCTGGACTCCAAAGCGGGAATTCCAAAGCAAAAACTCCCACTTCCTTCTACTCACACAACACTCCTGACACCAGACGCGGGCGCGTTTTTCCACACCAAGCAATTCTCCAAGGCTCCTTGGACAGGGACGGGGGTACGGAGGTTAATTCAACCCGGACACCGACCGCCCCAAGTTGGCACGGGTTCCCCCACGTCAAGGGTCCCGTCCCACAGGACCGCCCCCACCTCCAAACGCCATTTCCAAGTCCCAGTCACCACCTGCAACCCTGACCCACCAGCTGCAGGAATCGGGGGTTCCCCAAACTCCTTCCTCAAGTTCCCTCACTTCCTAGAACAGCTCGCGGGACTCAGGAAAACAGCTTACTTACCAGATGACCAATTTGCCAAGAAGGCTACGGTTCAGCAGCAGCCGGACGAGAGGCCCGAGGCGCCGCCCCGCCCCCCAGCTCCGAGCACCTCCGCGGGTTCGAGCCAGAAGCGCTCCAAACCCCTTCTTATAGGGTAGGCTTAAGGAACTAAATGATTGGCGCCTGGTGTTTAACTCAACCTCCAGCCCCTCTCGCCTCCCCGGAGGTCAGGGGGTGGAGCCTGTAAGTACCAACCCTCCAAACACTCGTGGTTCCCCTGGCAACCAGCCCCCATAATTAGAGGCTTTCCCCGAGTCGCCTTATTAACATACACCCAGGTGTGGTTGAAAGGGGCTTGTTTTGAATAACAAAACTTACCGCTCCAGAGCGGTTTGCAGGGCTGGGAACAATAACCAAATATTAAAACAAAAGATGCTTCTATTAGGTTTGGGAAGTTACAGGGCTTTTAGGAGCTCTGGCCTGGAGCCAGGGACGAAAGACCAAACTATAGACTTCTTCTATCACAGAGACCCAGGTGTAAGTGCACCATCTTGGGTTATTTGGAGCATCTGGGGATATACTGCTGTGTTAAACACAAAGACCAAACATCAAATAGGGTGTGAAAAGAGTATACCATCGTGGTCTTCCTTAGACCAGTATTTCTCGTAAGGCTGCCGTGCATTCGCATCACCTAGAGAATGACCCCACCCGCAGATCTGTGGTTCAGAAGCTCTGGGGTGGGGTCCAGCATTTCACGTAGTCTCGAAGAGCTCCCAGGTGCTGCGAGTGAAGCTCACGTCAGGACCACGCTTGAGAGCCACTGCTCCAGCCCAAAGTGTGGCCTCCAAACATACGAGATACCAAACAGGGATTTGTGGGGGTTTTTTAATTTTTCGCCAGTTTTATTAAGACATAATCAATATGTAGCATAGTGATGTGATGTTCACATACTGTGAAATGAGTTATCATCCATCATCTCAGGTACAAAAAGAAAAAAAGGAAAAGAAGGGAAAAATGTTTTTTCCTTGTGATGAGAACTCTTGGGATCTACTCTCCCAACAACTCTCAAACACACCATACAGCGGTGGTGACTATAGTCATCATGTTGTACGTGACACCCCTAAGATTTGCCTTTATAGTATCTGTCTGCACAATGGGAATACTGAACACACTGGATATGTGACATAAAAGAATTACTGTTAACTACTGTTCTGGGTGTGAAAACAGTATTATGTCTATGTTTAAAACAGAGTTCTTACCTTTAAGAGACATACACTGAAAAAGTTTTTTAAGTTTATTTTGAGAGAGAGAGAGAGAGAGAGAGTATGTGCAAGCAGGGTAAGGGCAAGAGAAAGAGATTGAGAGAGAGAGAGAATCCCAAGTAGGTTCCACACTGTCAGCACAGAGCCTAATGTGGGGCTTGATCTTACAAACCGTGAGATCATGGCCTGAGCCACAACCAAGCGTCAGAGCTTCACCCACCGAGCCACCCAGGTGCCCACACATTGAAAAAGCTCTTAAAACACTACAGATAGTTGACATCTGCCTTGTACCCAAACTCTCTCCTCATGAGCAAACCCTTACCCTGAAGGTAGGGTTCACCATTCTTGTGCATGTTTTCTAGCATTACAACATGCATGCGTGAATACATAAAAATAAAACCGAAAACATAACAGAATAACAGCACATATAGGAAACTAAAATAAACAAACACCCAAGGAGAGCAACCAGGGAAATGGTGGCCATTGGGATCTTCCAGGAAAGGGCAAGCACAAAGAACCGTAACCACAAAGGGAATCGCTATGATCCTTTATCTGGAAACTTCCTCATCCGAAAAGTCTCTTACCTGAGCATGCTGGGTGCCAACGCTTCTGTAGTCACCTGAGAGTGCTAGGAAAGAAAGGGAAACTGAGTCATGAGTTGGAAGAGTAAACAGAAGGACACAGCAGAGTGACATTTCAGTACACATCTTGGCCTACCTTGAAGGTGCTAGAGGAACATTTGAGAAGTTGATTCTTTATTAAACATGTTAGAATGGTGTTGGACTTACCTGCTCGGGGACCATTCCATGCCAGGCACTCACCACGGAGGGCTAAGCCCTCTTTCTACGTGGAATAAAAGCTAGAAGCACCCAATAACCTGGTCTTAGCGCCCACTCTGCTACTCCTATTATAAGGCACTGCAAGCACATCACTCCCCCTTTCTGGGGCTAGACTTCATTATCTGAAAACTGAAGGTGGGTAGAGATCCATAATGACTACCAAAGCCAACAGTGCATTGCTACATGCGAAAAAATACTAGCCCTGGGACGTCGTCAGAAGCAACGAGACAAAGCTAACACAAATATATGTGCTAGGCCCTATTCTATAGCTTATTTCATTTAACCTCTAAAACCATTTTTGTAAGGCTAGTCTCAAGAGTGACAGAAGGCCATGGACAGAGAGAGAGAGATGGACTGAGAGTATGCAGTAACTTGCCCAAGGTCGTAGGACTAGCAGGAGCAGAGCCATAGATCAAAACTGGGAGCTGGCTGACCCCAGAAGGAAGTTCTTCCCACCACACCATGGGCGGTTCACGGAGCACCATCCTGTTGCTGATAGAGTCACATCAAAGCCACAGTGAACTCTGACTCCAGAACTTACAAAGGCGTGCAAGTTTATATACATCAAGGGTAAGTTTGCTTCCCGTGTCCAGACTTCCCTTTTAAAAAATCTGACATTTTTTAAAAAGTATTTAATTATAAAAATAATTGCCCGATAACACATCCCGCAAAATTAGCTTATAATGTGTCTAATTTTTTTATCCAAAAAACCTATATCTTCCTTTCTCTAATATTCTTCATTAAAAAAAAACAAAAACAAAAACAGCACAGCTTATAATAGCAGGTTATGTCTGGATACAAGGAAGAAGCTTGGAGCGTTTTTTTTTTTCCCTCCCTTAAAATTTTTAGAGGCTACACCCCCAAATTATTTATGTTCTAAGCGCCTGGTTCCAAAAGCAAAGTTACTGGCAAGTCATGAAAGATTTAACTATTTCACATAGCGGCTACCTCTTTTTTTTTTTTTTTTTTTAAATAATATTCTAGAGATTAGAAATAGACCACGTGCCTATTCGGCCAAGGCAGCAAAACAGCTTCAGTGGGTGAACACACCGCATAAAGCAACCGTCTGGCTCTCCGGGGCTCAAGGTCATTTTTCACTCCATGTAGGGATTCACATGATTGGCTACGCACATTCGTCCGTTGCATCAGACGGCAAGACAACCGATTAGATGGATCAGCGGTCTGATGTAGGACCCAGCTTCTCTGCTCCCTCCAGGCTCAAAATAATTCAGCCCCATCAACCGCCCCCATTAGGTACAATTAATTTTATGAAATGGAGAGCATGAGCTTGGGTAAGGAAAATGGCTGACACGCGCTTCGCGCCGCAGAAAAACATCAACTGTGCCCGCGACACCGGCTTGCCCGAGTTCCCGCTGACCTGGAGGTGCCAAGGAGGGACTTGTGCAAAGACTGCATTAAAAAGTCTCCCACACTTAGCCAGGCCTGACCCCAATCCAGACTCTTCTCCCACGCCACAGCGGGAGGGCCTCACTAATTGGAATGTGCGGGGCACGTGGCCAGAACGATGTTTCACGAGCAGACACCCGCGCGGAGTCCTCAGCGGCTCCCGCGCGCGCACGCTCGGATCTCCTCGTTTTGTTAGACCTAAATGTGCACCATCAAGGTGGGCTTAAGAATTAAAGTACGTGGTTGTGTGGTTAAAAAAAAAAAAAACAGGTGGAAATGGTTTTTGTAAGCACAGATTTCCCCGTAAGACTGGAGGTATTAACCAGACACAGGAACAACAAAGATCCGTGGTGAAAAGGGACCTTCTAATCACATTAGCTTGTAGTTCTAAAGGAAAACAGTGGCTCTGAATTTCCCTTTATACATAGCAACTTCAAAAAAAATCCCCATTTTCTTAGTACATCTTTATGTAGGCAAGACTGCGTGCCTTTGAAGCCTCAACACAAAACAAACAAGACTCTTTACAAGTCCTGTCTGACCACCCAGGGAGAATCAAATGGTATTTTTTTTTTTTTTTCCTCCAGTAGGCCACCCCGGGATGCCGCGAATAAAAAGGAAAGGGAGAAACTCATCCTGCAACGGGCATGTACTTTTCTAGTGGAGTCATTACACTGTTTTAATCTAAATATGATGGTATATTTTTCCCTAGCAAAGCCAAAGGAGATCTAATTATTCACATATGGAATAGAAGAAGTTTTGAAATAGCAGGAAACGGGTTAAAATCAAGGCAACAGCAGAGAACGGGGGAAGATAAAGGAGTTTTCATCTCAAAATCCCAAAAATCGAGCAGGGATTTTTAAAGTGCTGATGCTCCGAATGGCAGCACAGGGGCCCGGGGGGGGGGGGGGGCCCCGGGCAGAGGTTCCTTAGAACAGAAGCCCTGGGAGGAGAACTCTCTAGGGCCAGACTGCAGGAGACACTACAGAAGGCAGTTTCTGGGCACCACACTGAAAAGCTTAGTTGCACAAAAGTACTTTAGAAGCCTAAGAAGGTCTTATAGTCATAAACATCCTGAAATGTGTTCCTCCAGTCATTTTGCGTCCCTGCACCCAAATCTCTGTGTGAGCCCAAAGAAAACCAGATCCTGTAGCCAGACATCAGGGAAGCCCAGTCATGTTCCCAGGTTTGGTTTCTGCTGCGAACACTGGGGTGCACAGTGCCCCAGGCACACGGACGTCCCCTGCTGTTCCTCACGTACACAGGGCCCTTCGGCCTGGCCAAGCCTGCGCAGGTGGTCTTTTCTCCTGAAATGCCCTGCCATCCTTGACTCTGGTGACTCAACCTTCAGGACAGAATGGAAGCAAGTTAGTAGACCTCCTCCTGAATTGCACCTCTGCCCCTCAACAGCCTGGTAGCCTTGGGCAAATTACTCAATCCTACTCCCTGCCTCACTTTCTCCATCTGCTAAATGGGGATCTGAAGCCTGCCTCACCCTTAGGACCTAAAGTGACCTGCACGTAAGGACAGTCATCAGATGATGCTCATTAACTTACTAAGTGTTACATCCCTGCACGGGAATTACACCACCTTTGCCCACTCCCGCTGGTCTTCCTTAACACCCACAGCTGAAAACCATCTCCCCCTTCTCTGAATTCCCTTCCCAAACTCACTGCAGTGGTGTTTGGTGCCCCATCACTCCCCGCACACACCGTCACCATCCCCTTCCCGCCACCACCCACACCAGACTGTGTGCTCTTTGGAGGCAGGACCCGTGTGTAATTCGTGTCTGTATTCTTTCCAGTGTCTCACACATAATCAAATATAACAACCTCAGGATTCTAGAACCAACAGTCCCCTTTAAGTATTCTAGACAAAACCCATTATTCTATAAATAAGAAAACCGAGTCCCTGTGAGATGAATAACCACACTGTTGCTAAGTAGTAGAACCTCTTCCTACGTGACCAACTTGAATGGGTGGGTGGGTAAGTGGATGAAGAAAAGGACGGATGGATGGTCAGACAAAGGGACAGACCAACCAGCAATCAGCTACAAGATCCAAGATATCGTCAGCAATTCAAACCCTGGGGGGCTGTGTACTGACCCACCATATAATGGCCACTTCACCACTCATGCTTAGTTCGTCTACTAAACATCTCGCTAAAGGTTTATTTATTTGTTTTTTGAGAGAGAGAGAGGGAATAGGGGAGGGGCAGAGAGAGAGAGAGACAGGGACTCCCAAACAGGCTCTGCAGCTGTCAGCAAGGAGCCCGACGTGTGGCTCAAACTCGTGGCATTGAGATCATGACCCTGAGCCAAAACCAAGAGGCAGACACGTAACCGACTAAGCCACCCCGGTACCCCTGACGAGTAAACATTTTTAAATGTCATTTCTTTGAGATTACTTATGAAATCCAGATCGAGAAAATTCACCATGCAAAAGGATTTGAAATAGTATTCTCCTTCGACAGTAGAATCTCTTAATGCATAATTATGTTCCAAACTGTTCAAATAAACAACAGCTCACCTTCACCTCGTGTAGCTTTTCTTTTCCACCTTGTGTAGCTTATTCATGCCACAGCTTTCACTGAAAGCCAATACCATGCGCCGGTCACGTGCCTGTCCCCACAGGAAGCCCACAGGCAGACCACCCCTGGGAAGAGCTCACAGCTCAATATCATCTCTCCTTCCCCTCCATTCTGCCATCTCCATCTGTCCCTACATGTATTCTGTAAAGTGCAGAACCGGCAGGATAAACCCCACCACAGAGATAACGAGGGGCAGATTGCAAAGCGCTGGGTAAATGCTGAAGTCTGAAGGTCTGGGACATAGGAGCCCATGTCCCTTCCCTCTCCAAGGCTCAGGAAACAGTGCAGACCTCTCAGATGGCAGGAAACTCCAAACTAGGATCTGGGGCATAAGAAGAATTTCCCAGAACACCTGCTCACTGAGCCACACGACTGAGAGGAAACAGCCCAAGAAACACTCTGGACTGTTGCTGCGCCATGTTTAAAAATGTCCTCCCCTGTCCATACCTGTCGGAACTCTTCAACTCACTGGAAGTGTGATGTGGGTAATACATCAAGGAGAACACTTATGGTGTGAGATTGTTGGTAGTGGAGATAAGCTACAGAGGACAAATCCACCGCCACTGAAGACAACGCGCACAAAATTGCCCTAGCATTGTGCTAATCACTGTCCTTTCCCTCGTGAGGTTCCAGGATACTCCAGGGGCATCTGAGGTCATTAAACAAGGCATTTCCTGTTGCACAGGACCTAGCTGAGGTAACTGTGGTGACAGTTCAAATGTCGCACCATCAGAAGTTCTATCTGGCCACCCCATTGACGATAGCATTTCCGGCGACATCTCTGTTCCCACACTCTGCTTTATCTCGAAAGCGGTTATTGTTACGTGAAATTAAATTATATCTTTTTTTCATCATTGTCAATCTCTCCTGCAAAAACCAAAGCTTCTTCAGGGCAACGACTCCGTTTTCTTCACTTCTACATTCCCAGTATCTGGAACTGTATCTGAGGCAAGAGAGATGGTGAGTGAATATTTAAGTGGAATGACTGCAATCCACTTCCCAGATCAGAAACCTGTCAATGCAGACCCATCCTTACCAAGTCACTGACAACAGCGGTTTCTCTTCTGTTGAAAGTCACACCCAGTTGGAACCTGGCTTCTCTCCACGAATGCCTGAGGTGACTACTTGGGAATAAACCCAGAGAAGGAAGGAGGTGCTTCTAATAACTATACCGGGATAGCAGGTGCACAGTGAGAGGGATGACGCTTTCATCTGTAGTTTACAAGGGTCTGCTGTCATGCTGAGTGTAAGACAAAGTTACAGTCTTCCTAAGAAAGAGTACACGAAGGAGACTAAAATCAGGTTGGGGGCACCCGGGTGGCTCAGTTGGCTAAGCATGTGACTCTTGATCTCCGGGTTGTGAGTTCAAGCCCCACATTGGACGTGGAACCTACTTCTAATTAATTAAATCATCTTTTAGGCAAAATCTAGAACTGCTCTAACTACTAACTTAGCAACATACAGGTTTTTCGATTCAAAATTAACTTTTCACAAGCACATTTGCTCAAAGAAAAACTTCAGTTCCCTTGCAGCCTGAAAGAAACACATCATTCTTCCTGCTACTTCAGGAAGAACTCAACCACGTAACAATTCCGCACTGGCTCTTCTCTTGTCTTTTCCCCAAGACTGAGACATTTTCTCAAACAAAACTGCTTTAAAGGGATACATGGTAAATAATAAGCTGCAATACCACCTAAAGTTTATAGTGACCCTATAGACGGGACGGTCTATTTATATGCTTTTCCAGTAGGGATGGTCTATTTATAGGCTTTTCCAGTAAAAAAGACACAGTAGGAACACTAGAAAATGTTGTAGGATTTCTCCCTCTTTGGGGCACCTGGGTGGCTCAGTCAGTTAAGCATCCAACTTCGGCTCAGGTCATGATCTCACGGTTCATGGGTTTGAGTCCCGCGTTGGGCTCTGTGCTGACAGCTCAGAGCCTGGGGCCTGCTTCGGATTCTGGGTCTCCCTCTCTGTCTGACCCAACCCCGCCCACACTCTGTCTCTCTCTGTCTCTCAAAAATAAATAAATGTTAAAAAATAATTTTTTTAATAAAAATTTCTAAAAAGCAAGCCTCAACTTGCTCACGCGTTCAACTGCTGATTTGATGTATGTCCACCACCCCTGAAATGGTCCCCAGATACAGGAAGGAAGAGTGGGATCCTTACAGCCTAGAAGAGGAGCAAACCTAAGTAGTTGAGGACGAAAGGGAGAGAGGAGGAGAGGCAGGGGACAGGACTGAATAAACGATTAGGCAGGGGGGACAGAGAGTCGAGCCAAGAGAGAACGCAGCCCCAAATGACCTCTGTGTACCCCAATGACATGGAACATCTCAGACGCCCCCAACCCAGGAATGAATTTCCAAAGCAGACACTCCTGGAAGAGAATTTGCGCCATTTTTCCTTTCTCTTAAAGAATGGCAGTAGCATTTGCCAAAATAGGTCCTTGACCGCCCGTCTATCTTCTTCCCCGACCCCCCTCACCACCCCCCTCCCACCCAGCCTCCAGAGCTCCCTGCCTACCTATCATCCTAAACAAACCCGTTTGGATTCTCAGTCTCAATCACCATCGACCACAACAAAGACGTTTGTGAGAGCTGGTCTGTGCGTGGCCCCATGCTAGAAATGGTACAAACCCAAGTTAACAGACTCTGTCCCGCCTTTGAGGAGCTTTCCAAAGAGATTATTGTTTGGTTTTATAAATTTTACCACCAGAAAAACTCTGGGTACGTGTCCTTTTAACAGCAGGTCTGTGACTTTGGATACAAAGAGCAGCACATTTTATAAGCCCCTGTAAATCAAAGTGAGTTCTCTCGCACTCGAGCACCGTCTGCCCATGTGAGCACAAAATGGATTTCTAAGCCATGAAACCAACTCTTTTTGAGGAATGTCCTCCTTTCTTCTTTTGCCATTGCACTGGAGTTGTTTTTGCAATCCTGAAATAGCACGGTTTTATTCAGGGCACAGCCAACCAGAGCTCAGAGAGTATCTAAACCATGTCTTACTGACACACATTAAATAATTACACCCCAGGATAATTATGTTGGACACATCGTGTCACCTATGGAAATGTTCAGGTGCAAAAACATACTAAATGGAAAACAGACAGGGGTACTATGGTTTCTGCTTTTCCCCGGGGCGGTGGGGGGAGGCAGGTGATGGGGGGAGGGAGTCTTCCTTTCAGTAAATCCGTGTTAAAAGTTAAATTGTCTTTAAGGCATCTCTATTCTTATGCCGTAAAATACCATCAGCTGTGAGCTACTTGAGTTCCAGAACATTTGATATTTTCAGTTTTCCTGAAGATCAGAAGGACTTTCGGAATAATGTATTTTTCCCTCAACAAAGGGCATCTGCAAAGCTTAGTCGGCTGCAAACAAAATCATTCTGTCAGTCTTAATGTATTCTTTTCAGGAAAGCCCTGTTCAGAGAATTCCACAGAAAAAGAAAAAAAAAAAAGAAAAAAATCAGTAGCCCAGGAAAGCACCAATCTAAACTAGGATAGCTTCTTGTAAATAGATGAGGCCAAAGTACCTTCAATATGTTCTAGATATTAGACTGGGGGGAGGGAGGGGAATAAGAATAACGATCTTGAATATTACATATTTTTCACATCCCTTTGATGGACCAATATTAAAGCAAATATTTGAATGATTTGCCAGTCTTTCAAAGAACATGTCACAGAAAAGCCACTTTTGGAATCCAGCTAGAAGACAAAAACATCCCTAAGGTAGGAAATATAAAATTGCATCACTGTTGTTACTGAGAACAATAACCCCAATAACAAGAATATAGTACGGTATTAATACAAGGCCCCTTTCATCCAGGACTCAGAATATTTTGTACACACTCTCTGTTGAGAGGATGATACTCAAATATGAGGAATTTTAATGATCTGTCTCAGGTCACCCGTCATCTCCAGTGGTAGACCAAAATATCTGTAAATACTTGATTGTGGTTTCCCGATGTAAAGGCTCAACCATATAACTTTCAATTAATAATTTGCGAATCCTATTTCAGAGCCATTTTCAGGGAAAACCATACTAGACTTTCCGTTACATTCTGGATTTGCCCCCTTGTTCTGTTTCCATTACTCCCACCATAGCCCAGGCAAGGGGTAGGATAACTGGGAAAGCTTTCTGTGCTCTCCCTAAGGAATCCATCAATATCTCCCTATCCGCCACCCCATATCCCTCTAGCACAGGATAGTAAGCAAAACCCCTCACATACCTGTTTCAGCATATCCTGCCCCAGGACAGGAACCAAGATGTTCCCCCTTCCCTACCAGAATGTTTAAATTTCCCATCGTTCATCTGATGCTTCTGTCATCCCTCAACACACACCAGACACGGAGACGTCCCCAGGTCTCTTCTTTGTTCCATTTGTTCATGCTACAGTGACCTTTGCCCAGAAAGCCATCCTCATTTCCACTGGCCTTCGTTTCCTAAATACACACCCAGTGATCAAGATACTCAAGTTGAAAGGAACCTTGGAGCCCACTTAGTGTTACCAGCCGCCCTATCCACACAGCCAGCATTGGTGAGATTCAACCTCTCCTTCACGTTGTCAGGAATGAAAACTTCATTGCTCTAAGAAACAGTGCTCTGTTGGGCATTTTAATGGTGAGGGAACTCTGGTCTGCGCTGAATTCTTGTACGGTCACTGGGACATGCACCCAGCAGGCCCAATTCTGCACCCCAGATTGATAACAAATCAACTTGTTCTGCAACAAAATGGCCTCAGCGATGTTTGAAACCCACTGTGATGTTTACCCTGAATCTTCTCAGCACCAAGTGCAAGGCCCTTCATTCCTCGTGAGACCTGGCATCGAGATCCTTTGCCGTCCAACTGAAAATCCTCTAATTCAGTGCTGCCTAACGAACGACTCAGGTCATTCACACACAGAAAATAACAGCATCTGTATAGCACAGGGGGAAGAAAGGCAAGGGTTTGGGGCAGGATTGTGGGCAGGGAGCCCTAGCACACCTAGAAACCACGTGTAGGACCAGGACAGGAAGCACTGTGCTAACTTCACTCGTTACTCTTTTAAAGTCTGTCATCTGGGGGCGCCCGAGTGGCTCGGTCCGTTAAGCATCCAACTTTGGCTCAGGTCATGATCTTGCAGTTTGTGGGTTTGAGCCCTGCGTTGGGCTCTAGGCTGACAGCTCAGAGCCTGGAGCTTGTTTGGATTCTCTCTCTCTCTCTCTCTCTCTCTCTCTCTCTCTCTCTCTGTCCCTCCACTGCTCAAGCTCTCTCTCTCTCTCTCTCTCAAAAATTAATAAACATTAAAAAAATTTTTTTCAGGGGCACCTGGGTGGCTCAGTCGGTTAAGTGTCCGACTTCGGCCCAGGTCACAATCTCACCATTCAGAGTTCGAGCCCCACATCGGGCTCTGTGCTGACAGCTCAGAGCCAGGAGCCTGCTTCCGAGTCTATGTCTCCCTTTCTCTCCGCCCCTCCCCCGTTCTCTCTCTCCCTCTCTCTCTCTCTCAAAAATAAACAAACTTGAAAAAAAATTTTTTTTAATTGTTTTCATAAAAAAAAAATAGTTTGTCATCCAAAAGCACAGACCATCTCAAATCCAATTTATTTCATCCAACTTCCCCCTGGTAACTAAAGCCAACACTCACTTTTCCTCTTCCTGATGACTTAGTGCACAGTATCTGCTTCAGCGGGATTTGACGTTTGACATTGTGACCTTTGACTCCTATTTACTCCAGGATTTTCCTAAGTGACCATCTAATTTCACGTGTCGGATTCACTTTCCCAACACGACCACGTGTCATCGTCATGATCAGTATGCCCGTGGGTACAACCATACAGGTCTGGGCACACAGTAGGGCCTCCTAAAAACATGTGCGGGGCTGAGGACACAGCCCCGGGACAGGAAAGCATGGCTTAAAGGCTCTGGTCCGTCTGGTTCACAAGATACAAACCTCTCACCTGTAGAGGAAGTTTATCGTCTGGCTGTTTACTCAGGCGGAATCTAAACAAGGACACAGACTTTCAGACTGGAAAACTCAGGGCAAGTAAACACTCCCAGACAGGTCCAGACTGGGAAGCAGGGCCGTGGACCGCCTTCTCCTATCCGGGTTGTCAGGCCCAGACTCTCATCGCTGCAGTTATAAACACTATTAAATGATGTCCCATACTTTTACTTAAAGCTCTGTTTGCTTTCAGATTAGACTTTAACATTTAATAAATATCCCATCAGAGTATGGTAGGAGTGGAGAGTAATTTGATTTAAGCTTTATTGCGAGTATGAAACTCAAGCCGTGCTAGTTAAAACAGGCTCTAGTTAGAATTCAGCCTCACAGGAAGGTCAAGACTCTTGGATTCCCCCAGTCCTCTTCCTCCAGAGCTGAAATGCCTGGGAATTCAGTGAATTTACATATTCTTCCTCGGCCTCCAAGCCAAGTCACAAGGTCCTAGCCTAACTCTCTGTCTTAGGCCCACTGATTCTGGCTCAGCTCGGAATTCACCTTGGGAGAATGAACTCTACAGCGAACAATCGTGCCACAGGAAGAAAAGACAGCGCCTTCCTTTCCTGGAGGGGAGACCCCACTCTCTTCTTCATCCTCTCCCACCTCTCTCGGTGCAAGCCCGTAAAGCTGAAACTCTGACAGATTAATGAGAAGTCGGCACTGGTCCCTCTGGACTCGATCCATTTCTAAGCGGGCTATGAGAACTTGGACGCTTTACAGATCCTGGAGGAATGAAATCCGAGGAGAGAAAAGGAAGTTTGACACATGCAGAGAGAGTGAGCTCTGGGGAGGGGAGAAGCAAAGAGAGGGGAAATTTTAAGACGAGATGCATAACACAAACGTAACCGACAGATCGCAGCGCGGAACTGTGAACACCGGGGTCTCCATTAAAGTTTGAAAGTGGAACCATTACTGTAAAATTGTAACTCCATGCCAAATGTCTTGCGGTTGAGGACAAGGACAGTAGTGTTGCCCCTGAACCCACCTTCACCTTCACTCTGCTGTGAATAAGAGGACAGAGGGATTTTACACGGAAGGTTAAAGGGCAGAAATAGGTGCACAACACATCAAGTTTGCCCTTCTTCCCCTTTAGAAACCCAAGCAGGGGGAAAAAAAAAAAAAACAACTGTTTTTCATGATTCTGAGATGACCCAAGGACAAGGGCAGAGGAGGCCTGAGGCAAATTTTCAAAGCAGATCTACCAGGGAAAATAAATCCCAACTCTGATTCTACCTGTGAAACCAACATTTCCATACAAATCTATTCTGTTCATTAGAAACCAACATTATTCTGAAGTGCCATCAATCTATGAGCTTTTAGCCAGTACTGAGAGACTATTAATTTTAACTCCATAGCAGGACCCTTAAAAGTCTGAACGGAGGGGCGCCCAGCTGGCCCAGTCAGAAGAGCAAGCAACTCTTAATCCTGGGGTTGTGTGTTCGAGCTCCACGTTAGCAGCAGAGAGTACTTAAAAATAAACAAATAAGGGGCGCCTGGGTGGCTCAGTCGGTTGGGCGCCCAACTTCAGCTCAGGTCTTGATCTCGCAGTCCGTGAGTTCAAGCCCCGCATCGGGCTCTGTGCTGACGCTCAGAGCCTGGAACCTGCTTCGAATTCTGGGTCTCCCTCTCTCTCTGCCCTTCCCCCACTGTGCTCTGTCTCTCTTTCTCTCTCTCACTCTCTGTCAAGAATAAACATTAAAAAAATTTTTTAGGGGCGCCTGGGTGGCGCAGTCGGTTAAGCCGTCCGACTTCAGCCAGGTCACGATCTCGCGGTCCGTGAGTTCGAGCCCCACGTCAGGCTCTGGGCTGATGGCTCAGAGCCTGGAGCCTGCTTCCGATTCTGTGTCTCCCTCTCTCTCTGCCCCTCCCCCGTTCATGCTCTGTCTCTCTCTGTCCCAAAAATAAATAAACGTTGAAAAAAAAAATTTTTTTAAAAAAATTTTTTTTTAATAAAAAATAAGTAAACAAAATTTTTTTAAAAGTCTGAAGGGAAGATGATGACTTCAGGACAGCAAAGGCTAATTGTTTAGCCCATGTAGATAAAAGCAGCAAACAACTGTTAAAGAAAACAAACAAACAAAAATCTCCATCCTAATCTACATTAACATCCATTTTTCAAAAACCAGTAAATAAGACAATTCAGAAGAAATGACAATAATGTCAGGTTCACACCTAATTCAGTGCTAGACACTTGGAAGATGCTTCATAAACTGTTTCATGAACGACTGGTTGCTTAAAAACATCGGAATTTACCAACTAAAAACGATAGAGCGCAGATTGCCTTCTCATGGGCAAGGAATGTAGGGATGAGGAATCAAAATTATATTACTGTTCAAATCTCCAAAAGGACCATGACCAAAGGAAATGAGACTCTAAAAAAGAAAAGAGAAAAGAAAAAGAAAAGCAATTCTCAAGGCAGCATCTCTTTCAAATTAACTGGTTCTGTTATCAGTTGCACCATCGCTGTGAAATGAACATGGCTCAGAAAGAAAAAAAGATACGATGTGAGCTGAACCAAAACTGTTAGGAAGGTAAGAATCTTTGGAGACAGGTCGTGTAAGTGCCATACGATATTATAAGAATTACTTGGGGGGCACCTGGGTGGCTCAGTTGGTTGGGCATCAGACTTCAGCTCAGGTCATGATCTCCCAGTCTGTGGGTTCGAGCCCCACGTTGAGCTCTGTGCTAACAGCTCAGAGCCTGCAGCCTGCTTCGGATTCTGTGTCTCCCTCTATCTCTGCCCCTCCCGTGCTCATGCCTCTCTCTCTCTCTCAAAAGTAAATAAACATTAAAAAAAAAAAAAAAAAAAAAAAAAAAGAATTACTTGGTCAGGTCAGGCCACCTTAGTACGAACTGTTGTCAAAGAGCGTTTTTCTGAATGCCCATAATTCTTACATTTTCTCCACTCTTTACCATGACTACAATGAGCTCTGTCTTCTTTTCCTTCTGCAATCTGTTTTTGCTGACTATTGTCTCAGGGGTATGGTTTATAATTTTTTTTTTTTTCATTATCTTCTAGAGACCTCCTATTTCGTGAGTATATCTTGGTGGGGATATCATTTTACATTTCAAAATAAACCAATCTATTCTAAATTACTTAGCTACAAACATGTGGAAATATCTCAGTTTGGGTAAATACTTGGTAGTTTTCTCAAGTTCCTCTCTTTCAAAGAAATTAAATGATTATCTTCTCACTGACCCACTTTACTTTTTTTTAAGGAACAGGAGTCCTGCTATATAAGGGTGCTTTGTATTGCCCAATGATGTGAAACGAAATGAACCCAGGTGGACTTGAGACAAAAGTATCAGGCTTCACTTGAGCTTTAAACAAAAAAGAACCCTCTGCCACTAAAATAATTTGAAAGGTAAGATTAATTCTGTAAATCTCTGGAAGGCTTTATTTCTCAAATTACATAAGTCACTACTTTCGGTAAACTAAATAGATCATATACACCACATTTTCTTCTCTGCGATGCTTGTGTTTGATTTCCCAATAAATCCATTTTGTGAAAACACTTCTTCATCTCAACTTTGGGGGTGAAATTAAGGATATGATATATTATTCTTTGTTGCATGAAACACAATCTTCAAATTACTTTTACCTAATGTTTATGTAGACTTTAATAGATGAGTTTGAAATTTTTGATTCATGTAAGTAAAAGTAAAAAATTAGTTTATTTTTTTTTAAATATTTTGGACACAGAATGTATGCCTGCATGCACATGAGCAGGAAAGGGGCAGAGGGAGAGGGAGAAAGAATCTCAAGCAGGCTCCGTGCTCAGCGGGGAGCCCATCACAGGGCTCAATCCCACAACCTGAGCCAAAATCAACAGTCAGATGCTCACTCGAGCCATCCAGGCACCCCGAAATAAAATAAATCTGTATCATGGGATTCAGGCAGACCAAAAAATCACGATGTTCAGAGTAACAGAAGAAAGCAAGGGTTGGGTGCTCTGTGAAAACAGGACCACGTCTTCTACCAAATCTTACAGAAGAGAAAGTCTGGTTCAACTCACAACAGAACAGGAAAATATCTCAGGAATACAAGGGACCTGGTGGGAAGACCTGGGCAGATTTTCAGGACACCCAAGCATTGGCACAAAGCTTGCTCATTCTGAGAGGCTAGGGAAGTGGTCCTTCCATGAATATGGAGAGCAGTTAGGGAGGAGAAGCATTCTGCATTCGGCTATAGGCACAGAGATGAAGGGCAGTGGAATGATCAAAATCAGACTCCTCTTGAAAGAGAATGAGGGTCAGCCCAAGCTGCAGAAGCCATTAGTGTGGTCCGTATAATGCTTTGTCTTGTTATGGACCTCTGAAGACAGACTGTATTTTGTCCTGTGAGCCCAGCCCAGTGTATAGACTTGTCGAATCACCATTAATACACCTGAAACTAATGTAACCTGGTGTGTCAACTACATTTCAATGTAAAAAAAAAATACATTTTCAGGGGCGCCTGGGTGGCTCAGTCGGTTAAGCGGCCGACTTCAGCTCAGGTCATGATCTCGCGGTCTGTGAGTTCGAGCCCCGCGTCAGGCTCTGTGCTGACAGCTCAGAGCCTGGAACCTGTTTCAGATTCTGTGTCTCCCTCTCTCTGACCCTCCCCCGTTCATGCTCTGTCTCTCTCTGTCTCAAAAATAAATAAATGTTAAAAAAAAATACATTTTCATAAAAAGACAAAAAAAAAAGGAATGCATTTTGTCCTTTAAGGAGCGATTTTAGCTTTGGATTTTCTATTTAAAAATGTGACATGCCATATCTAATTTGCACACACAAGAACCCCTTGGGATTCTGGGAATCCTTTAAATCAATCAGATAAATCAAGTATTACATGCTTTCTATAACTCTGATTTAATTATGAGAACTGATAACTTCTGCTGCATGTTTTTAAAGGAAACTCTTTGAATAAATTATGGTGCATCCATCGCATTCCGTCAAATGCTATGCCGCCATTCATAAGAATGAGGAGATGTTGATGTTTTGGCTTGGAACAATGGTCACACTATGAGAGCATGTGGGGAAAAGGGTAAGTGTCACAAGAGATATAACCAACCACTCACATAGACCCCCCGGGAGCCTTACCTGGTTAGTAGGTGTAAAACAATTAAAGGATGGTTGGATGGATGGATGAAGGGATGCAAAATGTTTTTAATGGCTCTTTTACAAATTAAATAACTTGTTCTTGGGTGAACAACTTCAAGTTTCAGGTTTGGCCAGTAATGGGAGAAAAAAAGCATTACTGCAAATAGCACTGTGAGCCTTCACAAACAAGTTCAACCTGAGTCTCTGGTCTAAGAGTGCATTTCTTTACAGCTGTCAAAATGAATCTCCATTTTTGACTTATTCCACGGATTAAAATGACTAAAGTAGCACTGTTAGATTTTTTGTGTCCCCTCCCCTCTCTCTGGCTCCTGTACACTGTAACTCTTGGGCAACTTTCCCACAAAAACTAATTTTCAGTACTCATGAGAAGAATTTATTCAGACCAGCACATTCAAGAAAGAACCAACAAAAATTTAGTCATGCTTCCTTCTAGGGATTGAAAATAGCCCTGGCCCCATAGTCCAAAAGAACTCAAAAATTGGAGTTTTATGTCATTTTTATTATGGGCCCTAAAGCATTCTGAGGAGAAAAGGAAAATAAAGAACCCTTAGGCGGGTTCCTCTGAGTTGGGGTTGATAAGGGAAATGGACAACCCTTATTGGTCTTGCCATCAGTCAGAGCTTGCAACATGTCTAACAAGATCAACTGTCACAAAAGTAGCAAAATTGTCTCCCTTCAATAAAGGTGTTGGCTATGAACAAATAAAATATTTACAAGGTCTTAAAAATGGATATTATTCCAATTTTCACTCTCTTCATAGGCAACAATTTTGAGACACTTACTCTTCATTATAGAAACAATACCCACCCATCTGAACTGCTAACACACGATCATTTGCCAATATTTAGTGAATAAATTATGCTGGATCGTTTTACACTAGGAATTATGCCAGCATCTTTGATCATTTCTTCATTTTGCACTCTCATTCATTACAATAAATAAAATTTTACTTAGAAAATCTCTTGGGTTCCGGGTCACCTGGGTGGCTCAGTCGGTTAAGTGTCGGGCTCTATGCTGACAGTGTGGAGCCTGCTTGGGATTCTCTCTCTCTCTCTCTCTCTCTCTCTCTCTCTCTCTCTCTGCCTCTCCCCTGCTCGCTCTATCTCTCTCAAAATAAATAAATAAATAAATAAGAAAAAAATTTTTAGAAAAATCCTTGGGTTTAATGTTTACCTATTCTCGGGGCGCCTGGGTGGCTCAGTCAGTTGAGCATCCGACTTCGGCTCAGGTCATGATCTCATGGTCTGTGGGTTCGAGCCCCGCGTCGGTCTCTGTGCTGACTCTCAGAGCCTGGAGACTGCCTCGGATTCTGTGTCTCCCTCTCTCTCTGCCCCTCCCCCACTCATGCTCTGTCTCTCTCTCTCTCTGTCAAAAATAAATAAACATTAAAAAAAATTTTTTTTAATGTTTACCTATTCTCTTGGAGGTATTTTATTTTAAAACAAGCCCTTTCTTCAACTAAACTGCACTCTACCAGAATCTATAGTTGTAGTGGTCTCTCCCTTCCAGATCTTCTGCACCCTGCCCATCTTTCAAGGACAAGTTTAAATTACACCTTACTCCCTAGCAATTCTCCCTCACCCTGAACATCCTTTCTGAAGAATTCCTGTTTCACTGTTGTTACCTATTATTTTGACACCTAACTATTAACTCTTTGAAACATAACGTTAGTGCTTCAAATATCCAAGGACTGTCTGTCTGTTGGACTGTAGGTCCCATCGTTCCTAGAAGGAGCGACTATGACAAACTTTTTCCCTTTCTCTCCTGACTACCACATCCCAGGCACTCGGCCAACAGTTCTTGAATGAATGACTGAATGAAAAAAAAAAAAAAATGAACGATCACACGCCATGCGTTTTGCAAATGAGCTTTGGAATTAACCACCCGTGTGTTAAGGTGATTTTCCCACAGATGTTCCAAAGCCCCCTTGAATTTTCCAGCTAATTAAAAGGAGTGATGAGTAGAATGTTAAAGTAACAATAAACACAAAAGATGGTCACATGCTACACCTTAGTATTGTACATTTGGAAATATGACTAATAAAACATACTCCAGTAACACTAATGTTGTAGACAGAGTAGGCTTTTGGGTTTGTATTTGCAGAGTTCTACAGCTAGAAGTAATGCAGTGTAATATATGTTTAATTATGTATAAAAAACTATGCACTTCCTTGAAGTGTCATAGTAAGTTCCAAACAGGGACTCTTGGCCCAAAGAGATGAGAAGCTGCTATGATTTTCCTTGGCTTGAGTGAGGCTACCGTTTCCCAGAGCTTCCTAAAGAGGGCTGTGGCATCTTTACAGGTGTGCTTCCATATTGATGTCCATGGTCTTGGGTTGGCTGGATGGAGCCTGTGTGGCCAGGACCCTGGGAACAGCTGGAGCCCCTGGGCCAGTCATCTTCGGACACATGCAACTTTCTCTATTTACTCCTGCACGCGTGCCTTACAAATATTTTAGGTGCACCATAATGCAGGCAAGCAGAAGCCGCTGGAAACTCTCTTACTTCACCACTGGCTTGGTCAGTACCAGTGCCCTCCCCGCTTCGCACAGATGGTGAAAGTAATCAAAACCTGCTGTAATATGCAACAAAAAAACCTGCAGCTAGGATACAAGACAGAGAAACAGAGAGAAAGACAGAGAGAGAGAGAGAGCTAATGAGCTTACAATTGGGGAATATCTTGCATAATAAGTTTATGTGTTGCAGGGAAAATAAGTATTATTGTAACAGCTGATCCCAGAGTTTTGGGGAGGAAACTGCCTTTATTTGGGAAAATATCTTTTTTATTTTTTTAATGTTTATTTATTTTTGAGAGAGAGTGAGTGAGACAGAGTGCAAGCAGGGGAGGGGAAGAGAGAGAGGGAGACACAGAATCCGAAGCGGGCTCCAGGCTCCGAGCTGTCAGCACAGCGCCCGACCGCGGGGCTCCAACTCACAAACCACAAGATCATGACTGAGCTGAAGTTGGACACTCAACCGACTGAGCCACCCAGGCACCCCGGGAAAAAAATCTTTATATGAGTTCCTTGAGAGCAAGGGCAGACAGAACAGAAAGGACACAGTGTAGCTAAACCTCTACATAAACACGCTGCAGAAATCTGAGAACAAGGGAGAGAGATGAGAAGAAAGAGGAGAAAGACCAAAGGATCAGCAATTTGCAGAACCCTGCAGTCTGTGCAGATGGATGGCCAATGAGATATTGAAGAACAAGGATGTCTACTATAAATTTTAAATTATTGGTATTCCTAGAATTCTAAATACCCTCACTACTACCAAATTTTCATTAAAATCTCTTCACTCATAAGGAGCCTCGGGTAGATGAGTTGGTTAAGTATCTGACTTCGGCTCAGGTCATGATCTCACGGTTCGTGGGTTCAAGCCCCACATCGGGGTCTACCCTGGCAGTGTGGAGCCTGCTTGGGATTCTCTCTCTCTCCCTTTCTGCCCCCCACCCCTTGTGCTTCTCTCTCTCAAAATAAACTTAAAACAATAAAACAAAACCTCTACACTCATAATACATCGTTCTGTCTGCAAAAATCACGAGAAAGAGCTTGGAGCTCATGTTTGAGTTTGTGCAGGGAGAAGGCAAGGGGGCACTTCTGTGGAAGGAGAGAGTTCCACTAGAAAAGGAGCCCAAGGCAAGAAATGGCCAGACGATTTCAAAAAATTCAAAGAAATCTTGTCAGGGGCTGGTGAGGGAAGTGGGTTCAAACTTTGCAAGATTTATGGAGTGAGGATATGGGGAAATCTTAAGAGGTAAGTCAACAGCTACATTCTGGGAGATAGAGAGTAATAGGTAAAGATATAATAAAAATGAGTGTGTAAGAAGAGATGTGATTGGCAGCATATAATGTTTCTATCATGAATAAGAGTATGCATATTATAAAAATTAGGTTTCATTAAGTTTCGTGTAACCTCCTTTTAAATATTTTATTTATTTTTAATGGTTACTTATTTTTGAGAGACAGAGAGAGAACATGCAAGCAGGGGAGGGTCAGGGAGAGAAGGAGACAGAGGATCCGAAGCGGGCTCTGTACTGACAGCAGCCAGATGGGGGGCTTGAACCCATGAACCGTGAGATCACAACCTGAGCCAAAGTTGGACACTAACCGCCTGAGCCACCCAGGCACCCCTCGTGTAACCTCCTATCAAATAGGCTCCTGGAGATTCTCGAACTTAAAAAATTCCAGGGGTCAGAGGTGACTTTGTTCTGTGTGTTTGCTGTAAGGTCATCAACCACTCAGACACTGACCTCAGAGTTCTACTACAAAAACCCAAACTGCTGAGTTTGTATGTCTACCAACATAATGAGAAATGTATACACACATCTGTTGGTCAAAACTGCAACATTTTCATACAATTACCATCAATAAGAGAAATCCTACATGGCTTTGCCTTCGTGTATATAAGGTTACTATATTGATTTGATGTTTTCATAATCGGGAAGTTGCTCTTAGTGACCTATACATTCTGAACCGTACTTCCAGTCATTAGAGTTGTATCTGGCACTGAATCTTTCACATTTTCTCAACATAAACCATGGGTTCCATGGGTAACATGTGGCAGACTGCTGTAGGAAGACAGAGCCACAATTCCCTGTCTCGCTCATGATCCCAAGCTACGCCCATCAGGCAGCTGAAGCTGCTGTGTACTTAATCTTCCTGAAAGTGTGAGCTTACAAAGACACTCAACTCACCAACTTGTTCATCCTGGGTTTTATAGGAACTGGCCGTTTTCTTCTGGGCTTTAAAACCAAGGTAAACACCAGTCAGGGTATTTTCCAGAATCAAAATGTAGTGGTTGTGTAAAAGGAGAACGTTTTCACTAGAGCAAACTGCTTTTTAGTATCTGCATTCTTAGAGTTCTCCAAAAAAAAAAAAAAATCTTCTGCTGTAATTAGCCTATTATCTGATCCTACTAAATTCAACCACAGCTGATGATGTCAAAAGCTAGCAATGAAGTAGTTAAAAGCTCTACTTTGTCCCTTAGTTATGAAAATGAATGGCATCATGCAGTCTTAATGCCTTCTCAGAGCTATGGAATAATCCACACATCCAGGAATCTCTAGTTCCCAAGTGACAAGATGGCTTATGATTGTGTTGTGTTTTCATAGTTTAGTAAAAACATTCAGCTTGTTTTACAAAGGGGGGGGGAGAATAATATAAATTTATGATTAAAGAAATCAACGGAGATCTATTTGGAACACATTTTTTTCTTTCTAAAAATTGCTCATCCTCACATTTGGACAACATGATGGGGATCTGTAATGCACTGAGGCATTTGCAAACTTTCCCCAAAGAGAGAAACCCATGGCTTTGCAGTGGTATGTTCCTTCTCGGGTAAACATGCCACAGTTACATCATGGGATATACCAGATTCCATAGCTTTGCAGTTAAAAAAAAAAAAAAAAAAAAGTCTTATATTTAATGTAAGGAGACAAAGGGAAGCCATCTTGAAAAGCAAAAGAATTAAATTACTTTCACAGAACAACAACAACAACAACAACAACAACAAAATTACAGAACACAGTTATGCCCCGAGGGTCTGAGCTAAGCTGCTCTGTGACCATCACGCACGGATATTAAGAATTATCCAAGACCTTAAACATTGTTCTGGTCCAGCCCTCTGTCTCCTGGCAGATACTGTCATTCCCCGTTCAGAGAAAAGGCAGACGGACAGCATGTGGGTAACTCTCACTCCTATAAAGGCTGCCCACTGGCCCCTGCCCCACCCCTCAGCACCCCCACCGCCCAGGAACTCTTGTGCCACAGCCACTCCCACTTGATGCTCATTCGTACTGGCCACAGGGTGAAAAGGTTCCGGCACCAGCATAGGAAAGCTCAGTGTCATTCAACACATAGAGCAGCTACCGTGTCCAGGGCCCCAAGAGAGAATGAGGAAGCTACAATGACCCCTCCCCTTACAGAGTGTGGCTGGGGAAATTAAAAAGAGAAATACATCAACAGTCAGGACTGGAGGACCAGCGGAGTAAGTAAGGGTGCTCAGGGCACATAGAACAGAGCAGAACAAAGCCACAGTCGTGGGGATCAGGTGCTTCTGACTGGGAAGGGCTTCCTGGCCAGGGAATGCTGTGCAAGGAAGGGCACCCACAGAGGGAGGAAAGCCTTGTGGGAAGATGGACCTGGGAAAAATGGAATTTTCCAGGGCAAACGTTCAATAGCTCATGTGAGAGGACATTGTGACAGTTCCTCGAAGCTTCCCAGGCAACCCTGACTCCTTAGTACTGACACTGGGATCCACGAGGCGTGTCCCACAAGGCTTGGAATCAAATGCTGACCCCAGCCTCGCCCCAGCTCAGGAGGAAAACGTGACCAGGCCCGCACCTGCCGGCCCCGGCCCCAGCCCTGCCCGTCCCCGACTCTTGTGCGGTGACCCCACATGCTTGGGGTTCCTCATACCAAAAATCCTTCCGCACCCGAGGCCTCGGCTCAGCCTGGACAGGCTCCTTCCAGATCTCAGTTTAGAGGAGGCCCCGTCAAAGACCTCCTGCACCCCATCTCCCCACCAGCAGCCTCCACGCTGGCATCTGCACCCCACTCTGCCTTAACTCTCTGCAGAGGAACACCTGGTATTTCTCTTGAGTATTGTTTTTGTCACTGAAATTACTACAGTCCAACTTCATCAGTCACAGATTTTGTATTTAATTTTTTTTAACGTTTCTTTATTTCTGAGAGACACAGACAGAGCACGAGTGGGGAAGGAGCAGAGAGAGAGGGAGACACAGAATCCGAAGCAGGTTCCAGGCTCTGAGCTGTCAGCACAGAGCCCGACGCGGGGCTCAGACTCACAAACCACACGATCATGACCTGAGCCGAAGTTGGAGGCTTAACCGACCGCCCCACAAATTCTGTATTTACAAACTTGCCTACCTGGCTAAACTGCATGTGTATAACCCCCAAATCAACACCCTCAATGAAGCTTTCGCTTCATTCACAGACAAGGGCAGAGCTGGGAAAATGTTGAGTTTCCCAAAGCACCCCCTCCCAGAGGCCCAACAAGGCAAGGCCATGATCTGCCTTCTCATTTCAGCTCTCATTCACTGGAAACATTTTATTATTTTAAATTTGTATTTATTTATTTTGAGAGAGAGAGAGAGCAGGGAACAGAAGGGAAGGGCAGAGAGAGAGGCAGAGGGAATCCCAAGCAGGCTCTGCACTGTCAGTACCAAGCCCAGTGCGGGACTCGAACTCAAGAACTATGAGATCATGAGCCGATACCAAGAATCCAACACTTAACCAACTGATACATCCAGGCGCCCCCCTCACTCACTGTAAACAAGAGTCCTTTCTGTGGTCCATTTAGTGTACATTTTTTTTTTTTTACATTTTTTGTTGGTGATTTAGATTTTTATTTTTTTTTAATGTCTATTATTTATTTTTGACAGAGAGAGACACACAGAGGTGGTGGGGGGGGGTGGTGCTGAGAGAGAGGGAGACACAGAATCCGAAGCAGGCTCCAGGCTCTGAGCTGTCAGCACAGAGCCTGACGCGGGGCTTGAACCCACGACCCGTGAGATCATGACCTGAGCCCAAGTCAGACACCTAACCGACTGAGCCACCCAGGGGCTGCGGTGATTTCGCCTTCTAGAACGTCCACCAGGCGTGATGCTGCAAAGCCATCTGATGCTCCCAAATGCAAAAAGACTGTGGTGTGCTTACAGAGAAAATACACGTATGAGATGGGCTCCGTTCAGGCAGGAGCTGCAGGACCATTGGCCATGAGTTCAACGTTAATGAATCAATAATATATATTAAGTAAAGCGTCTTTAACCAGAAACACACACAAAACAAGGGTATGTGTTACTGAGTGGAGGAAATTGTTATGAGCAGAGGCTCGCAGGAACCCAATCCTCTATTTCCCCTAGGAGCAATGGTCCCGTATTCGTTAATTCAGCGTTCACGGGGACGTTAAACAACATAAATACTGTGAACAACAAGAATTGAAGGCATTTATTCTGGAGTTCTCCAAAGAAAGACGTTTTGCTGACTAGTCTATTTTGTGCCCGCAAACCCAGATGACAGCTGGTGGTAACAAAAGTAGCAGAGAAATGGTTAAAAGCTCTACTTTTGTCCTTAATTAGGTTTCAAACACATTTCTGCATAGAGATTTAGTGGATTTACCCAGCGATGGCATAATTTATTTTCCCCTGCAACAAGGACCGCGTCCATCTTGTTCAGGGCTATGGATCACCATGCCTAGCACAAAGTGGGCTCTCCCTAAACGTCTACTGAATGAATGAAATACTTTAACCCCAAACAAAACCCTAGTTCTTATACTTATCTCCCTTGAAAAATTCTGTACCAAGTCTAAGGTACTAAATTCTTGCCCCACTTAACTTGGACCGAATAAAAACAGTCAAACCAATGATGCTACAATGATATAAACGTAATTTCATTATGTTATCATGAAAAGGTCAAGAACTTCAACAACACAGACCTGGGTTTGGATTCTAACTCTACACTGCCACCTGTGTGAGCTTGGATCGTTTATTTCACCTCTCAGAGCCTCAGTTTTCCTGTATATTAAACAGGGATAATAATACCACCTCCGGCACATGACTGCAATATAAAAATGTGATCGTGCGTATGCAAGTTTCAGAATATTACTTCACAGGGAACAGTTCTGAGTAAACATCATCCCTCTGAGCTTATGTGGAACCATGAATCATTCTGAGTAGCCCGGCCAGAGTGAAAGGGATGATGGGCTCATTTGATGTGGCAGAAAAAAGAGGGTTTGGGCAGCCTCCAGCAGGCAAGCCGATTTTTATTTTCACAACGTGGGCTGATGATCCTCTTAGCTCTGCCCTCAAAAGAGATGCCCGTCCTCAGGAGTGGGTATCTCCTCACCGAAAAGGCACCCAAGTTACGCTTTATCAGAACCTCCCATGGGGTGCCTGGGTGGCTCAGTCGGTTAAGTGGCCGACTTCGGCTCAGGTCATGATCTCATGGTCCGTGAGTTCAAGCCCAGCATCGGGCTCTGTGATGACAGCTCAGAGCCTGGAGCCTATTTCGGATTCTGTGTCTCCCTCTCTCTGACCCTCCCCGGTTCATGCTCTGTCTCTCTCTGTCTCAAAAATAAATAAACGTTAAAAAAAAAACCAAAACTCCCTTCCCTCGCACCCAAAGAAATAGAAAGAAATGGTGTGAATCCACAGCCTACCTTTTTTCATTTATTTGTACTTTTTTTAATTGTGGAAAATATCTAGAACATAAAATTTACCCTTTTAACCATTTTTAAGTGCCCGTTTCCTAGCTGCCATTATGGACAGAGGCATAAAATAAACGCAGGCATGAAATTTGGCTGTCAAAATATCATGAGATTGGACAGAGCACTTGTACCTTTAGGTTCAGGACCGCTGACCCTCTTCCCACCACCTTCTAATGATGCCTCCCTTTGGGCACGGCCATTCCCCTGAAATCTAGCTTGTCTTCCTCATTCTTGAAACTTCAGTCACTTTCTGATAGTAAAAAAAAAAAAAAAAGATGAATAGTTTTGCTAAATCAATAATTAGCCGCTAATACATTTGGTGGGGGAAGCTCTATTTTACAAGATCTACCTGGATTACCCAGTTGGTGGGACTGAAATAAGTCTCTTAACGTGTCTGTGTCTACTTCTTTTTCTATATAGTAGGGGAGGTGGATGATGTGTAAGGCCCGTGTCAGGTCACACGCATTATCATTCTATCATTAGAATCCCAGGAATGATGATATACCACACTGTCTACCCACAGACTAGACCGTCACGTCAGGAAGTACAGACCAAAACACTGTACGCTTACGGTATTGTGCACTCCCCAACAAAGCATATCAAGCAGCACATAACTGCCACTGAAATAGTTACAAGAAAAACAAGCACCGTTTCAGTGACCTCACACAACCTCATTTTAGAAACATTATGAAAACCCCCCTACACCAAACTGTCGAGAGCAGCAAGACTTAGTTTCACTTATAAAGCTTTCTAGCGTCATGTCAATTCTTTTTTTCTTATCAGTTGTCCTGAATTTATTGGCAGATTAACGTGGGAAACGTTGAGCTACAAGCCTCCCTTCCTTTGATGAATGAAGTGAGCCGTGGGTCTGGGTCTCCTGCACGGGACCTCGAACGTGAGGATCATTGGATCACGAACCCGCCGTTGTTCCTCTAAATTCCAGTCTTTACGGGTTGCTCATCTCAAGTCTCTCGTCTCACCTGGGCTCCAAAGGTAAGTATCGCATTCAGTTATGTGGCGTCTTCCCGTATATTTGCCCCGTTCTATGGCATTTCAAAAGCCACCTTCTTAGCGAACGATGTCACCCACTGAATGTGGCTCAGTGTTGCAAAATCACACTTCATATTTTTCACTATATGAGTGATATCCAAACCCATTCTGTCAGAAACACTTTGTTC
The DNA here is from genome assembly GCF_014898765.1 of Herpailurus yagouaroundi. Lineage (NCBI taxonomy): Eukaryota > Metazoa > Chordata > Mammalia > Carnivora > Felidae > Herpailurus > Herpailurus yagouaroundi. The sequence continues at coordinate 5,175,172 of NW_024412467.1, forward strand.
CAGATGTCCACTCCACAGCTGGTGAGCCCAGTGTAGAAAAGAACCTCCACTTGCCCACATGAAAAAAATGCCATTAAAATTTTAATAGATTGTATTTCCACTTTTATGAATGAAGTGTTAAATACCAGAAGTCGAAGAAGCAGAAGCAGGGGGTGTGGGGAAGAAGAAAGAAAATTTAAAAAGTAGAAAATAAGTAAAATGGTAGATTTAAACCCAGTCACATCAATAATTGCATTAAATGCAAACGGACTGAACACTGCAATTGAAAGGGTATCTAAGAAAAACTTACGAGTAATATCATACTTAATTGTGAAAGACTTAATGCTTTCTTCTGACTTCATCTACTTTAAATTTATGTTCACCAAAAGCACTCATAAGAAAGTGAGCAAAAAAGATACAGACTGGGAGAAGATATCTTTAAAGTACATAAACACTAGCACCTAGCATATATAAAGAGCTCCTACAAAGAAAAACTACAGGCCAATAGAAAAAGTTACAAGAGATACAAATATGTGCTTTACAGAAGAAAAATACAAACGTCCAGTAATATATATAAAAATCATAATCTCGTTATATATTCAAGAATGCAAATTGCAACCATAAGAAACTACTTTACGCTCGCCACAAAACCGAAGGTAAATTAGCAAGGATGTTAAATAATAGCAATATTTGTTCACTACTCATGAGTGTAATCTAGTCCTCCCGCTTGGGAATACCTCCTAAAGAAATATTTGGCTCATGTTCAAGAGTGTCCACTGTGGTATTAATTTACAATGACCAAAGCTGCAAATGACCAATCTTCCTTAACTTCTTGCAAAAGCAGACCCTGAGGTAAGATTACAGTCATTTAGAAGGAAGAATAGGGGCTCCTGGGTGGCTCAATCAGTTAAGCATCTGACTTCAGCTCAGGTCATGATCTCATGATTCGTGGGTTTGAGCCCTGTGTTGGGCTCTGTGCTGACAGCTCAGAGCCTGGAACCTGCTTCCAATTCTGTGTCTCCCTCTCTCTCTCTCAGCCCCTCCCCGCTTGTACTCTGTCTCTCTCTCTCTCTCTCTCTCTCTCTCTCAAAAATACATAAAACATTAAAAAAACTAAGAAAAATAAACAGGAAAACTGGCAGAGGCATGAGGCGTGGAGAAGTCATTCTTGGAAGGAAAGACAGCCGCTAACAGGGTACATTATTAAACTAGTCATTGCGTGGGTGACTGGAGCATCATCTCACGCGGAAAGTAGGAGACCTGGAATCATATGACCAGCTGACGAAGTCGTTTCCCAAGCCGCTTCCACGGGCACATGCAGCCGGCCACTGCTGGGGCAGCACACCTTCCTGCAGCAGGCGTGCGTGTGCGAGGAGTCCCGAGGCACAAGTGCACTACCAGCATCTGGAAGTTGGTGAGAGCGCCCAGAAAGATCCAAGGGGCGGAGGCGAGGCACTGACAGAATCTGCTACGAAACCAACCCCAAATATCCACTGGCAGGAACTGGATAAACTGGTCCATTCCCACCAAGTAACATAGTAGTGAAAACAAATGTGCTACAACCACACACAAGGCATGGAGATACCATTAATCGCAAAAAAGTGGCGAAGAAGAACTAAAACATGGTTCCACTTATTTAAACACTGAAAACATACAAAACAATGTATTATTTAGGAATACCCACAGGTGTGGGGCCGAACTAGAAAGGAATGCAAGAAAATGACAAACGCAAAAGCCAGGATCCTGAATTATTTAAAACATATTGAGACTTGGGGTGCCTGGGTGGCTCAGTCGGTTCAGTGACGGAATCTTGATTTCAGCTCAGGTCATGATCTCACAGTTCATGAATTCGAGCCCCATATCAGGCTGCATGCACACTGAGCATGGAATGCTGTCTCTCCCTCTCTCTCTCTGCCCCTCACCCCCCTCAAAATAAATAAAATAAACTTCTAAAAATATATATTAAAAATATATATATTGGGGCACCTGGGTGGCTCAGTCGGTTAAGCATCCGACTTCGGCTCAGGTCCTGATCTCGCGGTTCGTGGGTTCAAAGCCCCGCGTTGGGCTCTGTGCTGACATCTCAGAGCCTGGAGCCTGCTTTGGAGTCTATGTTTAAGAACAAACATTGAAAATTTTTAATAAAAAAGAATATATATATCTGGACTTGATGCATTTATAATGATCATGATAACATGTTTTATTTTGAAAGACAAACTTGAACTGAAATGGGAAAGACTGCATCTGGGGCACAAGCAAGGATGTGGATAAAACAAGACGGGTTAAAGCTGGGTGGTGGGTGCACGGGTTGGTAGTCTATTAGTCTTTATGACAGAAATATATGCACACTTCCTACATATAAAATTTTTCAAAAATCCTAAGAAGAATCTGAAATAAAGGACGTCATAACGTTCACCTAACAAACTCTGAGTGACGATGGGTTTTCCTCTCTTCCTTTTACTTTTCTGTGTTTTCTAGAACAACCATACGTTCCTTTCATATTAGGAAAACAATGTAAAGTCACTCAAGTCCCCACAAATCCCACCCCCCCCCCACTTTTCCAGTCCTAGCTGTGCCACCTTCCATACACAGCCAATCTAGAAAAGGAGAGAAATCAGCTACTTGATTCCCTATTGTAGTGATTAACTTACACAGAGATTCCCCGGTTTGCTAATTCAGCTGCAAATTTACATTTGCCCACAGGGGCTGAAGCCAAAAAAAAAAAAAAAAAAAAGTAGGCCAATTCTAAAATAAATCATCCAGTGGGCAATTAAAAACTGGATAAAAACTGAAGGGAAGAGGGAATCCGACACTACAGGTTAAATCCTATTATCACAAATTTCAGATGATTGTTTCTATTCTCTCACGAAGGGATTTTGAGTCGGACTCAGATGATATCAAACAGTGCTTAGAACAGTTGAAGTGTACGCCCAGAGACTCAATATATTCCTAATAATCACAATTTGTATTTTGAAACACAAAACTGAGAAGGGGGGGTGGCGCATAATATTTAGAGCTGCTCACTACGGGAAGACGGAAGGTCCACAATGCTTGAAATAACCAGCTTGCGTATTCATCAAATGCCTTGTATACTTTCTGCCAAACCCTGAAAACTAAAAGCATTTCCGCTGCTCTCGGGAGTTGTAGCTGTCACACGAGGCTGGTTCCGCCATTCGAATGCAAATGTCTCATCAGTTCCAACCGTCCTATCCACGTGAAAATGTCCCCCAACAGTTGCAAAAACTGAGCACGGCACTCCTCACTAGCACCGGGCGTATTGGGGGTACTTTGTTCCTTCGAGTTTTGATGACGCTCTAGTTGGTGTCTTTCCTTCAGGACTCCAAAATCATTAAGGCTTATGTATTCATAATCCGAGAGGCCTCGCTGAATAGGTGGAGAGCCCCAGGGGCACTTAAAAGCTAGTTGGGAAGAAAAGTGCCTGCCCAACGAGCTTTTGTAGAGCAGTGGACCGTGAATCTCCTTTGTGAGCTCAGATAGGCTTGGACTGACGCGGGCTCCCATAAACTCCCGCTAACCCAAGCTGCAGTATCTGCCTCGTCAAGTTTCTCGCCTTGACCCCTGACGGCCCATTCCATTTTCCCCGTTCTTTTAGCGTGACCGTGTGTAACAAAGGCTGTGCGGGAACGTCCCGTGACCTACAACGTTCATCTCAATCCAAAGCTCTCTGAACAGCCAGGCCTGGGAGCGGCAGGCTTCCCGTCCAAGGGGAGACGCGGAGGCCCTCAAACTGGGAGGCCTGACAGCGTGTTCTTGATACCTACATACAATTTACAAAAAGCATCGTGCGTGTTATGCGAAGAATCTGAATTCAGAAACATCCTGCAACCCACAACAGCCGAGATGAAGAGCCGAGTCAATCAGGGAAAACAACCAGTGTATTTCTTCTATACCATTTTACTAAACCCTCTGGTCTGTGTATCACTTTCTGTTTAATAAAAGAAGAAAAGAAAAATAGTTTCTGGTTTTCCAATATAAAAATCCAACTTCAAAGGAGCTTTGTAAGTACCGTAAGGTAGTACTGTCACCCAGGCAATTTCAAAAGGCCTTTCAAACCACTCTTGGATAACGAATCTGTTATCTGGCAACTCTTATAAGAAAACAGCTTTAAAGAGCCCATAAACAATCATTATCTTCAAACAGCATCCTCAGACACTAAAATCCCTGGATAACATAGATTTGTTTTTCATTTTTACCTCCCTCAGACTCTACTACACAACACCTTCTTAACCTTTCTAATTTAAAAAAAAAAAATTATTTAGTTCAAGAGCTAACGACAGAATAGGTATCACAACAGATGCTGCAAAAATTCACCTTGCAAACGTGGATTTGAAATACAATCTATCTTTGAGTTTAGAGAAAAGGCAAAGAGACAATAAAAGGAGATAAACGAGGAAAAATCTTTACATAATCATTTACTTCTCCCTTTTAATTAAACTCGAATTCCAAATAACGCGGAGTTTATTAACAAGATAATTCTCTTTGAGGCGCTACTGAACAGGTTCTCTAAGAATTTCATGGTTTGTCGATATCAAAAGGTAGTGAGTAATCTAAGAATTTGGTGAGTCAATAAAATAAAAGGCAATGGCAATACACCCACTCGGTCACCTGAGAACTCTTTGGAGAGTCACTTGCAACATCACCAATTAAAGCAAAGATCTCTCGCTCGGAATAGTCCGTTTCCTCCCCCCCCCCCCGCCCCGTGTGCCTCATTTCCCTTCCCCAACCAACAGAAAACTCCCTTATGCTCAGGATGTATTTTGAGAGACGGACGTAGAATTTTTACATCTGGAAGATATTCCCAGATCACATAAATACTTACCCACATAACTGAAATACATCCTGAATCCCCAACACTTACTGTTGCCTACTTTACTGTTTACCTCGAGCGAGCTCTGTTGACTGTGTGGCGCTCATAAGGTAACCTCTACTTCTGGGCCAAGACCTTTACTAAAACCCAACGTCAGGATATGTCTTATTAAGCAAATGTCCCATTGAGGTTAAGCGTAAATGAGTATTGTGAGTGTGTGCATGCGTGCAGGTAAGTATTACAGGGTTGAGGAGGAAGAGGCGGAGCGTGCATGTTGAGAGGAAAATCTTCCAAATTCAACATGAGAAACTCAGTAATCCAGGACACAGCTCGACGTAGAATGAAGCATCACTTACGGAAGAAGGTGTCTGAAAGCACTTATCTTGGAATTCTCCATATTCCTAGGGCGCCTGGGTGGCTCAGTCGGTTAAGCGACCGACTCCGGCTCAGGTCATGATCTCACGGTTCGTGAGTTGGAGCCCCCCATTGGGCTCTGTGCTGACAGCTCAGAGCCTGGAGCCTGCTTCGGATTCTGTGTCTCCCTCTCTCTCTGCCCCTCCTCCGCTCACTCTATCTCTCAAAAATAAATAAATGATAAAAAATAAATTAAAAAAAAAGAATTCTCCATATTCCTGAATAAAAGATACCTCGATGATGACAGAAATCAGGAATTATAACCCATGTTTTGGTAGTGCAAAGCTGGGTCATGTTTTACTTTTTCTAGCAACGTATTATGTTCGTTTAATATTTACCGCAAAAGAAAGCCAACCAAATAGCATAACTCAAAATTCTGATACGTTCTACAGAGAAATATTTCCGTCCAATGGGAAAATAACCCTGCTTGGCTCTTTCTCCTCCAAAATTGCATTGTTATTGATTTCTCCTATGGAGGGAGCTTCCCTATAGAGGAAGGCAGGAATCATATGAGTAATAACTCTCACGACATTAGCGTTAATGCAAATTTGGCAACTGCTACAAGCATGTACGTACACGTTCGCTTTTACACAACTGCTATTACATGTGCTAAAAACTCAGCTGTCATGTCTACCTTTTTTCCAAGATAATAATCCTGCCAATAGAGTCACCAAAGGCCATGGCAGAAAATCCAAATAGAGAGGGCACTGAGGGCTCAATAAGCTCATTGTCTGTTTTGGAACAAGAGGGCTGTATTCACCATGAAACTGGAGTAAGAACTAGATTAGAACAAAGACTTAAAATTCAGAAACAAGTCAAGAGTAGCTGAAAACTCACCCACATTTTTCTACACTACAATTTCTATGTTTGGCATCATTTTGTATGTTTCCATTACCAAACAAAAATGTGGAGATGATATACATTTATAAAGGAAGCACTCTGATATAAAAAGTGCTTTGCTTTTTCAACTTCTCCTAACCATTTAAAATGCTTTTTGGGGGAAACAGAATATCCTTCGTATTTTAAAAAGCTCCAAAGTGAATTGAAGATTAATCAGCTGCTTAAGCGTTCCATTTTATGTCTTGGCCAAAAATATAAGTCATGGCCAAAGAATGCTATTATTTTATACTTCCATTTCTCTGTACAGTGCATTCAGCAATTTCACAAATCACATAATCCTTAGAACAACACTGTGAGGTCGGTATGACTGGTGCCTAACACAGATGAGAACACGCATCTCAGTGTCGAAGATGCGAGTCATGTTTCTGGCCGATGAGCACCTTTGCGAGAGCCTCAACGTACCGGGGTGATTTCTGGCTTTCTGAACTTAGGGCGCCCTGTTCTCCGGGCTCCTCTGCAGCTAGGGTGACGGGAGCACCGGCCGTGAGATTCACCCTTGCAAACCAGGGATTTGCACGTGAGCATCATGCTGGTATGCACGGGATTTGCTTTGACTGGTCATGGCAACCGAGGTGCCCAGCGTGGGGGCCAAGGCTGGCTGCAGGGCGGAGCCCCCGGAGCCGAGCGGCACCACTCCTGCGACGCAGCAGACTTCCTGGCAGTGGTGTAGACCCCGGCACCTAGCGCTCGGTGGGCCAGAACATGTGGCAGCCAGCACCCTCCGGGCCACTTCTCTGGCATGGCTTTGGACGCCGCTCCCGAAAACTTCGCGATGCGCCTAGGTCTTCGGCCCTCCCAAAAGGGCTCTCTCCCACGAACTGCCCGATATCCTTTCAACAAACCACTTCTGCTAGGAGTCCCGTTCTGTTGCTTACACTCAGGAACCCTGACTCATTTACTGAGGTGGTTACGCAACATTCATTCTTTTCGGGAAGTCTTTTCTGGGCAAGAAACTGTAAGGATGAGTCCTAAAGGATCTGTAAGATTCAACTAAGCAGAGCTATGGGAAAGGGGGAATGGCCTTCTAGGCAGAGGGCCTAGCAGTGCAAAGGTCCTGTGGTAGAAAAGAAAACCAATGAGTCGTGAACGGGGCTGGGGAGAACTTAATGAAATGGAGCTGATAGGTGAGCAGAAGCCAGAGCACATGGGTGTGGCAGGAGATTTTCCCCCTGTGGCCTTGCAGATCACAAACAAATTTCTTTATGAAGCCAAAATACACGTAGACATAAGTAACACACATTGAAAGTTACACGCTAAGAAATTTCAAGTAAGACCAATGCCCCATTTACAGAATAGGCTTTCAGGCATGGAAAGATAGCAGTCATCTTTTTCCACGCTGAAATAGTCCCGGGATCTTCACCTGTCTAGGTAATATTCCAGCCATAAAAGTCTAGTGGTGAACACAATGGATTTGAACCGAAGAAACTTGGATTTGAGCCCTGATGCTAGATACTCCTTTCATGATCTTAGGGAAATCATTATTATCCAGGAAGGTTGCCTGCATCCATAAAACAGAGAAGAATCTGCTGCCCTCCATGTCTCATAGAATTGTTGTAAAGGTCAAATGAGCCAAGCAATGTGGGGGCTCTATGTAACAGTAGGTGCTGACGGTAGGGGGATATTAGGATAATGGTAACAATGGTTACGATTGCTTTGGTACCATCTCCTAAAGCGTAAACAGGAATGTCAACATGCTTCAGCTTCCAATATTCCCAAATGGGTCCAGAACTGAATACAATATTTTTAAAGTAATTTGTCATAAAAAAAAAAAAAAAGCTATACGAGGTGATAGATATTAACTAAACTTATTGTGGTAATCGTTTTGCAATATATGCCTCTAACAGATCATTATGTTGCACACCTTAAATCTATATGATATTGTATGTCAACTATATCTTAATAAAACTGGTTAGGTGAGCACCTGGGTGGCTCAGTCCGTTGAGCGTCTGACTCCTGATTTTGGCTCAGGTCATGATCTCATGGTTCCTGAGATTGAGCCCCGCCTCAGGTTCCACCCTGAGCGTGAAGCCTGCTGGAGAGTCTCTGTCTCCTCTCTCCCTGTGCCCGTTTCTCCACTCACACACTGTCTCTCTCTCTTCCTAAAATTAAAAAAAAAAAAAAAAAAAAAAAAAAAAAAAGTGGGAAAAATCAGCAAAGGTCAACCTTTTAGCATGATGCTCTATCCCTTTGGGGCCTCCTCACTAGAAACATATTCTTCAATGAAAAGTCATGCAAAGAGCCATAGTGAAAATAAATGGCCTGATAATAATAGCTGGATTTATTAAGTTACTGTGCTAAGTGCTAGTAAAAATTTGGAAATAAAAGTAGCTTTATCAATGCAAAGCACTTTGCGATTTATCTTTCTAATCCTAGACTATTTCAGGGTAAGGTGACGTGAATTTTTTTGGCTCCCGTGAATTTGACCTCAAATGAACTCACAACTGAGAAGACGTAAATGAGCACATTACAGCATGAAACATTTTTATCAAAGGTAGACCATCAGTTTCCAAAGGACAGAGACGTTACCTTAGTTATCTTTGTTATCTGCAGAATCTAGCACCAGTGCCTGAAACGCCGTAGGCAAGAAGTAAAACCTTTTTGAGACATAAATTTTTCACGGGTGCCTGGGTGGCTCAGTCAGTTAAGCATCCGACTTCAGCTCAGATCATGATCTCACAGTGCATGGGTTCGAGCCCCACGTGAGGCTCTCTGCTGTCAGCACAGAGCCCGCTTCGGATTCTCTGTCTCCCTCTCTCTCTGTCTCTGCCTCTGCCCTTCCCATGTTCTCTCTCCCAAAAATAAATATTTTTTAAAAATTTAAAAAATAAAATTTTTATGGTTACTGGAATATATGTATGATGTACGACTTGCCATATAAGAGCATAGAAAATATAAAAAGAGTTTTATGATAAAATAAAAATAGAATGAAATATAAAAATAAATCTCTTTACTGTAAATATTGAAACTAATAATAGTGACAGCTAATATTTAGACGTACCCTTACGTGGCCCTAGACACTCTGCTTAATGCTTCACAAGGACTAACACAGGTAGTTTCTAACACCTGACCCTGGGGAGGAGGGGGTGGGGTAAAGGTCACCGGAAAATCGGTGAGTTTTTAAGGGTGACTTGGCCATCACAGTTAAAACAAGGTAATGTTCATCATCTTCACCTGCATCTGGCCAAATCGCTCCCCAATGTGAATGTCAAGGATAACCTGATAGAGTACGATGCGAGTTCTTAGAGAACAATCTAGTTTGGCTATCTACACAACCAAATCCACACGTGAAAATCCATCACATTCTGGAAAAAAAAAAAAAGGTAATGGGGCACCTGGGTGGCTCAGTCGGTTAAGCATCCGACTTCAGGTCAGGTCATGATCTCGCGGTCTGTGAGTTCAAGCCCCGCATCGGGCTCTGTGCTGACAGCTCAGAGCCTGGAGCCTGTTTCAGATTCTGTCTCTCTCTCTCTCTCTCTGACCCTCCCCCATTCATGCTCTGTCTCTCTCTGTCTCAAAAATAAATAAATGTTAAAAAAATTAAAAAAAAAAAAAGGTAATAACTTACATGACATTCCACAGCCCACCGCTGAAGGGCATTCTAATGTTTTACAAGTGTGAGGAAAGCAATTTTGACCCGAAGTCAAAGAGGTGGGCATGAGTTTCCAGAGAGCAAAATTATCTGTAAGTTAAAAGAGAACGTTCAGCCAACACACGAAAGTAGAAGTAGAAGAGGGTATTAAGAAATGACAGCACCACTAAGACTTACTGTCGGAAAGGGAAGCCGTTCCAAGAACTGTTTAATCCATTAAACTGTTGCCTGACTATTCAAGTATATTCAGAACTTCATTTGATCATGCCCTAATCTTCCCTTACATTTTAATTAAGATTAGTTGAGCATATAAGTGAGTTTTGAGCATGATATCCTAGGGTGAATGAGACTGCAAAGAATAGGAATAGGTCCATCAGAGAAGGAAATGTGGGGGAAGGCAGTCCTGGGGGATTCTTTGATCCTCAAGGGGAGGACACCAGCAAGGTGACTAGGGTTGGTGGCATTAAGTCATCTGGGAGCACTTTCCACTGAGACCCTGCCTTGGAAGTGTGCCTGTTCACGACGAAGGCGAGGAAATGCCGTTAGGTGTAGACAGAACTGTAATGTGAACGGTGTTCTCCCTCTCCATTCTCATGTGCAGTCTTCTTATTTCCGCATCCTGGTATCATGCAGTTAAAAAACATACAAAAAGGGGTGCCAGGGTGGCTCAGTCGGTTAAGCATCCGACTTCAGTTCAGATCATGATCCCACGGTGCGTGGGTTCGAGCCCCGCATCGGACTCTGTGCTGACAGCTCAAAGCCTGGAATTTGCTTCCAATCCTGGGTCTCCCTCTCTCTCTGCCAATCCCCCATTAGCACTCTGTCCCTCTCTCTCTCTCTCTCCAAGATAAATAAACATTTAAAAATTTAAAAATAAAACAAAAGAAACCAACTGATGACTCACACTTGTTACCTAGAATATCCACACACTGTATTTTATCTAACTTGCAGAGCGCTTCTCATTCACCACTTGGCAAGCTTTTCATTCTTGTCTGCTTACTTTGTCCTTCATCTCCCTTGTATACTGTATCTATGTGAATGCGTGTATGTATAAAGTTGTTATACTGTACTTTAAGCTACAAGCAACCCGAAATCTAGTGGTTTAGAGTTAGGGAAACTCAACATGAAGTCCCAGATCTGCAGACCACTGAAACGGAAATCTTTTTACTACTTTGGTCTCTAAATTGTCACAATTACTTCTGTTTTCAAATTTTACATACCCTTAATTTTCCAGAACTTTTTTGCCCCCAAAGTCATCATTTCCCACCATCATTACAGTTCTAAGCTTCATAAAAGATATACCTGTAAGTCATAGGCTCCCATATCTGCAAATCAACACCATCCATAGGCTATTCATGTCTAAAAGTAACTTCAGTAAATATATACTCTGTTCATCAGTTAAGGTGGTACAGCTGAGATACAATACTCAGAACCCAAGCTCTGCAATCTGCAGAGAAACGATTTTACATCCATACAATTGCTTCCTGCCAGTGGACTGCGGGAGCATAGCCTTGGGAATTTAAATGACCGATTTACCCAGGGAAAGAAAGCTTATTTTTAGTAAGTGGAGGGTAAAAAAAAAAAAAAAAAAAAAAAAAAAAAAAATGTTGACAATTTATTTTACTGCCTGTGAACCTACTTTGGAAGGAGAAGCAGAATTTGATTAATTAGATTAGCAAATTCAGTAAGTTGTTTATTCAGTTGGGTGAATCAATGTTTCCCTGAATTTACTTGAGTTTTATTTTATGCTTTCTAATCTATCCAGTAGGTAAGATGTTGAAAGCCAAAAGCCTTTCTATCCCACACCTCTTTCAAATATCTATTCACATGTTAATTGGATCTCTTTGTGATCGGAGGCAGACAGATTTCCCAGTCCCCCTCCCCCCCCATCCCCCCAACCCCAGCACACAACAAGATGGCAGAAAATGACAGATAATAGAAAACGGACTACATGCCTATTTTCTATGCATCTCAGTGTCTAGCATTTCCCCTTTGCTGCTGACTCTAGTTTTACATTTCATTTCCACCCAATATTAAAACCTAAATAAAAGAAGGAGTTTTCTCTACTAATGACAGCATGTTTGAAGATCATTAGAAAAGAATTATTAGAGTAAACTGCTTTATTTTTTAATCATTGCCAAATTGCTCAAATATTTGCTAGTTTTTCTTCCTTCTCTTAATGATCTGTCTTTCTTAGGAAGTCCCTTTCATCTGACTTGCTACACAAAATCATTCCTCATTCATTTGTTACTGAGATTTATGGGAGTACAGCTGTTCAAACAAGCCTTTGCCTGTGAAAGCCCAAGAAAATTGGGATAGATAATCAAATTAAAATTCCAGCTATACATTCTTTCAACAGAGTGTTGACAATTTTTATATTTTATATTTACAACATATCAAAATAAAAAGGGCAAACCGTGCAGCAATCATGGACTACATTTTTCCATTAATGACCTACAGGACACGTTCAGAAGGAGAAAAACTTTAATTCAGCAACAAATCAAATGTGCTTTTCTGGAAGAGATTTTTTTTTTTTTTTAATTAAAAAAAAAATTGAAGATCCAAAAGAATGAGGGCTTGAAATCCTAGCAGTTGGGGACCATTAGAGATTATTTAGCTCACAGGGACTGGCATAAAAATATGAGCCCTGGTGACCTGGGACATAAGGGTGTTGACTGACTTCTGATAAACACCAGACACCATTGATTTTCAGGTAAGGGGGAATTGAAACTACCTTTATTCAAAGGCTACAAAAATCACCTTCTCCAAAGAAGTGCACATCTCTCTAGTTCTCTGAAAATGAAACAGATTATAGGATCACAGTCTCCCTCAAACTAATGAGGCATATTCGACTGGCCTTGAAATTCAAAAGCAGGGAGAAACATCAAAATTGGAGCAGTCACCCTTCTGAATTTATTCCTTTCCTTTCCCCGGTGCATCTGTCCCCTGGCTGAGCTACCAAGAGAGCAAAGATTTCTTAGATGACTTTGCTTTCATTCTTTTTTGGATTACCCTGAAAATTATGCCCACTCCACAGATAAGGGTTGTGTTTCCTAGTGGGTAGAACAGGGTCCTCTTCCTGGAACTGCTCACGATCCCCACCTCCAGTCAGCCGCCAAGTCCTATTTATTTATTTTTTAAAAAATTGTTTTTAATGGTTTAATTTATTTTTGAGACAGAGAGAGAGAGAGAGAGAAAGTGTAAGTGGGGGAGGGGCAGAGAGAGAGAGAGAGGTAGACACAGAATCTGAAGCAGGCTCCAGGCTCTGAGCTGTCGGCACAGAGCCGGAAGTGGGGCTCGAACCCACGAACCGTGAGATCATGACCTGAGCCGAAGTCGGATGCTTAACTGACTGAGCCACCCAGGCACTGCAATTTTTTTAAGGTTTTTTTTGTTTTGTTTTTTGAGAGACACGGAGAGATCCAGAGTGGGGGAGGGGCAACGAGAGAGAGAGAGAGAGAGAGAGAGAGAGAGAGAGAGAGAGAGAGAGAATATTCCAAGCAGGTTCCACACCGTCAGCACAGAGCCTGATGGCTGGCTCAGTCTCGGGAAACCGTGAGATCAGGACCACAGCTGAAATCAAGAGTCAGAAGCTGAACCACCCAGGCCCCCCCAAGTCCTATTTAAATCCTACTCCCTACATGCCCTCCCAGCCCAGCCAGGGCTTAGTGGTCCTACGGCCCTGCCCGATTGGGTCACTGGTATCTCCCAACCCGATCAGGGCAAGGTCTGTCCTCGTGCGTCTTCAAGTTCACCCATCCTCTCTCAACACACAGGCTACCCTGACCTTTCTGGGAAGCACATCTGCTACTGGCATGAGAGCGAACCCCCAACATCTGAACGGAGCCCGGAGCACGGTCAGGCTCTGTGCAGCGGCCACCTCTCTCCTGCCACCCCACACCTCATAGCACAGCCAGGTCAAGCCTGTGCGCGCGCGCGCGCACACACACACACACACACACTCACCCTGGGCTTCGGCACACCCTCCTGCACCATCAATGGCCCTCCTGTCCCTTGCTTCGATTTCCTCTTACTCTTCATCAGGTCTCTGCTTAGATACCACTTTCTCCAAGAAGCCTTTTCTCAAAGTCGGGGATGAATAACCCACCCGACATACTCTCCCCGGACTTACCCTACATGCTGCACTCCCACGCTGGGGCTGTTTGTATACATCCCCCTAGAATGCAAACTCTGTGAAGACAAGGGCTGAGCCTACAGAGTTCGACACCAAATTCCCAACGCCAATGCCCAGCTAGGGCCTGGCACACTGTGAGGGACCACGATCAACATCTCTTGAATTAATTAAATAATTAATTAGTGACAAAGTCCTCACTCAAACGGTCCCGGAAACCTCCACCGGAAGCCTTTTCCTAGAAATGGGCTACAAACATGCCCTCTTTTTCCAAAGTTTCCTAAAATGTAACCTCTCAGACCAGCACTTGGTAGGTGTTCAATAAGTATTTCTTATTGGATAAACCAATGAGCAGGGCAACTATGCTAGTAGGTATCTAACAAAATTGAGTTGTTTTTATTAAAACTACTTGCCAGACACTGACAAGGGGGCCAGAACAGGTAAATCCAGTTACGCAGGTTATACTGGGTCTAAGTGGTTTTCTTACCCCACCCAGCAGCAAACAACCTAGACCCAGTATTTTAAATGTTTCCTGTTGCTCTTACTTTACTCACACCATGGGCTATGACTGTTTTTTTTTTTTAATGTTTGTTTATTTTTGAGAGAGAGAGACAGAGCATAAGCAGGGGAGGGGCAGAGAGAGAGGGAGACACAGAATCCCAAGCAGACTCCAGGCTCTGAGATGTCAGCACAGAGCCCAACACGGGGCTCAAACCCACGAACCACAAGATCATGACCTGAGCTGAAGTCCGGCTGCTTAACCAACCGAGCCACCTGGGCGCCCGTATAGCACTGGCTACTACTGTTCTGACATCAGTCCTGTGTGAAGCCAATTTAAAAGGAGCAGGATTACAACACTGCTCTTTCTCAGATCCCAGAGTCAAACTGCTTAAATGAGAAGCACTTCAAGTTCGCCTTTGTTTCCCTTGATTCTAAGCAAACAAATACATAAACTTATATTCAGGAGGAGCCCCTCACTTTCTGAAAAGATCGTGTAGCTAATGTGGAGGCAGTCACCATGCCCCACACTGAATTTTCTTTAAGCCTCCCTGATAATTTCTTGGAGCGGATAATTTGTTGGCCAGTGATGGTCCCCACTTACCATTTACCTCAAACAAGAACTGAGATCTGCGTGTAGATATTTACTATAAAAAAAAAAGTGGTACTCAGAACCTGCTTTCACCCATTCAAAAGCACCCAGTGCCCACAAGGGAAAATCCAAACTACTCTGCACGGAGGCATAAAAACCCTTCTAGAGTGTCTACACATCTCCATGTCACTGCCAGCCATTCCTGGCATCCAAGACTCCAGGCACACTACTCCGAGATCTCCACACCTTCCTCTGAGCTTTGCACAGTCTCTTCCTCTGCTTGGAAGTTGCCATTCCTGTCTCATTCTGCACCCTGTCCTTGTACCTGGCATATACTCCCCAGTCCCGGGCGAAATCAATTATTCTTTGGTCCTTTCTCTGCCTTCCTCTTTGAGGTCCCTGAACACATTAGATACTGCAAAAGACCCCTCACGTATCTATTTCCCCTACCAACATGAAAGCTGCTTATAAACAGATAACCACATCTTGTTCATGTTTACATCTTGGCATATGAAATAATCCCTAGCATGTGATAGTCAATGAATTTAATGAATGAATCTGTTTCATCCCTGCCTCACAACTGAAGCCATGCAATAAAATTACCAGAATATGACTGGTATGATGCTATGCATCATGATCATCGATGGGAAACCCAAAATGCCAATAGGACAGATTACTTGCCGTACAGACTTAGGGTAAATTTCAAGACGAATCGCCAAAACACCAAGTAAATGGTGCAGTCTCTGACAACATCACCTTGAATCACTGTTCCAACTTGATCAGGAGTTGGAAACAATTCAGACGGGAATGTTTAGAGACTTTACGGGACACTAGCTATCTGGCCTTTTTAAGATTTGCTCAGCAACTATTTGCTGAATACCAGCAACATGCTTGGCTTGCTTTGGTAGTAAAAGGACAACTGAGTTGGGCTAGAAAACACCCCTCACCTTATTTAAGAGCTGTTCAGTCTGGTGTCTGAACTAAGGTGACAATAAGCCGTGATTTATAGATGTCATAGGAGTAGAAACAAGGGATTAGTGGAGTTTACAAGGGGATGAAGTCAAGTGTTGTTGTTTGTGGCCATTTAGTACACATTGCTACTAGGGGGGTACATGTGTGTGGCCTAAGGTGACAGTGTTGGCTCCTTTAAGACCAAGGTTGTAGAGAATTTATTCTAGATCTTGCTGTATCTCTCAATGGCAGGTGAGGAACTGAGGAGTGAAAGGGCCCCTTCCTCCCCGAGGACAAAGGAGAGCAGGGAGGTCTCAAACCACTTCTGGGTATTCCTCCTGTGCTGGGTGGTTTATGGTTGGGATACCATGGGGGAAAATAGCTTAAATCCAGTAAGACTCAAGATGATGCAACAATCCAACACTCATCTCCCAGGAGGTGTCTAATGAGGCCTGGCCTCTTCCATTCCCAGATCCCATACGTGATCACATATAGGAGCTCCCTGAACACACATCACTGGGACATGGTCCCTTCCTTCCAGGCTCCCTCTGTCCATTATTCTCAGAGTCCAGTGTGGTTGTAAATATTTACCAGTGTTTTTCACTGCATTTGGTATATCTCCATGTTTAGTGTATGTTCCAAGCCAAGAAAAAAACACTAAGCAAGGAATTACGCAATTATTTCTCTGGCCCCATTTCTCACTAATCCATTATCGCTATGATACACACTCTCCAAATCAAGTTCTTTCTCTATAAAGTGTGGCCCATAGTGCACACCCATGAAATCTAGAAATGTCCAGATCGCCTACTGTTTCATACAACCTCAAAAACACAGGTGCAACACCAACAGGTCCCTGTTCTCTGGGGACCACACAAATAGCCAGTGCACAAAGCCAAGTCTATTCAAAATGACTTTTGATGTTTCAGAACAAAGGACTCACAACCAAGAGTTCAGGGATGAATCCACAACTGAAACTGGATGAACAAAACAATCTTATGTGAGTGTGTGGATTTCTTCTTGGGGCGAAGAGCCCTTCCTTTCAAAAAGTCCTCATAGGAAAAAGAAAACCAAAGCAGGAGGCATCACAATCCCGGACTTCAAGATACAGTACAAAGCTGTAATCATCAGGACAGTATGGTACTGGCACAAGAACACACACTCAGATCAAGGGAACAGAATCGAGAACCCAGAAATGGACCCACAAAGCTATGGCCAACTAATCTTTCACAAAACAGGAAAGAATATCCAATGGAAAAAGACAGTCTCTTCAGCAAGTGGTGCTGGGAAAACTGGACAGCGACATGCAGAAGAATGAATCTGGACCACTTTCTCATACCAGACACAAAAATAAACTCAAAATGGAGGAAAGACCTCAATGTAAGACAGGAAGCCATCAAAATCCTCGAGGAGAAAGCAGACAAAAACCTCTTTGACCTCGGCCACAGCAACTTCTTACTCAACACGTCTCCGGAGGCAAGGGAAACAAAAGCAAAAATGAACTACTGGGACCTCATCAAAATAAAAAGCTTCTGCACAGTGAAGGAAACAGTCAGCAAAACTAAAAGGCAACCTACAGAATGAGAGAAGGTATTTGCAAAAGACATATCAGGTAAAGGGTTAGTATCCAAAATCTATAAGGAACTTATCAAAATACCCAAAAAACAAATAATCCAGTGAAGAAATGAGCTAAAGTGATGAATAAACACTTCTCCAAAGAAGACATCCAGATACCCAACCGACACATGAAAATATGCTCAACATCACTCATCATCAGGGAAAGACAAGTCAAAACCACAATGAGATACCACCTGACACCTGTCAGAATGACTAACATTAACAACTCAGGCAACAAGAGATGTTGGCGAGGATGCGGAAAAAGAGGATCTCTTTTGCATTGTTGGTGGGAATGCAAACTGGTGCAGCCACTCTGGAAGACAGTGTGGAGGTTCCTCAAAGAACTAAAAACAGAACTACCCTACGACCCAGCAATTGCACTACTAGGCATTTATCCATGGGAAACAGGTGTGCTGTTTCAAAGGGACACAGGCACCCCCATGTTTATAGCAGCACTAGCAACAATAGCCAAAGTATGGAAAGAGCTCAAATGTCCATCGATGGATGAATGGATAAAGAAGATATGGGGTGTGTGTGTGTGTGTGTGTGTGTGTGTGTGTGTGTGTATAATGGAGTATTACCGGGCAATCAAAAAGAATACAATCTTGCCATTTGCAACTATGTGGATGGAACTGGAGGGTATTATGCTAAGTGAAATTAGTCAGTCAGAGAAAGACAAAAATCATATGATTTCACTCATATGAGGACTTTAAGAGACAAAACAGATGACATAAGGGAAGGGAGGCAAAAGTAATATAAAAACAGGGAGGGGGACAAAACAGAAGAGACTCTTAAATATGGAGAACAGAGGGTTACTGGAGCGGGTGTGGGAGGGGGGATGGGCTAAATGGGTCAGGGGCACTAAGGACTCTACTCCTGAAATCAGTGTTGCACTATACGCTAACTAATTTGGATATAAATTTTTTTTTAATTAACAAATAAATAAAATTAAAAATTAAAAAAAAAGTCCTCATAGGGGCCCAGAGCCAGACAGACAAGACCAACAGACACACACAGACACACACACATGTTCCCAAATAAATAAAATCCTGCTACTTTCAGTGAAGAAAACATTTTTGCAAATAAATATGACACAATTTCCATTTGTCTAATGAAACGTGTCAAAATCTCCTCCCACGCCCTTTCATCTAAAATGTGATTAAAAGATCCAAATTAGCAGGTGAGTGCCAGAGTACAAAGATCCCATGAGAAGAGGCAGCAAAGAAAAGGAGAAAAAGCAACCAGATAATGTATGTCTGAAACACCTGAATCATGAATAAGATAAGCAGAAGAAGAAGAAGAAGAAGAAGGAGGAGGAGGAGGTGAAGGAGGAGGAGGAGGAGGAGGAGGAGGAGGAGGAGGAGGAGGAGGAGGTTATTGTGACTTGACATTCAGAAATAAGCAGCAATGTTTTAGTCCTACTGACCAGTGGAGGATTTCATCCCTACCCTACAAAAGATACTGAAACACGTCAGCATTCCTTAAACACTACAGCACAGCTAGAGAACAACACGATTTCCAGCCCCCCCTCCTACATATAATCTCTTAAAACTGATACTGAGAATGGCGCCCAGGTGGCTCAGTGGGTTAAACACCCGAGCCTTGGTTTCAGCTCAGGTCATGATCTCACGGTTCGTGAGTTTGAGCCCTGCGCTGGGCTCTGTGCTGATGGCAAGGAGCCTGCTTGGGATTCTTTCTCTTCCTCTCTCTCTCTCAAAATAAGTAAATAAACTTTAAAAAAAAAAAAACTAACGCTGGGAAACAATATTAAGAACAAAATACCTACATTTCGTTTCAAATAGTAACTAGGAAAATTTGTGCCTAACAATAAAGCGGTATGACATTCTGTAGGAAGGAGTGTTTGGGTTTTTAAAATAAATTAAATATACGAGGTTAAAATAGGTCTTTGCCTACAACATGATTTATATGGCATGAGGTGTGTCAAAATGGAAATATGCATGTGAACCGTCCATTTTAAGTTTATTTATTTGTCTTGAGAGAGAGAGAGAGACACGGAGACAGAGAGAGGATCCCACACAGGCTCCATGCTATCAGCGCAGAGCCTGACAAGGGGCTCAATCCCCAAAGCTCTGAGATCATGACCTGAGCTGAAACCAAGAGTCAGACACTCAACCGACAGAGCCGCCCAGGAGCCCCTGAAAAGTCCATTTTAAATTTGGTCCTCCATTTTGATCCGATAAAACCAGGGGTGATGGGTGATGTATTTGCTTTTGTTGTTCTAGTTGACAGACATCCTTTCCTGGATGGATCCAGATGGAAATGTCTCTCTTCTGGTTCTGTTATTTGCTGCTGTAGTTTCTATCTGGGGTGCTAAGATTCACCCCTCTTTTAGCCTGCACACCGAGCAACCTTCATTTCCTCACACACCCTGGTCTCTTCCCAGCAGCTGCACATAGACATCTCTGGGTAGCTTCAAACACATCCAACTTCTGTCTGATTATTTACACTGGGGACACACTCATGCTCACCAACTGTCCAGGGTCACTCAGAGGCACGTGACTTGAAAAAAGCATTCTGTTTCCCAACCAATATTTGGGTAGCTTGACATGTCACCAACGGGAGCACATCGTTGAGTAGAACTCAATTCTTACTTTTTGTCTGACATTGTCTTTAATATCCATATGCTTCCTTCTTGCCACCTGATTTCTCAAGTCTGAAGAACATGAATCGCAGCAACAATCTTGTACAAATTAATGTTGCTTTTTTTCAAATGCTGAGCACTTTCGTCACAGAATGGACACGATTCCAGATCTGGCTTTTATTACCAGTGCAACCTTTGAGTAAGTCTTCTCTTATCCTCTCTGAACCTCACTTTCCTCATCTGTAAAATGGGATGAATACCAGCTTCCTCACCAGGTTGCAACTAAGTAGGATCATGGATGTAAAAGGCTTAGCAGACACACTGTCCCAAAACCAGTGCTCACAACGGCCAGGAATTTATTCCTTCTGAGAGCTGAGAGTCTCTATGGTCCGTAGATAGGAGGAAAGGTTACACTGGGATTGTTGTGCACTTTTGTAGGGAAATGGAAATGATTTACATTTTAAGACCAAGCAAGCATTCGTGTTCAAAAATGTCAAAGTCTGGGCGCCTGGCTGCCTCAGTCTGCAGAGCAGGTGACTCTTAATCTCGGGGTTGTGAGTTCAAGTCGCACATTGTATACAGAGATGACTTAAATATGAAAAAAAATACATAAATAAATAATGTTAAGGTCAAACTGTGACAAGCCCCTGATGTGGAGGGACACTGAGCTCTGGTGTCTCACTCCTTGTTCCAATTTGCTTTTACCTCCCTCTCCCCAAAAATGAAAAGATCACATGGCAGACCGTTCTGTAAACATGACAGCCAGACAATGAAACTGGTGAGGGCCAAGATGAAGTTCTAGGCCAAAATGGTTGCCAGCCTAACCTCTTCACAGGGCTGATTAAAGATTTAAAAACTGTGGCAGCCAGGTGGGAGACACATGTGTGGTTTTAAAATATCTGAATTCTACTGTCCTGTTCTTGGGAGCTGACCCATTCAACAGAACACATGGGCCTCCATTGTATCTAAGACCCCTCCAGGCATTTTAAGCTCAGGCCTCAAAATACACAAATAGAAAATAAAACAAAAGCCCATGCTCTATCTTGCCAAAAAGAAAAAATACATTGATTTTTTTTTAAATAGATCTGCTGTAGGAGGATTGTGGACTTAAGGAGCCCATTCAGCGGGATTTTTTCACTAACCTACAATGCAAAAGATTGATTTTGTCCTTGACCAACACAAACAATTGAAGAAACCCAGACTCCTGCAAAAGCCCCAGGAGAAACAATCTGCAATTTAATTAGTGAAGAATAGAAGCAATTTAAATACAATCCCAGGCAGTTTTTACAGTAATATTTGAATAGACATCTGCTACTATCTAGGCAGAGCCTGCTAGTCCCCAATCTGATGAGATGCCCACCATGAGGGACAAGGGTGCCTACTGTTAGAGCAAGACCCATAACTTACAACAAAATGCCACAAATACACCTTCTCAACACCTATCCCAGCCTCCCCCCCAAAATAAACGGGTAGGATAGATAGATGAGGAAAGCAAATGTTGGTCACAGTCTTTTGAAGTGTGGTCAAATGGACACAGGGTTTCAGAGCAAGGGCACTGAAGTGGAATTTTGACTCCGTCCTTACCTTTCCTCTATCACCAGTTCAATTTCTTTTTGAATTTTTTTAACGTTTATTTATTTTTGAGAGACAGTGTGAGCAGAGGAGGGACAGAGAGAGAGAGAGAGAGACAGAATCCAAAGCAATTCCAGGCTCTGAACTGACAGCACAGAGCCCGACCCAGGGCTTGAACCCACAAACCGCAAGATCATGACCTCAGCCCAAGTCGGACGCTTAACCCACTGAGCCACCCAGGCGCCTGACCAGTTCAATTTCTTCATTCATAAAAGGGGGATATGAATGTCTACCTCTCATAAGTTTTAAATATTCAATGAGAATATCTGCAATAAAACGCCATATAAATGTTAGCTGAAAAGGCATAGAAATGCTGAAGTGGAGACTACAAATCAAAATAGTGATACGTCACAATTGCACCTTCTACCATAAGAAATTTACTACGTCAGCTTCATAGATTTATTTGTATATACAAAATACCCTAATATACAGATTCTCAGCTTCTCAACATGAAGGAGATCTGGAGACAGGTGGTGGAGGGTCGACAACACTGTCAATGTACTTAGTATAAATGAACTATGTACACTTTAAAATCGTTAAGCTGGGGGTACTTGGGGGGCTCACGAGATTAAGCATCCAACTCTCGGTTTTGCCTCCGGTCATGATCTCACAGTGTGTGGGATTGAGCCCCATGCTGGTCTCAGTGCTGACAGCATGAGCCTGCTTGGCATTTTCTCTCTCCACCTCTCTCTGTCTCTCCCCACTTGCCTACCCTCTCTCAAAATAAATAAATAACAGTCATCTAAAAAAATAAAATGAAATTGCAATCCCTATCAAAATAACACCAGCATTCTTCACGGAGCTAGAACAAACAATCCTAAAATTTTTATGGAACCACAAAAGACCCCGAATAGCCAAAGCAATCTTGAAAAAGAAAACCAAAGCAGGAGGCATCACAATCCCGGACTTCAAGATACACTACAAAGCTGTAATCATCAGGACAGTATGGTATTGGCACAAGAACACACACTCAGATCAAGGGAACAGAATCGAGAACCCAGAAATGGACCCACAAAGCTATGGCCAACTAATCTTTCACAAAACAGGAAAGAATATCCAATGGAAAAAGACAGTCTCTTCAGCAAGTGGTGCTGGGAAAACTGGACAGCGACATGCAGAAGAATGAATCTGGACCACTTTCTTACACCAGACACAAAAATAAACTCAAAATGGATGAAAGACCTCAATGTAAGACAGGAAGCCATCAAAATCCTCGAGGAGAAAGCAGGCAAAAACCTCTCTGACCTCAGCCGCAGCAATTTCTTACTCAACACGTCTCTGGAGGCAAGGGAAACAAAAGCAAAAATGAACTACTGGGACCTCAGCAAGACAAAAAGATTCTGCACAGCAAAGGAAACAGTCAGCAAAACTAAAAGGCAACCAATAGAATGGGAGTAGATATTTGCAAACGACATATCAGATAAAGGGTTAGTAACCAAATTCTATAAGGAACTTATCAAACTCAATACCCTAAAACAAATAATCCAGTGAAGAAATGGGCTAAAGACAGGAAAAGACACTTCTCCAAAGAAGACATCCAGATGGCCAACCGACACATGAAAACATGCTCCACATCACTCATCATCAGGGAAATACAAATCCAAACCACAATGAGATACCACCTTGCACCTGTCAGAATGACTAACATTAACAACTCAGGCAACAACAGATGTTGGTGAGGATGCAGAGAAAGAGGATCTCTTTTGCATTGTTGGTGGCAATGCAAACTGGTGCAGCCACTCTGGAAAACAGTGTGGAGGTTCCTCAAAAAACTAAAAATAGAACTACCCTACGACCCAGCAATTGCACTACTAGGCATTTATCCACGGGATACAGGTGTGCTGTTTCGAGGGGACACATGCACCCCCATGTTTATAGCAGCACTAGCAACAATAGCCAAAGTATGGAAAGAGCCCAAATGTCCATCAATGGATGGATGGATAAAGAAGATGTGGTGTGTATACACACACACACACACACACACACACACACACACACACACTGGAGTATTACTCAGCAATCAAAAAGAATGAAAACTTGCCATTTGCAACTACGTGGATGGAAATGAAGGGTATTATGCTAAGTGAAATTAGTCAGAGAAAGACAAATATCATATGACTTCACTCATATGAGGACTTTTAGAGACAAAACAGATGAATATAAGGGAAGGGAAGCAAAAATAATATAAAAACAGGGAGGGGGACAAAAAAGAAGAGACTCTTTAAAATATAGAGAGCAAACAGAGGGTTGTTGGAGGGGTTGTGGGAGGGGAGATGGGCCAAATGCATAAGGGCAGTAAGGAACCTACTCCTGAAATCATTGTTGCACTTTATGCTAACTTGGATGTAAATTAAAAAATAAATAAATTTAGGGGCGCCCGGGTGGCTCTGTCGGCTGGGCGTCCGACTTCGGCTCAGGTCATGATCTCGCGGTCCGTGAGTTCGAGCCCTGCATCGGGCTCTGTGCTGACTGCTCGGAGCCTGGAGCCTGTTTCAGATTCTGTGTCTCCCTCTCTCTCTGACCCTCCCCCATTCATGCTCTGTCTCTGTCTCAAAAATAAATAAACGTTAAAAAAATTTAAAAATAAATAAATAAATAAATAAATTTTAAAAATTAAATTAAGATGGTAAACTTCATGTTATATATTTTACCACAATTTTTTAATTTTTTTTTTAATATTTATTTTTGAGAGACAGAGAAAGAGAGAGCGAGCATTGGACAGGCAGAGAGAGAGGGAGACACAGAATGCAAAACAGGCTCCAGGCTCTGAGCTATCAGCACAGAGCCCAACGGGGGCTCAACTCAGGAACCATGAAATCATGACTTGAGCCTAAATCCGACGCTTGACCGACTGGGCCACCCACGCACCCCTTTGACCACAACTTTTAAAAATTATTTTAAAATATTTACCATCCTTTGGCAGGAGAAGAGAAATCCTCGTCCTTTAATCTCTAATTTGTCAGTTGAAGACGCCAAGAGCAGGGGCTGAGGGTAGTAGATAATGCAGTATACTATGAGCTTATTGCAAAGGCATGTACAAATTCTAGGACTTTAGCCAAACTTTCAGAACAGGACTTTTTACTTTTTTTTTTTCACGTTTTATTAATTGGAAACAAAATAAATTTCGAAATACCAGTACATTGACTGCCAAGTCCTCAAACTCTATGTGTTGTACACTTTAAGGGACACGGGCAACATTGTACTTACTGAGTACTAATGAATATGAATACTTGAAATTATTCAACAGTGTTCATTTAAGAAGGTTCGATAGACTCCCAACATATGCCACAGCAAGTGAATTAAACAGCAAAGGATGGGGCTCCTGGTTGGCTCAGTCGTAAGAGCTTGGGATTGTGAGCTGAGCCCCACACTGGGTGTTGAGATTGCTGAAAAAGAACTGAGAAGGGGAGGGGAGGGGAGGGGAGAGAGGAGAGAGAGGAGAGAGAGGGGAGAGGGGAGAGGGGAGAGGGGAGGGAGGGGGGGGGGGGGAGAGGATAGGAGAGGAGAGGGGGGGAGGCGAGTGGGGCGGGGGGAT